>NC_091065.1:123660752-123972098 GCF_000393655.2 Nicotiana sylvestris
ATTGACATATCTAGTTAAGACGAATGAATACATATATTTCACATCACTAATCCCAACTAATATAGAACTGAGGGGTAGTTAATTGACTGACAATCATGGCACAAGTACAACAGACTCTATATATATATATATATATATATATATATGAGTGAAATACACTAGGATATTTACCTCTAAGGTCTGGAAATCGATTCTTCTTGGGACCAGTGATCTCTGGTGGTATGCTGGTACTATCTCCACTTGCACCTAAAAGATCCATTCAACTTCAACTACTCTAGAAACTCTAAAAATCTGAACAACTTGCACACTAGTGAAAGAAATATAAAATAAATAAAAAAAGGGAGCAAAACGGATAAAAAAAATAGGCTCACCTTCAGAAGCAGTGAAATAAGCCTCACGAGCAACCGCTTGAACAGCACCAATCTGATAATGTAAACAGCCATAATAAGAACTAAGAATTTAAAAAGGACACAAATGGCAGTTCATGTATATAGTACCCCGGCAGCTTTGACGAAGCTTTCAGCAATACGGTTGAGAAGAGGATGTCCCAAATCAAAGAAACCTCCCTTGTCAAAGCCATGGAGCAATGATCGAGTCTCCAAATTACTATTCATTTTTGAAAAAATCTAAAACAAAACCAAACTACACCAAAAGGCAAAACTTTGCAAAAGGAGAGCTGTGAACTGAGCTTTTGTGTTTGTAGAAGAGCTGGTTTATGAGGTAAACTTAAGAGAAAAACTGACGCGTGGAACTGAGAATAGGTACGTGTCCGTTATTAAAAATTCTGAAAACTGCATAGCGGTCATCGTGGCAAACTTTACGGTTTGAAAGAGCCCCCAACCTCAACTTTTTACATATACTAGTAGATTAGTACCGGCGCAGTATTAAAGTAAATTAAACTTGCAAATTAGGGCCAAGTGCACGGAAAGCCATTTTATCAGCTGTAATTAACTTTCAATTAGAGTTTGTTAATTATTTTATGTTTAGCTGCCACTTAAAAATGGGCAGCCTTCTCACTTCTTGTATCCGCTTTTCTTTTACTATTTCTTCTTTCGCATCTCCTAATTTTTTTTTTCATTATACAAAATATTTTCTGCCAAAAAGTTTATTTCCTTTCACTAGTAATTCACAAATGGACACAACTCCATGGATATACACCCTCGTCGATAAAAATTATACCACTTTCATCTTAAATAACATGTCCCGCTCCAAACATGGGAGGCAAGACCGACACCTCGTGTTTCATTTGACCGAGCGTACCAACCTAAAATCACATAATCAGGATATGCAAAACATTTGGGGTCGACAAGGCCACAACATACAGCAATCTGAAGACAGAAAAGGCATAACAACATCGACAGATGGACAACCCAAAACATATTTATATATATATTGGTCCACAAGGCCAAAGACATCAACATGACAACATCAAGGCCGGCAAGCCATACGGAATATATTAGACATACACCAATCAGTCTACAAGGCTTTAATAGTATAATATTTGTCAAATGGTCGGGATAGGGCTCCGACCTACCCTTAATATATGTACACATAATCATACCAAAACCTCTAGACTCGGCTAACTTCGGAAGATATGGCACTACTAAAAAAGAGTCTTTTAGCGGCAATAAAATTTGCCGCTAAAATATTTACCGTCAATTAATTTTTGGTCGGTGTAGCCAGCGTCGCTAAAGGCTTTAGCGGCCATTGCACGAAGTGCTGGTAAAGATCCCTTTTATTGTCGCTACAAGTACTTAAGTTTTAGCGGTAAATAATTACCGACAATTTAAATAGCCACTATATATCCCCTAAGATATCAAATATTATACATTTTATGACTTTTGTTATTGCCGATAAAGACTCATTCAATTATCGGTAAAAAGAACCCTTTTAGCGGTAAATGTTATGGGCACTAAAATTATATATGAGTTGGCCTTTGTTCATATATTTAAAGGATTTTGTTATGGCCGGTAAGAATCCATCTAATTGCCAGCAAAAGAGGCCTTCATAATGAATTTTTTTATTGCTAGTGAGCATTAAGAAAGGTTCTTTTCATAACATGTAATGCACATTATGCATATTGAAATTTAATTATAATAAGAATAAGATTCATTCTCAAAAAAAGTATTACGCTTAATTAAATACACATCAAAATCTACTCTTTCATAATTTTAAAGTATCAACAACATAACCAAAAAGGTAACATATTTGAATCTAATAACTAGCGTAATTTGGCATCTAATAACTGACATTATCAAATAGCTATAATACTATATATAAATGGTGCCATGAAAGTTTCTCCAACTCTTGATCATGATGAAATTTTCCACATGCCTGATATCTGAACAACTGCTTAATATCTCTAGTCAAGCGTTCAAAGAATAGTTGTTTGCCTTCTCATGCCATATACTACCTCGCCACTAGTCTCCTGGGTTATATGCCTTGTGTAGTGCACTACCTTTAATCAAAGCACAAAATTAGTATTTCTTTTGTTGTAGTGGTAAGCTATGACTAGTGTGATAATTGCAAAATTACTTTAAAACTGATAATCATAAAATAGACTTAAGCATTCCCAGTGAAAATTCTGAAATTTAGCAACAAAGTATGCACTGACGAATTTAGTAAGTGCTAACTATCAAAGCATTGTGTTCCTCATTCACTTATATGTTTTGCGTGCAAACTTTGAAACCAACACAACACACACACACAAACAAATAACCTCAAAACAAATTCCAATTATCAACAGAAGATCGATCTTTAAGGATCTCAACAATCTATACTATGTGACAACTAGCAATTTTAAGTTAATTTTTCACAAAACTACTTACTTTTGTGCTCTAAACTAACAAGACCACATGCTCAAGCTGCCAGCCTAAAAATATAATAAAATTGTTGTTTTTAGTTGTCCGAGATAGATGGCATTACTTGATTCTTTTTTATACAGTATAAATTTACTTATATTCGGTCACATAGAATGAATTGTTTGATGTCTGTTTGGTATATAAATGTTTCATGCCTGCTGGTAAACAAATACTGATAAATTTTTATTCGAAAAAAGATAAATAAATATCGATAATTTATGTATAACTTTTCTTATTTGACTTTCTAAAAAAATTTCTTTTAGAAGACATTACCATATTAGACCAGTATAGATGCAAACCAGTTTTTTTTTTGTGGATAATTAAAGAGTAATCCTAGCAATTCCTACTTAAAAGTTGAGAAGGGAGTGCTGAGATGATACTTATTATATACAACTTGTTCAAGAATGCATAGAAATAAGAATCAAGTTAGATATTACAAACTAATTTTTCTCTATCGAACATCATATTAATGATATAGACATAAGAATCTTGAAGAGAATAAGAAGACCAATTAACAATAAAACTAATCCCATTGAAGATGAACTAAGTAATTCTCAGCAGCAGAAACTTATCCAATAATTGTAGCAACAACAACATTATGGATCGAAAATAAATCTTTTAAGCTTTCATGTTTCATGAAAATTTAGTACATGAAGATTAGTATTTAGCTTTTGCACTACACTACAAATAGCTTCCCTAGTATCTTGTGATAGTTTCTGATCTATCTGTGCATGAAGGGAAACAAAACAGTATATCACCAATCACAACAATAAAATTCTTACTATCTTCCATCGTTAACTCTCATGAAAGCTACATTATTCTAGAAAACCAATTAGAACAAAGTACATTTTGTGCATATATAACTTCTAGAATATTGAAATATTGTAATAAAAGAAATTAAACATAATCTAATACATCTAACAAATAACCTCTTGATAAGATATAGGTAAAAACATGACACCTTTTTAATTTTTATCTGTTTTAACTCCTAATATGAAGAATTCATATGAAACTATCCAATAACCTCTTGTTTGAGGATAGTAATTTTAATAGATAATACATCAAAAGAACAAATTGAGACTCCCAATTCACATGGCTAGAGTAAACATTGCTCAAGATTTCAACATTGGCTTTCCGATTTGCATATTTGATTTGTTTGGTAATTATTAAATAAAATACGTTATTTGTCTTTCTCTTTTTGTTTTATCTGCATATTTAGTTGGCAACAATCAAACTTTTCAGACTATTTAGAGAAACTACATATCCAAAGTTCTTTGTATTCACTAACATTTTGAAGCTTTTTTTCTTACTACTTCTTTTAGCTAAATTTTCTCAATATATTTTTTTCAGATATGCAATATTTCGAGAGAAAATTTAATTCTCATGAGACAATGAATTTAACAACCAAAAGAATATGACTATAAAATCAAAGAAAAATAGATTCTGTAGAAAATCAATAATAATTCGCAAAGCACCTGATATAGAAAATTATTTTTCCATTTATCAGAATACATAAAACAAAAGAGATTAGAAGGGACCTTGAGCTCGGAGGCGCAACTTTTGGTTCCTTCAATTTCAGAAAAATAGCATACCCATCGATTCCTCGAGTGACGATGTAAAAGAAGAAGTGCAACAGCTATGCAACAACAGAGCCTCAAACTCTTTTGATTTTCTTCATTAATTTATTAAAAATATAATGAATCTTTCTCGAGTAGTAATCAAAAGAAAAATAAGATGAAGTTAATGATAAATACCAGAGTAACCGATCCAGCAGTAAATAGAGATGAATTTTAAGTGTTAGGGTTTCTGTTGATTTTCATTTGTCAGTCCTCTAGGATATTGATGAATAAAATATATTTAAAAAATAGTTAATTAATATTAAGGAGGGAAATGAAAATAATTTGGAGGGATTGTGAAAAAAGGTCCCCCCGCTCTTGGAATTGTTAGAGTTTTTGTAAAAGAAGTAAGTTTTAGTGGCAAGTTTTTTTAATTGCCGGTAAAAAGTACTTATTCTCGGCAATATTCAATTGCCACTAATATTGGCTTATATAGAATAAATTAGCGGCAATTAAGTTATTGTCACCAAATAATTGCCACTAAAAGCCTTATTTGTTTTAGTGTGGAGCTTACCAATCGACCGCTAAACACGAGCAACCGCCTACTGGAGAGGCCTGTCAGACTCTCTACTTGGACATGCAGTATGAAATGCAGCGCCTCAGTAAAAAGGGGCGTCGATACAAAAAGAATATACTATGTATGTAAGGCATGAATAACATACGAAAGCATCGGTAAGTACAGAAAAGTTCGAGGAACAACCTGGAAGTACATATGCCACATAGGGCCATCCCCCTCTGAATATAGCTCAGCCGGTATAGATATTGATTGGGTGCCTAGAAGCACATCAATACCAAAATCAATCTCTATCTCTGGAGGAATACCTAGGAGTTCTTCAGGAAACACATCGGATATTCATTAACCACTGGAACAGACTGAAGAGTTGGTGGTTTTGCATCAACATCTCTGACTCGAACTAGATGATAGATGTAACCCTTAGAGATCATCTTCCTCGCCTTAAGGTAGGAAATAAACCTACCCTTAAAGGTTACGATGTTACCCTTCTATTCCAAGACTGACTCTATAACGACTCGGCTAGTCGTTTCATGAGTTACCGCTCCATTTCTCCCATTTCTGCTTCTTTATGTGTTGTTCAGCCGTATTTTATCGCATCGTGTTGGTTAGTTTGGGTTCGGAATGGTTTTGTAGAGAAATGAGACACTTAGTCTCTTAAGTTGGCCTTTCAGTTGAAAAAGTCAATCGGAAGTTGACTTGTGAGTAAATGATCTCGGAACATGGTTTTTACGGTTCGAATAGCTTCGTGAGGTGATTTGGGACTTAAGAGCATGATTGGAATATATTTTGGAGGTCAGGGGTAGATTTAGGCTTGAATTGGCGAAATTGGAATTTTGGCGTTTTTCGGTTGGTAGTGAAAATTTTGATATCGGGGTCGGAATGGAATTTTGGAAATTGGAGTAGGTCTATTGTGTCATTTGAGACGTGTGTGCAAAATTTTAGGTCATTCAGATGAGGTTTGATAGACTTTTTGATCGATTGCGGAATTCGAAAGTTTTGGAATCCTTAGGCTTGAATCCGAGGGTGATTTGGTATTTCGGCAGTGTTTTGAGTGTTCCGAGGATTGGTACAAGTTTGAATAATGGTATATGACTTGTTCGTATTTTTAGTTGAGGTCCCGGGGGCCTCGGGATAGATTCGGAAGGTTGATGGGGAGTTTGGAAATTCAAGTTGAGCAGCTTCAGCTGTTGTTCCTGTCATAACCGCACATGCGGATTGGGGACCGCGTGCGGTGTCACGGATGCGTGGAGGAGGTCGCAGAAGCGGTTTTGGTCAGTTGGAGTTGCATCGCAGGTGTGGAGCTTCTAGCGCACCTGCGGGGCCGCAGGTGCGAGGCTCTTACCGCAGATGCGGAATGGGACCTTAAGTGAAAACTGCAGGTGCGGTTATTTTGATAGCAAAAGTGGTCCGCTGGTGCGGTAATTGGTCCAGAGGTGCGGGAACACCTAGGCAGAAACTATATAAGCTTTCCTTCGTGATTTTTAGCCTTGTTCCACCATTTTTTAGACGGCTTGAGAGCTTTTGAGAGGATTTGAAGAGGGATTCAAGGGATAACACTTGGAGGTAAGATTTTTGAACCCAATACTCGATTTTATGGCATTATTTTACTGATTAGGCTTGAAATTAATGGAAATTAAGGGTTAAAATTAGAGAATTAGGGCTTGGTATTGGAGAGTTTCCATTGGGGATTTGAGGGGCCATTTGGGGTCCGATTTTGATGTTCTTGGTATGCATAGACTCGTGGGAGGATAAAGATTCTAGTGATGTGATTTTTATTGAAATCCGAGATGTGAGCCCGGGGGTCGGGCTTGGCCGATTTCGGGATTTTTGAGTTAACTTGATTATTTTTACTTGGGCTTTGTTCCTTTAGCACATATTAATGGTATGATATTGATTTTGGTTAGATTTGGAGCATTGGGAGGCCGAGTCGAGAGGCAAAGGCATCGCGGGCCAGAGTTTGGACCGGTTTGAGGTAAGTAATGATTGTAAAGGTTGTCATAAGGGTATGAAACCCCGGATTTCACATCGTTGTGCTACCTTGAGGTGACGCACACGCTAGATAACGAGCGTGGGGTCATGCACCGCTGGGGATTGTGACTTAGTCCGTCCCGTACGACTGTTAAGTCGCGTATTTGATTGAAAACTGTTTGATATCATTGTGTTTTGGAAAGTTATCATGTTTTGGGTTGAATGCCATATTTGGGCCTCGTGCCAACTGTTTTGGACCTTTAGGGGCTTCTTACTACTATTCCTTACTATTTTGACTTAATATCTGTACTTAGTCATGTTGTATTCTACTGTTTTCATAACTCAGACATATTTACTCCGTTTTGTTATTTTAAATAATATTTTGGGCTGAGCATCATATTTTAAATGATATTTTGGGTTGTGCATCAGAAGCAATGACCTCGCTCCTCCCTGGGAACGCATAGCATCTGGCTTGACCTCCACTAGACTAAGTTCCCCCTCTAGGAAGTCCTCATCTTGGATGACCTCCACCCCAAACTAGCTGAGTAGGTGGTGTAGCACCGTGCGAGAATCATAGTCTGACCTTCATGCTACACTGGACCTTTGCGAGAATCTTAGCTGAGTAGGTGGTGTAGCACCGTGCGAGAATCATAGTCTGACCTTCATGCTACACTTGTATAATCGAGCACATATACACAATAAGTAATAAGCGTAGCCTCGGGCTGAAAGTAGAGACAAGCTTGGCAAGGTCCAATATTCACTTCCAATAGCAAATAACAACAACAACGGTATAAAAAGGACAAAAGAAAAAGTAGCTCAAGTAATACCAAGTTCAATCTTTTCACAATAAGAAAGGGAAATAAGCATGATTTTCAAGAATAACAGTTAATGAACAGATTCTTTCACAAAAATTACCTAAACATGGTTTCATCCATTTAACTGTGATTCCAAGTTCAACACATCAATTAGAGACATCAAGCATCAATAAGCATGAGGGAAGAAACACAGCCTTATACCTGCATGGCAGTTTACGTTCCAGAATCAACAATATAGCAGTTAAATCATCAAGTATATCAAATCTCAGCACATGTATAGTGTCTGGCACAGTTTCCCTTCAATCATCACACACAATAACATTCAACACTATACGGGTTCCTGACACAAATCCCTCACTAAGCACATATATGACCCGTATTCTTGCACCCACAGGTTATTACCTAACTCAGGAGGGGCAGGTCCTAGCCCAAGTACTTATTGCATTTAAGCCAACGATCAATATCATCTAGCTCAATATGGGTCCTAGCGCACACGTCACCTCACAATCAATACCACTTAGTATGAGATTTGGCGCACGTTTTACCTCACTATCAATATCAAATCGGCTCAATGGCCCAAAATTAGTCATCAACCTCAAGTCTCAAATGCTCGCATCTCACAATACTTAGCTCAACTCATGTCACACATATAAGGGTACCAACAATGTATGATATAGCACATAAAGAATGCATATAGACATAGATATAATAGGCGAATGTAACACCATGACTAAGAATATGACTAAAATTAAGGCAAACAGCTCAATATAGCAAGAACAACCCTATCGTGTCTCAAACCAAAAGGCACATAGTCTAGATATGATTTCTAACATAAATAATAGCTCATGTAGTCATACAAGTGACGAAAACACGGAAATAAATGAGCATGATAGCAAAACAAGACACATAATAGCCTAAGGTCTACCAGATCATGAATAACCCTTATGTATGCTTATACGCCCATCACCTAGCACGTGTGTCACCCCAAACATGTATTAAATACCATATCTAACAGGGAAATTACCCTCAAACTAAGTTTATACAAGTTACTTACCTCAAACGAGCCAAGTTAATACTCCAAAAATGCATTCCCTCGCAAATCGACCTTCGAACAACTCGAATCAAGTCTTGTAACACAAAATGTGTCAAATAATGCTAGAGGAAATAATATCAGAGCATAAAGGCTCGATCTTTAATAAAAAAACAAAATCAACCCTGTATGCACCCCGAAACCCGATAAAAGTCACAAATCCTGATCACACATTCCAACATAAGTCCAAATATACAAGTTTCATCCATCTGACTATGCAACGGGGGAAATCCCAATTATTCATTCTCCAAAACTACTCACAAACCCCCCAATTTTTTCCTTTAGATTTCATCAACCAAAAGCAAAAATTAAGGGTAGAATCACGAAATCCGAGTTAAGAACACTTACCCAATCCAAGTGGGTGAAAATCGCCTAAAAAATTGCCCTAATCCGAGCTCCCAATCTCAAAATATAACAAAATGAAGCCAGACCCTCGATTAAAAATGTTCTGCACGGCGATTCTCGATTCTGCGACCAAATTTGTCGTTTCTGCGGTGTCACTTCAATGACAAAAGACTCGTTTCTAAGAGTCCCACTAAAATCCCGACCTTCCGCATCTGCAACCAAGTTTCCACTTCTGCAGAGCCGCATGTGCAGCATTCCTTCGCAGGTGCAACCTCCGCAAGTGCGGTCAGTCTTGTGTATCTGCGCACTTCTACCCAAGCATGCCCTTCACATGTGCGACATCGCATATGTGAATCTTTCCTCTGCGGGTGCGGTGCACGAGAACCAGACCCGCCAACTAGCTGCAAAATGATTCGGAATCCATCTTAAACACACCTGATCCCCTCGGGACACCGACCGATACACCAACCAATCCCAAAATATAACACGGGTCTATTCGAAGAATAAGATCACACAATATAATATCAATACCACAAATCGCACCTCATTTCAAACTTAATGAACTAATCAAACTTCCAACTTCCAAACTCATGCCGAATCATGTCTAACCAACTCGGAATGACTTCAAATTTTGCACACAAGTCATACATTACCACACGAACCTATTTCAATACTCGGAATCCCAAATGGACATCAATAACCACAAAGTCAATTATGAGTTAAACTTATTAATTCTCCAAACCTTTAAATTTCTAACTTTCGATAATTAGAGCCAAATTAAATTAGGAACCTCCAAATCCAAATTCGGACATATGCCTAAGTCGAAAATCAACATCCGGACTAGTGGAACCATCAAAATATCATTTCGAGGTTGTTTTCTCAAAAGTCAAACCTCGGTCAGCTCTTATAACTTAGGCTTCCAATAATGAAACTAAGTGTTTCAATTCACTCCAACAGCTTCCCGAAACCAAACCAACCATCCCCACAAGTTACAAAGAAACAAACAAGCATATATAAAGCAACAAATAGGGCAACGGGGCTCAAATACACATAACGATGGTCGAGTCTGTCACACCTCCTTTTTGCGCGCCCGCCCCGAAGGGTTGAATGCGCGGGTGGAGTTTTTCCAATTTAAGTGACAATATTCGAAATGGGATTATTTATTTAATTCAGAGTCGCCACTTGGGAAAGGTTTGGCTTTTGGTGTCCCAAGTCACCGGTTTATCTTGAATCCCAAATCGAGGAAATTTTCGACTTTTCCAAATGAAGTCTGCGAACCAGAAATTCTAAGTAAGGAATTCTGTTGACCCGAGGGAAGGTGTTAGGCACCCTCGAATCCCGTGGTTCTAGCACGGTCGCTTAAATTGTTATAATGGCTAAATATCTGATTTAAATACATGTTATGACTTACGTGCTTTTATTAAACTTAAAACCGCTTTTATCATTATCACTTATTTTTATAGAATTGCAACGTCGTGAAAATGCATCTCGAACCACGTCACAATCAATGCGCCCGTGATCGTCAACACATTTTGACTTCGTTGAGATTTGGATTTGGGTCACATCAATGTGCACCCGAATTTAAGAATATGATTTAATTAAGCCGCGCCTAAAGAGGCTAATGCGTTACTATTTTTGAGAAGGCCATGAGATTCACTAAACGGCCTAGCCTGAATTCTAAATATTATGATTAGTTATTTATTGAGGGCCCCGCAATTTGCATTTTTATTTTTGCGAGGCTCGTCTCATTATTTTAGAAGGGTATCCTAAAGCGACTACATTTCTGTTACGTTTGTCCCTAAAACTAAAAGAAAAGGAACATGCTAATTTAACTATATGCTTTTGCCTAATCCTGATTCTTATCAATTCCTGATTAATTATTTACAAAGTAGAGAAAACACTACTCTTCAATGAAAATTGCTTTAGTTTGACAGAAGAAATCCGCTTATTCTAATGAAATACGACACTTAATCCGAACAAACATCTTTAGGTCAAAATTAGATTAACTTGCTTAAACAGGGTTAATAGAATTCCTTATTGAAGAATACTACCGATAACATTCAAAACTAATCCTATGAAGGCCTAAAGAAATCGAAAAACCGGGCAGTTCAAAACCACATTATATTTGGCTAGGTTTAATAGCCATTTGCCCTTACTTATTCAATACATGCTGAAAGAGTGAATTTAATTTTTAACAATCACATTGAATAATTTCACATTCCAAGAGTTCTATTTACATTCTGTATGCCACTAAACGAATCGAACACCACAGTTCAAATCAACATAGTACAAGCTTAATAATGTATTCTCTATCAGCTATAAACTACAATTTACATAAACTTAACAACATTTATGAAAAGGCAGTCAGTAAACGGGTGATTATAACTCCTTCAAATCTTTCTATTCATGCTTTTTCAATGTTACATTCAGCTACACCAATGTGAGACTTGAGATGTGTACCTGGAAACAAACTGAAAATGCCAAAGAGAAGAGGAAGAAGATAGGGAAATCAGCAACAGCAGGAAACAGAATAGCAGTAGCAGCAGGGCAGGATAGCAGCAGACAAAGCAATACAGCAAGAACAGGCTCGAGTGCAGAAATGCAACTATGGCCGATAGAAAGCAGTAGCCAAATGACAACAACACCCAGTGGAGTAGAATCAGAACTCCAGACAGACCAAACCAGTAGTAAACCAATGAAAACACTCGACTAGTAGACACAACTGGAACTTCAAAGAATCAGAATTGATTTGAACAAGTTGAACAACTGAAACCCAAATAATAATAGGAGGAAACAGTTTCTGGTTGTTGATTGTACACCTTCTATCTCTTAACCTCTCTCTATCTGTGTTTTCCTAAAATCAGTTCTATCTTTTCTCTTCTATCCTCACAGTGTATGTCCTCTCCTTAATACCAGGTGGTATCCTTTTCTCTTTTGCTCTCTTCTCTGTGTGTGTTTTTTTCTTTTTCAGCTCCCAAGGTCCAGTGTCCCCCCTCTATATCTATCAATGTGCCCCCTTTATAAGCCTTCACATTACTCCTTTTAACAGTCTGTTTAGAATATCACAGTACCCCTCCCATGTGCCCTTTTTCATTTTCAGATTCCAATTAGTTATTTAAGTATTAACCCCCATCAACATTCCCTGGCAGACTTAACTTTTAAAATGTTTAATACTTTTAAACTAAAGCAAGGTATGGGCAGTAGAATTTATCTGACAGCATATGCTGTCAAATTATTTAAAACTTAACAAAGACCTTTATGCAGGCCACAGGTTGTGCACAAAGCACATGAGGTGCACCAATGCACATGCTGTGCACGAGTGCACATGCCCTCCAATTCAGCATTTAAACCAAACATCCTTTTTACATTACTGATCCAAATCAACAGCTATAAGTAAACAAAACTGGTTCTTAATTGATTCAACAAATGCTTAGCAGAAGTAAGTTGATTTGTTATTGTTCGGACAGTTGAAACTAATTGACGACACATGTCGACTCGACTATATTAGCATTAACATACACAATCGTAGCCAAAAATCAGACATTTAAACAGTATCGATACATGGTTCAAATTATACTGACTAAGCAGAAATGCACTCGAGGAGTCAACTAGTCAGTCCAAACTTGAAATTCAAACTAATTGCACAACAAATATATAATGCCTTATCAGAATAGGGGGGATTTAGACAAACAACAGAGGTTCAGGCAAAGTGGTTGAAGCACAGTTGATAGAAGTCAAGGACACAAACAGAAAACGAACAGACCCTTACAACAATCAAACGAACCAAAACAACTAAGAAAAGAAAGAAACTCACCTTAAACCGCAAAAGATCAAAACCTTAACTCGGACTTGGTCAGGCCTTTCTTAAGGCTGAACGGACTTTAAACGAAGTGTTTCTCAGATGAGAAACACTTTGATTAAAGTCCATTAGACCTTAATCTCTTCGATTGGACCAGTGACGGAGGAACACAAAATTTCCAAAACTCAGATCTGGGATTCATGCTTCCCTGATCAGATTCGGACCAAACCAAGTATGGTTTGGTCACGAGGGGGGTCTGGGGAGTGTCTGGTATGAATTTAAGGCAGATCGGTGTAGATTAGGTTCCAACTCAAATCTTCAAATGAAGATTCGAGAAGGTGGGATAGGATTCGAAGTGTGTGGTTGGTAGATTTGGGTTCAGGACGGCATGGGGGTTCTATGGTGTTCAGGTGGAGGTCACCGGCGTTCATGCCGCCGGGTTTCTGGTGAAGGTGTGCAGGGGCGGCTAGGGTTTGAGGGGAAGGGTTTGTGGAGACGAAGGCTGGGGTTCGGATAGGGGGGCAGGGTAGGATTATGGGCTTATATAGTTAGTGGGTAGGTGGATCTCAACCGTTAGATCAATCAAGATCTACGGTCTGGATCTGATGGCTTAAGTGGAACGGTGTCGTTTCGAGGGTAAAGGGTCTGGGTTGGTCCGGGTGTAAACGGGTCGGGGCCATTAGTGGGTTATGGAAATGTGATCTTGGCCGTTGATCAATCTGAGATCAACGGCCCAGATCACATTGGATTGAAACGGCGTCGTTTGGACACCCTGGGTATCAGGTGGTCTGGACCGGGCAGGCCTGGGTTTTGGGCTGAGTTTGTTGGGCCAATTTTAACAAATTGGCCCAAGTCCGGAAGGGGTCTTTTCCTTTCTTTCTTTTATTATTTTTTTTTATTATTATTTTTGTTTCTTTTCCTTATTTATTTTAAAAACAAAACTAAGCAAAAAAAAAAAAATTAAATACACACTCACTACAATTATTTGCACACACACTAAAAATATTTCAAAGCAAGTAAAAATCAAACAAAACAAAATCACGGACAAAGATGCCCGTTTTATGCCTTTCTATTTAAATGACCACTTTACGGTTCAGATTATGCATGACACGCATTTTGTATTTTGTTTTAAATAAATAAATAAATAAGAAAAAAAATAAAAATGGGCAAAAGTCACAAATAAATCAACAAAGTGCCGCACAGAAAATCCGAAAATTGTACAGCAGGGCCAATTATTATTATTTTTATTTCTTTTGGAGCGATTGTCGTGCGAAGCAAAAATCACGTGATCACAGCTGCCCCTCTTTGTTCGGAAACACGAAGAGTTTTCGTGCAAAGATAAAGTGAGCGTGTACGAGCGATTTTTGCCTATGGACCACTCCGTATGAAGCATGTTTTTGAAAGATCTGACCGAATCTTGCTTCAAAGATTTCCTACATATCCTGGGCTAAACAGGAATCAGGTCAATGTAGTTCGAGAAGTTTTGGTAGCTGGGACTACCATGGGATTGCAATGCTTGCTGCTACTGCTGTTGCTGTTGTCACTGCTGCGTCACTGACCGCCTTATTACAACCAAACGAAAATTGGAAACTGAGCTAACTACTTATATGTATGTCAACTGCTAGTTACAAGATTCCTATCTATGATTCTTTTACGACTTGATCTTGGGTCTTAGCTGATTCTGCTTGTAGACTCCGATCTGAATCTTGATGCTTGCGAGTTGCGGCGACCTGTTTAATCTCTGGGATACTGAGTGAGACACGATTGGCAGGGTTCAGGACCTTAATCAAATGCTGGAGTCAATCCGCCTTCCATTTACTCCGAATCTTGGGACATCTTTTTTCTTTTTTTTTTCTTCTTTGATTCCGAATTGGGACTCATCTCGTGGGTCATTTCGATCCATGTGGCTTGAGGTCAGACCTGCGGGAGAAAACAAACGAACGAAATTTTCTGCCCCAGTTTCACTAGGAAAATTTCGTTAATTATTCGCCAGGAAGTTCATAAAATTGATGAAAGAGGATATGCATGCTCAGTTCAGGGTTGGAGCCCTAATACCGACTAGCTGGGGAAAGGTTCAGTTTAGGGTTTAAAACCCTAACGCCGAGCAAAGGAAGAATTCAATTTAGGGTGTAAAACCCTAATGCTGACTAAAGAAAGATTCAGTTTAGGGTTTAAAACCCTAATGCTGATTAAAAGGAAAATTCAGTTTAGGGTTTAAAACCCTAATGCTGATCACATGGGAAAGCTCAGTTTAGGGTTTAAAACCCTAATGCTGGCTGAAAGGAAAAAGTTCAGTTTAGGGTTTAAAACCCTAATGCTGACTAAAAGGAAAATTCAGTTTAGGGTTTAAAACCCTAATGCTGATTGCATGAAAAAGCTCAGTTTAGGGTTTAAAACCCTAATGCTGGCTGAAAGGAAAAAGTTCAGTTTAGGGTTTAAAACCCTAATGCTGACTAAAAGGAAAAAGTTCAGTTTAGGGTTTAAAACCCTAATGCTGATTGCATGGAAAAGCTCAGTTTAGGGTTTAAAACCCTAATGCTGGCTGAAAGGGAAAAGTTCAGTTTAGGGTTTAAAACCCTAATGCTGACTAAAAGGAAAATTCAGTTTAGGGTTTAAAACCCTAACGCTGATTGCATGGAAAAGCTCAGTTTAGGGTTTAAAACCCTAATGTTGGTTGAAAGGAAAAAGTTCAGTTTAGGGTTTAAAACCCTAATGCTGACTAAAAGGAAAATTCAGTTTAGGGTTTAAAACCCTAACGCTGATTGCATGGAAAAGCTCAGTTTAGGGTTTAAAACCCTAATGCTGGCTGAAAGGGAAAAGTTCAGTTTAGGGTTTAAAACCCTAATGCTGACTAAAAGGAAAATTCAGTTTAGGGTTTAAAACCCTAATGCTGATTGCATGGAAAAGCTCAGTTTAGGGTTTAAAACCCTAATGCTGGCTGAAAGGGAAAAGTTCAGTTTAGGGTTTAAAACCCTAATGCTGACTAAAAGGAAAAAGTTCAGTTTAGGGTTTAAAACCCTAATGCTGACTGCATGGAAAAGCTCAGTTTAGGGTTTAAAACCCTAATGCTGGCTGAAAGGGAAAAGTTCAGTTTAGGGTTTAAAACCCTAATGCTGACTAAAAGGAAAATTCAGTTTAGGGTTTAAAACCCTAACGCTGATTGCATGGAAAAGCTCAGTTTAGGGTTTAAAACCCTAATGCTGGCTGAAAGGGAAAAGTTCAGTTTAGGGTTTAAAACCCTAATGCTGACTAAAAGGAAAATTCAGTTTATGGTTTAAAACCCTAATGCTGATTGCATGGAAAAGCTCAGTTTAGGGTTTAAAACCCTAATGCTGGCTGAAAGGAAAAAGTTCAGTTTAGGGTTTAAAACCCTAATGCTGACTAAAAGGAAAATTCAATTTAGGTTTAAAACCCTAATGCTGATTGCATGGAAAAGCTCAGTTTAGGGTTTAAAACCCTTAATGCTGGCTGAAAGGAAAAGTTCAGTTTAGGGTTTAAAACCCTAATGCTGACTAAAGGAAAAAGTTCAGTTTAGGGTTTAAAACCCTAATGCTGACTAAAAGGAAAATTCAGTTTAGGGTTTAAAACCCTAATGCTGATTGCATGGAAAAGCTCAGTTTAGGGTTTAAAACCCTAATGCTGGCTGAAAGGAAAAAGTTCAGTTTAGGGTTTAAAACCCTAATGCTGACTAAAGGAAAAAGTTCAGTTTAGGGTTTAAAACCCTAATGCTGACTAAAAGGAAAATTCAGTTTAGGGTTTTAAAACCCTAATGCTGATTGCATGGAAAAGCTCAGTTTAGGGTTTAAAACCCTAATGCTGGCTGAAAGGAAAAAGTTCAGTTTAGGGTTTAAAACCCTAATGCTGACTAAAGGAAAAAGTTCAGTTTAGGGTTTAAAACCCTAATGCTGACTAAAAGGAAAATTCAGTTTAGGGTTTTAAAACCCTAATGCTGATTGCATGGAAAAGCTCAGTTTAGGGTTTAAAACCCTAATGCTGGCTGAAAGGGAAAAGTTCAGTTTAGGGTTTAAAACCCTAATGCCGATCGGCTGGGGATAAAGTTCGAGAATACTACACGATCTATTTTTTGAGTTTTCTTGTTTTAATAGAAGATAAAAGGGAGTTTTGCGGGAACTTACCTTTTGAGTGAATTCCTTATTGCCAAAATGTTTCTTGTACTCGTGTACCTTTTTCTTTGGGCGACACCTGCTTCTTGCACGGTTGTCTTGGATTATACCTGTTTCAACTTCTCAGACAAAGAACAATTGTTAGTTCGGAAATGATGGTCGGTTCGGTGACCTTGATCGTTCCCAATTGCTTTGTTGCGTCTCTATTTCTGTTGTGAAGTTCCGCCATTGATTTGATTCGAATGGCGAAACCCTTCTAGACTGTTTAGGCTTGTATTTCCAGATTCTGCGATGATTTGCCTCGTAAGGCCTCTTTTTTTTTTCTTTTTGTCCCGTTTTAATTGAAGGTTCTCAACGGGGATTTTATTAGAGGTGTTTTGTGGGAATTTGTACAAAAGGAAGCTCTGTGGGGGGAATATTTACAAAGTGGATTCTTTGTGCGGATTCTGTACAATGGGGTATGCTGGGTTTTTTGTTTCAAAGCGGGTTTGCCAGGGTTTGTTGGGGTAAGCTTGTTGGGGAATATTTACAAAAGGACTCGCTGGGGTGTGCTGGGGAGATTCCATTTTTTTTTTTTTATATTGGGGAAACTCTGTGGGAGTTTGTATAAAAGGAGAGACTCTGTGGGGATTTGTACAGGGGGAGACTCCGTGGGGATTTGCCCGAAGGCGGACTTGCTGGGGAAGATTTCTTTCTTTCCTCTTTAAACACCATCAAACGTGACGATCCATCAGGCTTGGGCAATCGTACCAACGAAATGAGGCGTTTTCTTTCAATAGACGGGATTCCGTGCAAACAAACCTGCCACCTGCCCTTTCCGGTGTATCCTGAACTTGGGGTTAAAACACAAAAGGAATTTGAAGAGAGGCAAAGAAAGGAGAAAACAAATTTCAAGAAGGTAGTGTCCTTTTCGGGACGAGAAAGACTTATTTGAGGAAGATAACGCTGGCTTTAAATGACATGACATGCTCTTTGGACTGGACGCCTGATCTTCCATGAACTTGCGTTTCCCTGAACCAGAACGGATCTGTGATTCCAAACCGGCGGAAACTCTGCCGAGACTTCCTTGGGGTAGAGTCATTCTTTTTCGGCCAACAGCGCCCTTTGCGGGTTTTCGCTGGCTGACCTCTCTCATTTCTCTTCATGTCATCGCTTGATAGCACTCTTTGCGAGTTTTTACTAAACAAGCTCTCTCATTTTGGTTTCTCTACTCCCGTCGCCTCGTGGTGCCCGAAGGTTTTCACCGCCGAGACTCTCTCATTTTATCTCTCTCAATTCAGAGTGTGCTGGTCTCCATTTGTGACGCTTATTGGTTCCCCACCATATTTGGTAATTGATCTGAAGGCTTATGCTTGGTAAAAAAGAGGTAGATGATACCAATTTCTCAACTGCTCGACGTGCCCCGGTTTTAATTTCAGGGTAGATGGGATTTTATTGTTGGTGTGACTGAACCTCAGGGAGAGGCTGCCTACGTATCCTTTCGGAATCAAGTCAAACGTAGTTCAGGCCTCAATCAAATTTTGTTTTTTTGTTTTCCTTTTTTTTTGTTTTTTTTTCTTCTTTTTTTTTTCTTTTTTGTAGAGAGGATTGGGTAGTGTTTGGGGAGTAGTGGGGAATAAAACCTTCGCCATTTTCAAACGTGTCGGGACCACTGGAGCATGATTTAGACGTAGTACCTCTTGACTGCATCTGCATTTACTGCTGTGTCGGGGTCATTTCCTTCGATATCACCTAAATACAATGCTCCTCTCGGCAATATCTTCCTTACGATGTATGGGCCTTTCCAATTTGGGGCAAACTTTCCTTTTGCTTCTTCATGATGCGGCAGAATACGCCTTAGTACCAGCTGACCTACTTCGAAATTCCGGGGTCGGACTTTCTTGTTGTAAGCACGGGCCATCCTTCGTTGGTATAACTGTCCGTGACAAACTGCGGCCATTCGCTTTTCATCAATCAACGTTAATTGCTCTAGCCGAGTCTTGACCCACTCGCTGTCCTCGATTTCTGCTTCGACAATGATTCGAAGCGAAGGAATTTCTACCTCTGCCGGTATTACAACCTCGGTCCCATAAACCAAAAGATAAGGAGTCGCTCCTACTGATGTGCGTACCGTAGTGCGGTACCCCAATAATGCAAATGGTAACTGCTCATGCCACTGTCGGGAACTTTGGATGGTCTTCCTCAAAATCTTCTTGATGTTTTTGTTTGCCGCTTCCACAGCACCATTGGCCTTTGGCCGATAAGGCGTGGAATTCCTATGCGTTATCTTGAATTGCTCGCATACATCTCCCATCAAGTGACTGTTCAAGTTTGCTGCGTTATCTGTAATGATAGTCGCAGGAATACCGAAGCGACAGATAAGATTTGAGTGTACAAAATCCACCACAGCTTTCTTAGTGACCGACTTGAGAGTGACAGCTTCTACCCATTTTGTGAAGTAATCGATGGCAACCAGTATAAACCTGTGTCCATTCGAAGCCTTCGGTTCGATTGGTCCAATGACGTCCATGCCCCATGCGACAAATGGCCAAGGTGCGGACATGGGATGCAACTCCGTGGGAGGTGCATGAATCAAATCACCGTGCACCTGACACTGATGACACTTCCGGACAAAGCTAAAGCAATCTTTTTCCATGGTCATCCAGTAATAACCTGCTCGGAGGATTTTCTTCGCTAAGACATACCCGTTCATGTGAGGTCCGCACACACCTGCGTGTACTTCGTGCATGATCTTTCTCGATTCCTCGATATCGACACATCTTAGGAGATTGAGGTCCGGGGTCCTCTTATATAACAATTCACCGCTTAGAAAGAAACCACTTGCATGTCGCCTAATGGTCCTCTTTTGATCTCCAGTAGCGTGCTCGGGGTATTCTTGTGTCTTCAGGAATTTCTTGATGTCATGGTACCAAGGCTGCGTATTTGATCCCGCCTCGATTACACTGCAGTAACCGTGTCTTTCCTTGATTTGGATTTCCAAAGGATCGACGTGGGCGTTGCCCGGGTAGGGTAACATTGAAGCCAAAGTAGCAAGTGCATCTGCCAGTTCATTGTGACACCTCGGAATATACCTGAACTCTATTGAGGTAAAGCGCTTGCTGAGGTCCTCCACATGTTGTCGGTATGGGATAAGTTTGACATCCCGAGTTTCCCACTCGCCTTGAGCTTGCCGGATGATCAGGTCAGAATCTCCCATAATCAGTAAGTTTTCGACATCCTGATCGATTGCCATATGCATGCCCATAATGCAGGCTTCATACTCAGCTGTATTGTTTGTGCAAAAGAAACGCAGTCTAGCTGTGGCGGGATAATGCTGACCGGAAGGCGAGATCAAAATTGCCCCAATCCCTACACCCTTGGCGTTCACGGCTCCGTCAAAGAACATCTTCCAAACATGAGCTTCCTCCGAGATCACTTCTACGGTGTTTACCTCTTCATCTGGAAAGTAGGTATCCAATGGCTGGTATTCCTCATCAACCGGATTTTCGGCCAAATGATCTGCTAACGCCTGGGCTTTCATCGCCGTGCGGGTGACATAAACTATGTCGAATTCCGTAAGCAAGATTTGCCATTTAGCCAGTCTCCTAGTAGGCATTGGTTTCTGAAATATATACTTCAAAGGATCCAACCTACTTATGAGGAATGTAGTGTGGGCTTGGAGATAATGTCTTAGCTTTTGAGCAACCCATGTGAGAGCGCAACATGTCCTTTCCAGCAGAGTGTATTTGGCTTCGTAGCCGGTGAATTTCTTGCTCAAGTAGTAGATTGCTTGCTCCTTCTTTCCGGTTACGTCGTGTTGCCCGAGGACGCAGCCGAAAGAGTTCTCCAAGACTGTTAGATATAAGAAAAGTGGCCTTCCCGGTTCTGGAGGGACCAAGACCGGGGGATTCGAAAGGTATTCTTTGACTTTATCAAAGGCTTCTTGACACTCAGTTGTCCACTTAATTGCCGCATCTTTCCTTAACAGCTTGAATATGGGCTCACACGTGTTTGTCAGCTGGGCAATAAACCGACTGATGTAGTTCAACCTGCCCAAAAGACTCATCACGTCTTTCTTTGTTTTTGGGGGAGGCAGATCTCTGATGCATTTTATCTTAGTTGGATCTAGCTCGATTTCTCTCCTGCTTACGATGAAACCCAAAAGTTTGCCCGACGGAACTCCGAAAACACATTTGGCTGGGTTCAGCTTCAAGTCATACTTCCTTAGCCTCTCGAAGAACTTCCTCAAGTCTTGGATGTGATTATCCTGTGTCCTGGACTTGACTATCACGTCATCCACGTACACCTCTATTTCCTGGTGCATCATGTCATGGAAAATGGCAGTCATGGCCCTCATGTAAGTAGCCCCAGCATTCTTCAGACCAAATGGCATGACCCGGTAACAGTAGGTGCCCCAAGGCATGGTGAAAGCAGTTTTCTCGGCGTCCTCTTCATCTATCAGTACCTGATGATACCCAGCATAACAATCTACAAAAGACTGTATCTCGTGCTTGGCACAATTATCAACGAGGATGTGGATGTTGGGCAACGGGAAATTGTCTTTAGGACTTGCTCTGTTCAGATCTCGGTAATCTACACATACTCGAGTTTTCCCGTCCTTTTTTGGTACTGGAACCACATTCGCCAACCATGTTGTATATTGGACTACCCGGATCACTCCTGTTTTCAGCTGCTTGGTGATCTCCTCTTTAATCTTGTCACTGACCTCTGTTTTGAACTTTCGTTGCTTTTGTTGAACTGGAGGACAATCAGGATGAATCGGCAATTTATGAACCACTAGATCAATACCTAGTCCCGGCATGTCATCATATGACCAAGCAATCACGTCTTTGAATTCAAGAAGAAGTTGAATTATCGCCTCTCGCGTTTTCTTGTCCGTGTGAATGCTTATCTTGGTCTCCCGGACTTCTTTCGGGGTTCCTAAGTTTACTGGTTCAGTGTCATTCAGATTTGGCTTAGGTTTATTCTCGAAATATTCCAACTCTCGGTTTATCTCCCTAAAAGCCTTCTCCGCATCATATTCTGGTTCTGGGTTCATTAATTCGCAGTTAAATAACTCATTGTGATCTGGGCGTGAAGTCCGCAAGCATGTCATATTTAAAGCCACATTATTAGGACTGAAAAGGAAGATAAAAGGAAAACTAATAAAAATCAGAACAAAAGAAAGAATAGGAAAGCAATGATGATTTTTTTTTATATTTTCTTTGGAAAGTTGGAAGACAACAATGTTTACGACTAGGAATTCAAAGCAACAATTGAAAAGAAGAAAATGTTCAAGTTATGTCCTGGGATAACTTGTGACACAGGAAAGGTGGCAGGACATGTCTACCCGGACTTCCGTCTAGTCGGGAATGGCGTGGCCTCCCAGTTTTGGAGTTGGGCGCTCGGCCCCATGTACAACATCTCAGCAGTGCTCGTTCCTTCACCTGGTTGAACCATGTGGATTTCGTAGAGCATTTCCCTTATTGCCCCACATATCTCCTCGATTTCCTCAGCTGTGAAGACCTCATCATCTTCTTCAACGTACTTCGGCCTGATGAAAGTTGCATATAAATCCGGCAGTGGTTGAGGTAACTTCCAACCCTCATTTTTCCTTTTCTTTGCCCACTCTTCGTCTGCTGGAGTAGGTTTGAAGCCTAGTCCAAAAGGTTTCTTGATGACTGGCAAAGTAATGGGTTCTGTTATTCCCTGAAGGGTTCGTCCAAGTCCCTTCCCTGTCCTAAATCCGTGCCGGATCATTTCTTTGGCCACCATAACCGAGGCGTTAGACAAGAAAGGCTGGGGGCAGGGTATTCCCTCTTCGTGCTGCTCTGCCAGTACAACCTCGAAAGCTTGATAGACCGTATGTTCGCTTCCTTCTCTTGGTTCAAGGTACGGGATGGATGGGTCCCGATAAATGGCATGCTCATCTTCCCCATGGACCACGATCTCTCGGTCTTCGTACTCGAACTTCACCATCTGGTGAAGAGTGGAAGGCACGGCTCCTGCCGCATGGATCCAAGGTCTGCCAAGGAGAAAATTGTAGGATGTGTCCATGTCGATCACCTGGAAGGTTACTCGAAATTCGACTGGTCCTATGACCAACAACAGGTCTATTTCTCCCATGGTATCTCTCTTGATGCCGTCGAAAGCTCTTACGCAGACATTGTTGGGTCGGATTCTTCCGGTCCCAATTTCCATTCTCTGTAGCGTGGAGAGCGGGCAAATGTCAACGCCTGAGCCTCCATCCAACATTACCCGCTTGACATAGTAGTCCTCGCATTTAACTGTTAAATGCAAGGCCTTGTTGTGTGCTGCTCCTTCCGGGGGTAAATCGTTTTTGCTGAAAGAGATTTGGTTGACAGCGAAGAATTTTTCTGTCATCCGCTCTAGTTGTTCCACCGAGGTTTCAACTGGTACATATGCTTCATTCAGGGTTTTCAATAGGATCTTTTGATGCTCAGTTGACCCCATCAATAATGACAGCATGGATACTTGCTCAGGGTACTTGCGCAACTGATCTATCACTTCGTAATCCGGCATTTTCATTTGTTGGAAGAACACCTCCGCTTCTTCAACACTCATAGGCTTCTTTGGAGGGAAGCGCCTTTGTGTGGCGTTGTTCAGTTCTTGGGTATTTGAATACCTTCCAATGAAAGTATTTTCTGGAAGTTCTCCCATGACCTCTTTACCTTTGTACATCACCAAAGTCTTTTGATAATTCCATGGTACTGTGGACGGGTTGGTCATTGGCTTTTGTGGCACGCGTCCGATAACCACTGGCTCATTCAGCCGAGGTGGTTGAATCGTCCCCCGGACCACATAGGCCCCTTTTGGCACGTACATAGGTTTTGTCTTTTTGATCCCGAAGTTCTGCGTCTTCTCAGCTCGACCTCGTGGTATGTAAAGAACTTCATTTTTTACAGGTACCACTTTCTTCTCTACCTTCTTTTCAGGCTTGTTCTTTATAGCTTTGACCTCTTCCCCCTTTTCTGGTTTCTGGTCTATTTCAGGCCTCTTCCCCGTGTCTATAATGGCAATTATGGCTTTCAAAGCAGGGTCGAACTCTTTGTCTTCACAAATCATTCCGATCAGCGGCCCATTATTGTGAGCGGGCAATGGATTGTTAGTCACATTTGGGATCTCTTCGTCCCTTAGCACTATTTTCCCCTGCTCTATCAAATTTTCGACCACTCTTTTCAATGACCAGCAGTCGTTTGTATCATGTCCCTCGGCCCCTGAATGATAGGCGCATCTGACTCCGGCTTTGTAAGAAGGAGATGTCGGGTTTTGCCTTGTTTGAGGGATGGGTTGCAAGAAACCCAACTGGACTAGCTTAGGGAACAATGTAGAGTATTGTTCACCGATGGGCGTGAAAGTCCGCCGTCGAGGTGGCTCCT
Source organism: Nicotiana sylvestris (assembly GCF_000393655.2). Classification (NCBI taxonomy): domain Eukaryota; kingdom Viridiplantae; phylum Streptophyta; class Magnoliopsida; order Solanales; family Solanaceae; genus Nicotiana; species Nicotiana sylvestris. The sequence goes on from NC_091065.1 coordinate 123,685,264, forward strand.
GGGGGCGGTAGTTATTCTGCGGGGGTTGTGGGTTATAGTGGTTGCGGTAAGGAGGCTGATTTCTGGGAGGTGGAGCTGGGCCTCGGTTGGCTTGTTGTGGTGGATGGTTATAAGGTTGGGCATTCATGACCATATAAGGCTGATGAGCATATGCCAAATTTGAGTGGGGGTAGTAATGTTGTGGGGCTCTTTCCGGAAAATGGGGCCTGGGATGACGATACTCCCTTGCTTCAGAGGCTGCCATAGTCATTTCTTCCTTCTTCTTCCCCCTCGTCGTTCCTCCAGACCCGCTTTGGACGGCCTGGGAAGTTGCCCTTATGGATGCTTGACTCAGAATTCTACCCGTTTTCAACCCATTTTCCACCATCTCTCCAATCTTGATCGCTTCCGCGAATGGCTTACCCATGGCCGACATCATGTTTTGGAAATAGTCAGACTCTTGAGCCTGGAGAAAGGTAGTGACCATTTCCACTTCATCCATGGGAGGCTTCACTCTCGACGCCTGTTCACGCCACTTAATAGCATACTCTCTAAAGCTTTCAGAAGGTTTCTTCTTCAAATTCGACAGAGAGTTTCGGTCTGGCGCAATGTCGATGTTATACTGGAATTGTTTTACAAAATCTCTGGCGAGATCATCCCATATATGCCATCGGGTCATTTCCTGATCCATGTACCATTCCGAAGCTATCCCTACTAGACTTTTCCCAAAATATGCCATTAGCAGTTCTTCTTTTCCGCCGGCTCCCCGCAATTGGTTGCAGTATTTCTTAAGATGTGCAATGGGGTCACCGTGCCCATCGTATTTCTCAAACTTGGGGGTCTTGAAACCCGTTGGCAGGTGCACGTGAGGAAACATGCACAGGTCGGCGTAAGAGACGCTCTTTTGTCCGCTCAATCCTTGCATATTCTTCAGACTTTGTTCAAGGCTTCTCATCCTTTTGGCAATCTCATTTTGTTCTGCAAATCTGGGGTTCTGATCCTGCCCTGGTGCGAGCTCGCACTGAGGCGGTAGAGGATTAGTGCTGGTAGCGAACCTAGTTGGTTCCATTGAGAACGATGGTGCTTGGAATGTAAAAGAGGATGAGTCAAAGCTTGGCTTGTACGTGGTAGGCTGTGCCGTAATCGGGCAAGGCGATGCAGTAAAGATGTTCATGCTTGCATCAGTGGATGACATTCGGGGATGAGGCTCAGAAGGCGATCCAGCAGAGAAGGCTGAGGTGGCTGGGTACCCGAATGGGGTAGCAGGATAATTTATGGGGACATTAGAAGTCCCACTTGACCTGGAGAATAATTCAGGGAATCCGGGGACGACACTTGGCGGCTCTTTCCCATTATTCCAGTCGTCCAGCATTTCCAACATGCGGAGCCGTAGGATTCTATTTTCCTCCGCGGTTGCGGATTCAGGTGTGAGGACGGCTGAGATTGAGCTTTCCTCAGAAACAGGGATCGTTTGCAATGGAATTTCTGAAGACATTTCCACACTTCCTTTTGACCTGGTGAAGTAAGTGTGAGTACTGCTTCTGGCCCTAACAACAGGTAGTTGAACACTTCTCCTTGACCTCGTGAAATATGAGTGCGAGGCCAGACTTTCACCAAACCAACCGTCCTTTCAAAAACCCTGGAAATGCTCAATGACAAACGCACGGTTAATTTGTAGCAAATAACAGATAGTTAATCTCACGTTGGGCATGATGCACCTATACAGTTAAGTGGATTACTATATGTTTGCTACGAGAGCATGCGTCATTCCGGCATTTTTCCTTTTATCCTTTTCTCTTTTTATCTTTTTTTTTTTTTTCTTTTATGTTTTTTTTGCAGTAAAAGAAATGAGACCGAATCCGATGAGGATTGCCTACGTATCACGATGCCTACGTGAATCAGATCATTACGTAGTTCGAAAAACACAAATGAGCGTAAAAGAAACAACCTCTTTATTGTTGAAACGTTCTATTACAAGCTACATTTTGCAAAAGAAAGAGCAAACTTTGAAAATAAACCTAGACTCAAAATAGACTGAAAATCACCCTGATGGAAAAACAGGCAGAAGATGCTAAGATACAGATTTGACCTATGAATGCATTATGGTTTTAAAAATTGGTTTCCGCGGGGCATCGTTCGGCCTCGCCGCGGTCCTAGGCGTGAGATCCGTCTCAAGTTGCTCTAGCTCGTGCATAGTCTGCTTAACATAAACCATTACTGCCGAGAGGAAGGTAACACTGGACATGTTCTCACATCGTAGACATCGTCTGGTGATGGCATGGGCAATGGCCTTGATCCTATCTCTGGTTTGCTTCTTCTCTACAAGCAGGCGTTCTATCTGATCGCTGCATATCTTGAAGACTTGAGCATCTTGTACATGCTGATGCTTCAGTCGCCGTACTTCCAACTTCATCTGGGCTATTGAGTCGTACCAGTATCTGCTCTCAATTTGGAAATCCTTGGCCTGATTAACTGCTTTGATCTCAAGTGCAGCCATCTCTCTTTTTATTTTAGCAACAGTTTTCTCGTGGTCGCCTTCCAATTGATTCAGATATCGACGATGCTTATCTGCTCTCGTATACCACTGCGCTTTGAGCTCTGCTATGACGTTTTCAGACTTTTCCAAACCATTCTGCCATTCTCTGATCTCGCTTTTTAGCCTTTTTATCAGGTGCTCGTCTGATCGACGCCTTGGTTGTTTATCTGCATCCAACCTTATCTGTTTGTTCTGGGCTCTGAGCATTTCATTTTCTTGAATTAACCTGTTCCGCTCTCCCAGATCGGTGGCAATTTGCACGTTGTGCTCATATCTCATGCCTTCTACTTGTTGCTTTAACCTGCTGATTTCGGCACAATAGCCTCTTTCCTTTGCTAACCAATCCCAATGCCTTTGCGATGACTCGGTGAAATTCCGGATGTGGGGTCTTTTAGCTGGCCTTTCATGCTCGAGTTCCCTCCTATACCATGCAAGGTAACCAGGCGCCGTTTCTCCTTTGGCTCGATCCCGCACGCAAGTATCTGATTTCAGATATTGACCCTCATTCCAGATTTGGCGAATCTTTGCTTCTGGGAACTGTCCGTTAGGACTTATCTCGACTGCTTGAGTGCTAAGATCTTCCTCATGAGGTACTGTCTGGCATCTTCCGAACTGTCTCAAAACTCGGCCGGGTGCATAAGGTTGAATGCTCTTAAGCCCCATCAGCAAGAAATGAGTTTTAGCCGCCGACATATATAAGATCTCATCAACAGGCAACCATCCCAACGTCCATTGTATTTGGCTGGCAGTAAGAGCTTGCAAGAACGAGGTCCATGCCAGGACTCCTTTGGGCCAAATGATCTCTCTGGTTCTCGTGTAAGATTCTTCTATGCGGGTCTTTTCCGGGGAACCATGGCTCAAAATCTCGGAATGATGGCAGAGGTGCTCGGTCATCCATATCTGTAGGAGCAAGTTACAACCTTCGAAGAAATTTCCCCCAGCTTTACAAGCTGTGAGAGCTCGAAAGATGTCAGATACCATCATTGGCGCGAGAGTGTTGTCACCTTGCGTGAGTAAAGTGCTGACGACCCCAGATATCTTCAAATCAATGTTTCCATCTTCCCTCGGAAATACCAGAAGACCCAGGAACATTATCATGAACGCCACCCGTCTGTGCTCGTCCCACTTCTGACGAACTCCTTTGCTGCACAGTTTGTTGATTGGATTATTGAATCCCCCCTCGTGACCGTACCTATCATATATGAAGCATGGAGTACAGAATCCGGCTGCTAGATCCGGGTTGTGGACTGTTCTAGGTATTTTCAATGAATCCAGGAACCGATGTACCGTGATGATTCTCGGGGCGACCAAGTATTTTTCCCTCAAAGGAAGTTCAGTATTCCCGATGTATCCGGCCATTTCTTCCAAAGTCGGGGTGAGCTCAAAATCAGAGAAATGGAAAACATTGTGCGCCGGGTCCCAATAGGTAACCAAAGCTCTTATGATATCTCCCCGAGGCTGGATTTCCAACAGACCCACAAGACCTTTCAGATATTTCTTAACCTCATTTTGTCCTTCAACACCTAGATCATTCCACCATAGCCGTAACTTGGCAGGGATTTTGGTCATTATTGAAAAATGTTCATTTTGCATCGTGCTCATCCTGCACATTTATTAAGGTGATTTTAACAAAAATGACTTGACCCAAAATATTTTACAGAAAGGATCAAGTTTTGAACACGGCCTTTAAACACCTCGGGGACGAAGATTTTAAGGCTGTGTGGGTCTACTGGACAAGATGCTAAACAAGACCCAAAGGTGGCTATTTATGCAAAATCAGCCTTCCGGCGTCCCTTTCGGGAACATTCGGCTATTTATGACAAAACCAGCGTCACCCGATTTATTTACGACTCTTTTTGAAACGCATTTTTTTTATTCATTAATTTTGGCTATTTTAGCAAAAATGGGGGTTGAACCCGACGAGGGTTGCCTACGTATCTCACATCCGGTGAGAATCAAAACGGCGTAGTTCGGGCATATCATGAATAGAGAAAATCAAATAAACCTAGAAATCAAGAATAAGTATTTTTTATTATTTTTTGAAAAAAGATAAAGACTACAGAAAATATATATTTTTAGGCAATATTTGGACTATTAGTCTGAATTTATAAAAGGGGTACTACAAAAGAAACAACGTTTTTTTTTTTTTGAATTATGAATTTCCGTTTTTTTTTCTTTTTTTTTTCTTAAAAAAAAATAAATACCTTTTTTATTTATTTTGGAAATGATGAAAGAAAATTTTTGCATATTTCTTTTTTAATAATTCAAACTAAGAAAACAAATTTTGCTTTTATTCTTTTTTTTTTTTTTTTTTTTTAGAAAAAATTCCGGCGAGGTTTTGACACTACTTGGACATTGGTTTTATTTTTCCGAAATAAGTAATTATCTCCCTACACTGTTATTTTCCTCTTTTTTTTTTTAGAAACCGGTCAGCATGCGGAACTGAAGCAAATAAATGCGCAAAACAAAAGGATGCAGCAGGGTGGTCTTTTCATTTCAGGTTGCCTGTCCTAGACGGACCCAACCCCTGTGTTGAGTCCCCTAAGTCAAATGCAACATGATGCAAATAAGCGTTCCTACTAGGGATCCGGCATGAAGTCAAGTTATTCTAGGTTCGTAACCTGGGTATTTGTTCTAGACTGTGTACCCGAGCGGACAACTCGAGTCGAGGAGGGGGCTACGTACCGGGGACCCGCGAGATCGTCCGGCTTTGTAACTTGTCCGACCTCTTTCTTATTTCAGGTATTGACACTAACAGAATAGGGAGTCTCGACCAGCGAGCTTCTCCCCGGAGGTAAGAAGAGAAGGGTTTCGGCACAGTTTATATACAGTTCAGATAATATCAAAGCGGTAAAAGACAACATTTAGCACGTTATGCAAAAACATGTAATAAAGATCAGATAATAAAGCCAAATATAACAATTATTCTAAGCTCGAATTCTTGAACCCTGAACCAGTGGTTCTGGGTTTATTCTTCCCCAGCAGAGTCGCCAGAGCTGTCACACCTCCTTTTTGCGCGCCCGCCCCGAAGGGTTAAATGCGCGGGTGGAGTTTTTCCAATTTAAGTGACAATATTCGAAATGGGATTATTTATTTAATTCAGAGTCGCCACTTGGGAAAGGTTTGGCTTTTGGTGTCCCAAGTCACCGGTTTATCTTGAATCCCAAATCGAGGAAATTTTCGACTTTTCCAAATGAAGTCTGCGAACCAGAAATTCTAAGTAAGGAATTCTGTTGACCCGAGGGAAGGTGTTAGGCACCCTCGAATCCCGTGGTTCTAGCACGGTCGCTTAAATTGTTATAATGGCTAAATATCTGATTTAAATACATGTTATGACTTACGTGCTTTTATTAAACTTAAAACCGCTTTTATCATTATCACTTATTTTTATAGAATTGCAACGTCGTGAAAATGCATCTCGAACCACGTCACAATCAATGCGCCCGTGATCGTCAACACATTTTGACTTCGTTGAGATTTGGATTTGGGTCACATCAATGTGCACCCGAATTTAAGAATATGATTTAATTAAGCCGCGCCTAAAGAGGCTAATGCGTTACTATTTTTGAGAAGGCCATGAGATTCACTAAACGGCCTAGCCTGAATTCTAAATATTATGATTAGTTATTTATTGAGGGCCCCGCAATTTGCATTTTTATTTTTGCGAGGCTCGTCTCATTATTTTAGAAGGGTATCCTAAAGCGACTACATTTCTGTTACGTTTGTCCCTAAAACTAAAAGAAAAGGAACATGCTAATTTAACTATATGCTTTTGCCTAATCCTGATTCTTATCAATTCCTGATTAATTATTTACAAAGTAGAGAAAACACTACTCTTCAATGAAAATTGCTTTAGTTTGACAGAAGAAATCCGCTTATTCTAATGAAATACGACACTTAATCCGAACAAACATCTTTAGGTCAAAATTAGATTAACTTGCTTAAACAGGGTTAATAGAATTCCTTATTGAAGAATACTACCGATAACATTCAAAACTAATCCTATGAAGGCCTAAAGAAATCGAAAAACCGGGCAGTTCAAAACCACATTATATTTGGCTAGGTTTAATAGCCATTTGCCCTTACTTATTCAATACATGCTGAAAGAGTGAATTTAATTTTTAACAATCACATTGAATAATTTCACATTCCAAGAGTTCTATTTACATTCTGTATGCCACTAAACGAATCGAACACCACAGTTCAAATCAACATAGTACAAGCTTAATAATGTATTCTCTATCAGCTATAAACTACAATTTACATAAACTTAACAACATTTATGAAAAGGCAGTCAGTAAACGGGTGATTATAACTCCTTCAAATCTTTCTATTCATGCTTTTTCAATGTTACATTCAGCTACACCAATGTGAGACTTGAGATGTGTACCTGGAAACAAACTGAAAATGCCAAAGAGAAGAGGAAGAAGATAGGGAAATCAGCAACAACAGGAAATAGAATAGCAGCAGCAGCAGGGCAGGATAGCAGCAGACAAAGCAATACAGCAAGAACAGGCTCGAGTGCAGAAATGCAACTATGGCCGATAGAAAGCAGTAGCCAAATGACAACAACACCCAGTGGAGTAGAATCAGAACTCCAGACAGACCAAACCAGTAGTAAACCAATGAAAACACTCGACTAGTAGACACAACTGGAACTTCAAAGAATCAGAATTGATTTGAGTTGAACAACTGAAACCCAAATAATAATAGGAGGAAACAGTTTCTGATTGTTGATTGTACACCTTCTCTCTCTTAACCTCTCTCTATTTGTGTTTTCCTAAAATCAGTTCTATCTTTTCTCTTCTATCCTCACAGTGTATGTCCTCTCCTTAATACCAGGTGGTATCCTTTTCTCTTTTTGCTCTCTTCTCTGTGTGTGTGTTTTTCTTTTTCAGCTCCCAAGGTCCAGTGTCCCCCCTCTATATCTATCAATGTGCCCCCTTTATAAGCCTTCACATTACTCCTTTTAACAGTCTGTTTAGAATATCACAGTACCCCTCCCATGTGCCCTTTTTCATTTTCAGATTCCAATTAGTTATTTAAGTATTAACCCCTATCAACATTCCCTGGCAGACTTAACTTTTAAAAGGTTTAATACTTTTAAACTAAAGCAAGGTATGGGCAGTAGAATTTATCTGACAGCATATGCTGTCAAATTATTTAAAACTTAACAAAGACCTTTATGCAGGCCACAGGTTGTGCACAAAGCACATGAGGTGCACCAATGCACATACTGTGCACGAGTGCACATGCCCTCCAATTCAGCATTTAAACCAAACATCCTTTTTACATTACTGATCCAAATCAACAGCTATAAGTAAACAAAACTGGTTCTTAATTGATTCAACAAATGCTTAGCAGAAGTAAGTTGATTTGTTATTGTTCGGACAGTTGAAACTAATTGACGACACATGTCGACTCGACTATATTAGCATTAACATACACAATCGTAGCCAAAAATCAGACATTTAAACAGTATCGATACATGGTTCGAATTATACTGACTAAGCAGAAATGCACTCGAGGAGTCAACTAGTCAGTCCAAACTTGAAATTCAAACTAATTGCACAACAAATATATAATGCCTTATCAGAATAGGGGGGGGATTTAGACAAACAACAGAGGTTCAGGCAAAGTGATTGAAGCACAGTTGATAGAAGTCAAGGACACAAACAGAAAACGAACAGACCCTTACAACAATCAAACGAACCAAAACAACTAAGAAAAGAAAGAAACTCACCTTAAACCGCAAAAGATCAAAACCTTAACTCGGACTTGGTCAGGCCTTTCTTAAGGCTGAACGGACTTTAAACGAAGTGTTTCTCAGATGAGAAACACTTTGATTAAAGTCCATTAGACCTTAATCTCTTCGGTTGAACCAGTGACGGAGGAACACAAAATTTCCAAAACTCAGATCTGGGATTCATGCTTCCCTGATCAGATTCGGACCAAACCAAGTATGGTTTGGTCACGAGGGGGGTCTGGGGAGTGTCTGGTATGAATTTAAGGCAGATCGGTGTAGATTAGGTTCCAACTCAAATCTTCAAATGAAGATTCGAGAAGGTGGGATAGGATTCGAAGTGTGTGGTTGGTAGATTTGGGTTCAGGACGGCATGGGGGTTCTATGGTGTTCAGGTGGAGGTCACCGGCGTTCATGCCGCCGGGTTTCTGGTGAAGGTGTGCAGGGGCGGCTAGGGTTTGAGGGGAAGGGTTTGTGGAGACGAAGGCTGGGGTTCGGATAGGGGGGCAGGGTAGGATTATGGGCTTATATAGTTAGTGGGTAGGTGGAGCTCAACCGTTAGATCAATCAAGATCTACGGTCTGGATCTGATGGCTTAAGTGGAACGGTGTCGTTTCGAGGGTAAAGGGTCTGGGTTGGTCCGGGTGTAAACGGGTCGGGGCCATTAGTGGGTTATGGAAATGTGATCTTGGCCGTTGATCAATCTGAGATCAACGGCCCAGATCACATTGGATTGAAACGGCGTCGTTTGGACACCCTGGGTATCAGGTGGTCTGGACCGGGCAGGCCTGGGTTTTGGGCTGAGTTTGTTGGGCCAATTTTAACAAATTGGCCCAAGTCCGGAAGGGGTCTTTTCTTTTCTTTTTTTTTTTTTATTATTATTATTTTTGTTTCTTTTCCTTATTTATTTTAAAAACAAAACTAAGCAAAAAAAAAAATAAATTAAATACACACTCACTACAATTATTTGCACACACACTAAAAATATTTCAAAGCAAGTAAAAATCAAACAAAACAAAATCACGGACAAAGATGCTCGTTTTATGCCTTTCTATTTAAACGACCACGTTACGGTTCAGATTATGCATGACACGCATTTTGTATTTTGTTTTAAATAAATAAATAAATAAGAAAAAAAAAAGGGCAAAAGTCACAAATAAATCAACAAAGTGCCGCACAGAAAATCCGAAAATTGTACAGCAGGGCCAATTATTATTATTTTTATTTCTTTTGGAGCGATTGTCGTGCGAAGCAAAAATCACGTGCTCACAGAGTCATTACATTGCTTCAATATGAAATGAGAAAGGATTTCATTTGGTTTTTATTCAAATGGTTGGATCGGTTATGAATGCCATGATTTGATAAAATAGATCTTTTGAGACTATTAAGCTATGAATCTATTTTTGAAATATCAAATATTTTGGGAATTACTACTGGAGACCACCGAAATTGGTTCGAATGTTGAGTTCGTTACTATGGAACTACATATACCCGTGTAGGGATACATACCAAACCTAAGCCGATGTTTGGGGGATGAAATTTTTCATTGTGAAAGCAATTAATTATTAAATAAAGAAACGAGGTTAAGTCGACTCGAATGTCACTACGAAAAACTGCCCGGACAAATAGGGTAAAATACTTGTTGCTAGATTGATCACGTAGTGGTTATTTATGTCGGTGTCTGTATAGTGTTCTCTGTGAAAGATGAAAGATGACTTTCTTATATTTAGGCCTAAGGAGCCGAAAGTGATTTTAATAATTTAATGAAATTAAAATGGTTTTGTATGATTTTTGTTCGAATCGCGGGTTGATATAAATATTTAAAATTTTATATCATGGTTTGTATCTTACTAGCATGTTCACTTAAAATGATAAAGAGTATGACTTGATGTTATTGTTTACCGCTTTGTATAAAATATGAGTTGCATATATTTTTTAAAGCTTTGTCCCAGGAACTCTAGTTAGAGAGAGTATGAACCTTATTGAGTACCATGATGGTGTACTCAGCCCTCAGAGATCCCTCTCCAAGCATCTTCTTACTTTACATGTTTCAGGTTGAGATGTGATATGTGATGAGCGGACACGACTAGAATGACTTTCTTTCCGAGGTATATGGTGAGGCACCACTTCATTTCTAAGGTAGCCATTATGTTGTTTCCTTGCTTTCTTTGTCAGGAATTGCCGAAGTTTTATTTTATCCTTGTGCCTTAGAGATTCTATAGACAGATGTCATTATTTTGGGTTGAAATGTAGAGCTATGCATATGGCATGCATGAAAGAGACATTGCTATCTTTATGTGTTTTTAATTATTAAAAATGATGAATTTAAAGATTCTATTTTATTTATAATCTTAATCATTTAAAATAATTGTGTTTCCAGAAAAGCTTATGCATGCATCTAATAGGCATATAGATGAGTATTGGGTTGGTCTACTCGGATTGGATAGTATGCCGAATGCCAGTCATATACTTTTGGATTGTGACAAATAATACAAGCTCGCTCTAATCAAAACCTACATTAACATTCTAAATAATTTAACATCTTTATGTAACATGAACTTTTTGAGAAGACAAGTTTAGCACAATATTGTCTCAGCTTACCTAGATTTCTTCACTTTGAATATCTTCGTCGCTCCAATCCAAAAGATTCAACTTACCAAGTCAATCTCTACAAGTTAATTTAAGAAGGCAGCTCGTACACAAACTCTAGAAACCCTAACTTGATTTTTCTCAATTCTAGGGTTCATAATTTGTATTGGTTTTTATAATAGTTTCTAGAGACCAATATCAAGTATAACCATCTTTAGCAATCGTAGTTGAAAGCGGTTTGCGAAGCTTACCTCGACTAGCAAAACTCTAGATTTGGAAGAAACCTTGTTCTTAAATTCTTGTTCTTAATCTCGTCATACCAGATAATATGTTCGTGAATAACTAATTGGCACATGTTCTCACTATAGATGCACGGTGATTATTCATGAAGTGTTAAATAAATTATGAATTTGGATGGAAGTAATGTGCATCTGACAAGTCCACTGAAATAAATTGCTATTTCATAGTATAGTATGTTTCTGCTATTATTATAATTATAAAGGCTCTCTCTCCCTCGTACCTTAATTTCAAAGTGGCATATCCTAATTTTTTTGCATCATCAAAGCTCATCATTCAATATGTCACACCTTATCGTCTTTCTTCTCTTATTTGTCCTTCAAAAGTTTCCCTTCACTAATCTAATTTATGCCTGAAATTAGTTTTTGTTTGATATCTAATTGTCTTCAAGAACAAACCGTGATTTCTTTCCAGATGCGCCTAGGATAGCACTTAACCTCACAACTTCAACATATGGCGATAAACTTACATATTAGCGAGTAATCTTTGTTGATCAAAAAAAGAAAACGATCAGATTCAGATATATGGACAATTAGAACACAAAGAACTACATCTAAAATTTTTTACCTTAGCAGCAGTGTCACAAACTCTAAATGCGTGCTTTTACCACAAGAATTTTAGTTTGCCAACATAATCCATCTAACACTTAAAAAAAAATTATTTGATAGCTTAGTGCAGCTACACAAGCACTTCTCAATGCTAACAACACAGCCTCCTATAGTAGAGGAAAGATTACAACTTTTCACAAAATTTCTCCTTGTTTGGTTGGTGTATGATATTCGATTCCATCTTAATCTAAGTCTCTTGGGCTTGGGTGTGGGCATCGGATACAGGTGGGGGTCTAGAGGTTGGATCCTTCATAATCTAATAATTAAGATTCAGGGATACAGCGGATATTGGTGCGGAGATTCAGCTATATCTGAAAATAGAGCTATAAAATATGCCTATATTGTGAGATTTTTATGTGAAAAAATTACATGTAACTTGCAGAGTGCAGTAACTCAATCTTTTAATCTCAAGTTGTAGGTAGTCATATAGAAATCTAAAGTAGCTTTTGTCTTGAGAAATAAAAATACCAAATCTCATCTCTAATTTCGCAGCAGTTTGCAATATTTTCCCATCCAAGCAAAACACCCTGTCATCCCTTGTGTACTTTTGGATTGAAATTGCATCTAGAATGAAAAACTGAAGAGTGCACGGCAGCAATTGGAGAGTTATAAACTACTGATCTCAAGTCCAAGTGAATGAACATCGACAACAATTTCGTTGAAGGGATACTTGATTCTTAAATGATAACGAGGAAATCACAAGTCTAAAACTAAGTTGGTGTGGGTGATTGAGGAATCATTGATAGTTTGATACGATGATTTTGAGGTGACAATACAATGCCCCTACGCGGAACAGGAAACTGCTTTTCAGTCGCCAGCAGCCAACAAACCAATCTCTAGCATTCACTTTAATGCAACCAAAAATAACAGTTAAACACAGTTTCAGAAAAGAAAATCAATCCAAGGAGAAAATCAAGATGGTCGTTGTTTTTTTCTATACACCTTGATATCTGATTGACTATTATAACGGAAACAGTGCTTGTGTTGCAAGCAACTAAGTTTAGCATGGACTACAAGTCTAGAACCATCGAATAGTCAAGTGAGAAAGAAGCAAACCTGTAGGTATGGATCGACCATCATCAAACAGCTAAGCTTTGGGACATCATTCAGCAACTACACAGAAACAAAAATCTACATAGGCAAATCTTCTTAGAAATAAAGACATTTCAGACATCATACTAATCCAAAAAGAGGGAGGAATAATACTTATCAGCAGTGAATATTGGTGATTAAAAAGTAATCAGAATAAAACTGCAAAGACAATGTCATTGATTAAAAGAGACTAATAACTGGTTTAGATAACAGAATAACAAACTAAATTAGGTTCCATTCTAGTAAATAACCACTATAATTCCATACAAAAAACAAGATAAAAAAAAATCCCAAATTCAAAAAGCAGTGCTAGCCATGGTTACTTTAAGGGATTTGTTTACTCTTCATCGGCAGATCCAACACTCTTATTGTTGTTGTGCTTCCTGGCATACCTCTGGTTCCTCAAGAACTTAGGATCCATCTACATTTACCCCAAAATAAAAATAAAAATAAAAATAAACACCAGAATCAGATTAAAAGAAGAAAAGAGATGGGGTTTTTACATACTCCTTTGGTAGATGAATGACGGTGCTTTCTTGGCTTCTTGATGCCATTCCTGTGGGCCTTGTACGACTGGTTGTGAGCTGTGTGATTTTTGGACTTGGCCATTTCACAAACCGACTGCAGAAAAATAAAACCTCAGCTCAAAGATTTACAATATAAACAAATGAACGACAAAAGGAGAGATCGAAAGACCTACTGCTGAAGGCGCTAGGATTTTCGCACCAGCTGAGGAGAAAGTGGAAGAAGTAGCTAACGGCTTTTGGGTTCTTATCTGGGTTAAGTATAGAAACCCTAATTCTTGAAATTACGAAAATTGTCTTAATTAGGCTTTCTTTCTTGGGCCTTTATTGGTTTCTTGTGTTTTTCTATCTGGGCCTTTCGTTCAGCGAAGAGCCCAATCTTGGTACAGATGTATAAGAATAGTTCTGAATAAGGTGTATTAGTAATGCAAAGATTAGTAATGCATGGGTTATAATGCAAGCATTATTTATGCAGAGATTATTTTTTATCCACTGTTTGGTGTGGTATATTAAAAATTAAGATGCATTGTAGAATTTTTAAGAAAATTAGTTGTTTACAAAAAAACGCCCTCCATATTCTTTAGCTTTAAGGGACTTTAAGGATAATTTTATCTTTTACCATGTTGATGCATGCATTAATAGCCTTGGTATTATTAATATCATAGTTTTCTATGTATTAGTTATACATAGGATAATACTCAATAAGTTGTATAACTAATACTTGCATTAGTAAATAGTAACAGATAGGTTAAAAAAGTATATCAAACAAGGGATTAGTAATATGAAAAGTTAATGCATTCATTATTTTTCTCTAATGCGTCCTACCAAACAGCTCATTGCTATATGTTTACCTTAAAAATTGGATAACAATTAAACTTATAATGTGGTTTTAAGGATACGTGATTTCACCTAATACCAAATGATAAACGTAAAGATAAATGATGGAAATTAACAATAATATAAAGCAAACCAGTATTTGGATAGAGCCCTCGAGCTTGAATACCCTCGATCTAGTTATATAAGAACAGTTAAAAAGGCAATAGGCTGATAAACAAGAGAATGTAAATTAAAGAGAGAATATTGTATTTCTTTTATCTGTGTGAATGTAAAGTGTCTACAAATGATAGGGAATTCTCTTTATATAGTAGAGGAATCCTAATTATGGTATAACTCTAATTACAGAAGAAAATCACATGATTAGCTAATTAACCGCCTTTAATTTGATCCGTTCCGAGATTTCCGTTGTGATCTTCGACCAGTCACAGATATCTCGCTTTCCCGTTATTGTGCTTCGGTCGGAGTCTGCCCTGTTTGACCTCGATCACTGCCGGCTTCGATCTCGGCAGGCACTTCGACTCTCGAACACAATACCTTGCCTTCATCACTTTGATCCATTCCACATCGAGGCTAACCCTCGAAACAATTCCATGGTTTTGATTAAATAGCAAAATTAGGTAGGCCCGATTTTAACCGTATAGAGATAGTCCCCTCGTTTCTTGGAGTGTAATGAGAAGAAGCAAATTGAGCCTTCGATTTTGTGCCTCGACCGATTATGATGTCACCCTCGTGACGTAACGATGGAAGCGACCGAAGTGTCCCATCAATACAGTTCCCAAAATCATTAATGAGCGTCAGTTGGTGGTCGACCACTAGTGTATTTAAACCGTGGTAGCGATCATTATAAATAGATCTTCCTCATAATTTCTCAAATTTTACTTTCAAACTTCTCTTAATCTTCAAAGCGCAACTTCTTCCAAGTTTAACAGTTTAGCGAATTCTTCAAATCCCACTATCAAGCTTCTCTCAAAACAACAAATCTTATCTTCTTCTTTCTCTAAACCCATATAAAAATGGCAAAATCGTCAAAAACTGTTCCTCAAAGGGAAAAAGCTTCTTCAACGCGACCGTCCGGCGATAAAATGCCCGTGGAGCCACGCCTTGAGGAGTGCATTTCTAGGGGTGTGATTCCGACTTCAAAGTCGAGAAAACTTCATCGGTCCCTGGCCAATGTGAGCCAATGTAGAGATATATATGCTCGATAATTGAGGGCGACCTCGAGCAGGTGAAGAAAGATTGTCATTGGGAAAATAAAGAGGTAGTGATTCCGACCCCCAAAGAAGACATCACAACTCATGTGAAAGGGTTCCTAAGTATTTACACTTACCCTTTCACGCTGAGCCCCGTCGATCCCGTCATCATCGACTTATGCTATCAATACCAAATAACCCTAGGTCATATCCATCCCTCTTTTTGGCGGATCGTCATTCTGCTCCGATTATTTGTGATCAAGGTCGAAGGGATGCCTTTCACCCTTGACCATCTCATCAGAATGTACAGCCACCGTCTCTATTGAGGCGGGTTAATAAGGCTCCAACATCGGGCTACCAAGATGTTGTTCTCGAACATATACAAGGACAAAGATCGAGGATGGATGGGCCGAATCATTCGAGTGAGGACTTCCGACATAATTCTGGCCAAGAAGATGTCATTCCCCGAGGAATGGAACATGAAGCGTAAGTACAAAACCCACTTATAGCTTCTGTTTATTGTTTTGTTTCTTTTGTCTTTTCTCATCGACATCTTTTCCTATGATATAGCGGCTTCTTGGGTTCCTGGTGAAATTCTAAACCTCGAGAGTTGGGTTCGGAAACTAGCCTCGACCTCTTCGTATGCTGAGCGCTCATGGCACGATTTGGCAAAGGGACGATGGGACGCCAAAAATCATGGTAAGCTTCTTTACACGTATTTGATGCTCTCCACTAAAATATTTCTTTTTGTATTCACTTGATTTCCTTTCATACAGGTCTCGTGGACATTACCGTCATGAGGCCCCCGTCTGGGGAGAAGGAGGCCTCGAAGCCAGGGAGGGATAAGAAGAGGAAAAGGGTCTCGCCCTCCGATACTCCAAAGCCCAAGAAGAGCAAGGCTCGCAGGTTAAAAAAGGACATCGCCACCCTGCTTGTTGATGTTGCTCAGCGTCTAAGGAAGGAAGAAGAGGAATATGAAGATGCTAACTTAGAGCTAGTAGCTCGAACGAAGAGGGGCGCCAAGGCCTCGAAGGCCATTGAGCTGGTGATGATCGAAGATGTTCAGCCTCGAACCGAAGATATCTCAGAGGGTGGCCCGAGCAAAGTCTTCGAGTCCTCGGAGGCTGAAGATGCCTCCTGCCGTGATGAGCAATCGGCGGATTTGCTTAAAGGGACCGGTTCTGAGGCCCTTCAAAATGAAAAGAACGCCCTAAGTGACTTGCTTGGGGCAATAGACGTTGACGATTCGTCGCCCCTCCCCACATTTTCTGAGGGGAAAATTCAAGAGGCCTAGGCCATGGATACCCCGATGTGGGAATGGCCCACAAAGGGGAGGACCTTTTTCACTGTTACTTCGCGGGAGTCGAAGATGCTTCCAATCTGGGTGATGCATAGAGTATCTTCGATGAGGCTCATCAACTTCTGAGGTTAGTGATACCATAGCATGAGGTAAACCCGTACTCATAAGGATTTTCAAGGGTTAGTGATATCAAACCCTTTACTTTATTATTCCTTAGCATAAGCTTGTTCGAGAGCTCGAACAATTTGGTACCCCTTAAGGTTTTTTAGGGTTGATGTTATCGAACTCTTTGTGATTCAGCCGAGGGTAGCCTTTTTTAACAGGTTTTATGAAAATATTAGAAGGCCTATTTTATTACAAAATTTGGACGTCTCTGAACCGTGTTAGTTTGGCCATAGCCTTTAACTTGAGATTTGCCCTTTGGGCTTGTTTCTCAATTTCACTTTGAACTTGTTCGAAGCGTCAGTCCCCGAGTGGGATGGCCGTAGCCCGTAAAAATGAGGGTTGCCTTTATAAGGTTTTATAATCTTGAAGTTTAATAATTCAAGCATGTCGATGTTTGGATGGCAGTCCCCGAGTACGGGGTTGATTGTTCGAGCTTTAGTTGTGATCGGCGCTTGAGCCGATTTCTGCAATAGATCATAAGTATGAAATTGTAAAGTAGAAATTTCACTAAGGCATGGAACATCAGGTAAAGACAAAAAGTACTTCTTTCAATAGATCATTCATGCGTATATGTTCATCTGGTCTCGATTAATCTACATGGATACGGTTCATCTAACCGTTTGGCCCTTTACAAAATTTATCTATCGAGACCCTGTTGACACGAAGTATTTTCCTTAAAAACATAACATCCGAACCTAGTATTCGAGGTTGATTTATAAAGAAGCCTCGGATACTGTTGAATTGTTTTAAGTTAGCACGAACAATGATTGCCTCGTTAAAAACCTTGTCAGAAAAACCCATTTGGGATAAAAACTGGTCGAAGGGAAAAAGAGTGCAACACGTGCTTTCAGACCTAAGGACTTCGTTTTTGGAGAGAGCTTCGATGCCTTCGATCGAACACCTGCAACAAGTTAGTATAAAATACAAATGAAAAAGGAGAAAGTCATACCTTAGTAATAATATCGTTTGAGGAGTGATATGTTATAATTGTTTGGCAATTGTTCGCTGTTCATCGTGTCAAGTTTGTAAGATCCCTTTCCGATGATGTTGAGGACCTGATACGATCCCTCCCAATTTGGACCGATCTTTCCTTCGTTTGTGTGTCGAGTGTTGATGGTGATTTTGCTCAGGACTAAGTCCTCAATTTTGAAGTGTCGAAGATTGACTATTTGATTGTAATATCTCTCAATTCGCTATTTCTGGGCGGCCATTCAAACAAGGGCGACTTCCCATTTTTCATCCAACAATTCGAGGTTTGTATTCTTAGCCTCATGATTTGAGTCCTCCATTGTGTATCGAAACCTGACGCTAGGTTCCTCGACTTCGACCGGAATTAGTTCTTCGGTGCAACATACTAAGGAGAGCGGTGTTTCCCCCGTACTGGATTTTGACGTTGTTCGATACGCCCAAAAGACTTTGGGCAAAATTTCTCTCTATTTTCCCTTAGAGTCGTTCAATTTCTTCTTAGATTCTGAATGATGGTCTTGTTTGTCGATTCGGCCTGTCCGTTCCCACTAGGATGACATGGCATCGACAAGATCCTTTTATTTTGTGATCTTCGAGGAACTTTGTTATTTTGCTTTCGATGAATTATTTTCCATTATCGTATACGATTTCGGCGGGTATCCCGAATCGGCATGTGATGTGATCCCAAATAAAGTCTACGACTTTTTTTTCTTTGTCTTTCTCAGAAGCATGTGCTTCAACCCACTTATAGAAATAGTCAGTCATAAATAAAATGAACTTAGCATTACCTGGGGCCGATGGCAAAGGACCGACGATATCCATTCCCCATTTGATGAACGACCATGGGGATAAGACTGAATAAAGGTGCTCTCCGGGCTAGTGGATCATAGGTGCATGTCTTTGGCATTTGTCATATTTTCGAACGAACTCCTTAGTATCTTTTTCCATATTGGCCCAATATTATCCCACCCTGATAACTTTGTGAACTAGTGATTCAACACCAAAATAGTTCCCACATGTACCCTCGTGAATTTCTTGAAGGACGTAGTCAGTGTCTCTCGGAGCCAAACATATTACCAATGGTCCATCGAACAGCCTTCTGTATAATGTTCTATCTTCGGCCAATGTGAATCGTGCAGCCTTTGTTCGCAGGGTTCTCGATTCCTTAGGGTCTGATGGGAGCCTCTCGTTTTTTAGATACTCGATATATTTGTTCCTCCAATCTCAAGTTAGGATCGTGGAGTTTATTTTGGCATGGCCTTCTTCAACTACTGACTTTGAAAGTTGTACGACAGTCCCCGAGCTGATTTCGTCGTCTTCGACTGTTGACCCTAAATTTGCAAGGGCATCGGCTTCACAGTTCTATTCTCGAGGTACATATTGTAGGGTTCATTCTTTAAACCGGTATAGGGCTACCTACAGCTTGTCTAAGTACCTTTGCATTCAATCTTCTCGAACCTCGAAGGTCCTGTTGACTTGGTTAACCACAAGTAAGGAGTCACACTTGGACTCGGTGATTTTTGCTCCCAAGCTTTTAGCAAGCTCGATACCTGCAATCATGGCCTCATACTCGACCTCACTGTTAGTCAACTTAGAGGTTTTGATATATTGTCTAATTATATTTCCTATGGCGGCTTCAAAACAATGCCTAGCTCGGACCCTTTCATATTTGAAGCACCATCTCTGAAAAGGGTCCACACCCCCGAAGATGTACCTATTTTTAACAAAAGTTCCTTTTCGACCTCGGGTACGAGGGTTGGCGTGAAGTCGGCCACGAAGTCTGCCAAGATTTGAGAGTTGATGGTCGTTCAGGGTTGATACTCGATATCATACCCACTGATTTCGACGACCCATTCAGCCAATCGGCCCGAGAGTTTGGGCTTGTGTAGAACATTATGAAGAGGGTAAGTGGTCACCAAAGCAAATTGGGTGGTACTAAAAATATGGTTTTAATTTCCTAGAGGCGCTTATTAGAGCAAGCGCTAATTTTTCTAAGTGTGAGTACCGGGTCTCGGCTTCACCTAGAGTTCGACTAACATAGTAAATAGGAAATTGCATACCTTGCTCTTCTCGAACTAGGACACCACTTACCGCGACTTCTGAGACTGCCAAATAAGTAGAGCTGCTCGTCCACTTTCGGAGTATGAAGCAATGGTGGGCTCGAAAGATACTGCTTTAACTCTTCCAACGCATGTTGTCATTCTAGGGTCCAAGCAAAATTGTTCTTCTATTTGAGCAGTGAGAAGAACTTGTGACTTCGATCTGAAGACATCGAGATGAACCGGCCTAAGACAGCTATCCGCCTTGTTAATCTTTGCACGGCCTTAACGTTGTCCACGATCGTGATGTCTTTGATTGCCTTTATTTTATCGAGGTTGATCTCAATTCCCCGATTTAATACCATAAAGCTGAGGAACTTGCCTGAACCGACGCCGAACGCACATTTCTCAGGATTAAGCTTCATGTTGTATTTTCTTAATATGTTGAAAGTTTCCTGCAAATGTGTCAAATGGTCCTCTGCACGCAGGGACTTAACTAGCATATCCTCAATATATACCTCCATTGATTTACCTATTTATTCTTCAAACATTCGATTCACTAGGCGTTGGTAAGTAACACTGGTATTTTTTAGCCCAAACGACATTACATTATAACAATATGTGACATACTTAGTGATAAAGGAAGTCTTTTCCTGATCCTCCAGGTTCATTTGAATTTGATTGTACCCAGAATAGGCATAGAGAAAACTAAGGATCTCATGGCCGGTTGTGGCATCGATCATGTGATCGATATTTGGCAGAGGAATAGAGTCTTTGGGAAATGCTTTGTTTAAATCTTTATAATCTACGCATATTCTAAGTTTGTTTCCCTTCTTAGTGACTACAACTATGTTTTTTATCCATTCAGGATATTTTACTTCCTGGTCCCACCTTTCGATCGGGAAGATGCTCGATCAATATGACTTGTTCCAACTCTTTGACCGTTGACTTCATTGCGTCAGAATCATCGGGGGTCATGAAGGTTCGAGGTATCATAAAATATTCATCCTCGAAGATCTCTTGCTCCTTCGACGGGGCCGAGGCTGGTACCTGTAGTTGCTATTTGACTTCTTGTTTTCCCTTTGGCTCGATTCCTTTGCTGATGAAAGCACCGATACCGGTACTACTTCGTCGATTGCAAATATCTCTTTGGCGGTGGGTTGTTCGCCGTACACCGTTTTGATTCTTTCCGACGTCATGAATTTCAAGACCTAATGGAGTGTCGAAGGTACTGCCCTCATATAATGAATCCAAGGTTTTTCGAGCAACACGTTGTATCTCATATCACCTTCGATTACATGGAACTTTGTTTCTTGGATAGTCCCGGCCTCGTTTACTAGCAACATGATTTCCCTTTTGGTGGTTTCACTTGCCATGTTGAAACCTTTGAGTACTCGAGTTGCAGGCACGATTTGATCCTGGAGGCTGAGTTGTTCTATGACCCTCCATCGAATAATATTTGCCGAGCTAACTTGATCAACCAACACACGTTTAGCTTGAATTTTATTCATAAGGATAGATATTACCAGTGCGTCGTCGTGAGGCTGTTCGATCCCTTCTGCATCCTCATCGTGGAAAGATAAGGTATCTTCTGGTAAGTAATCCTTGGTATGCTTCTCCCTTGTGATTGTCACTTTGGTGCGTTTAAATATCGGGCCTTGAGGAATATCGACCCCACCAACGATCATATGAATCACGTGCTGCGGTTCCTCCTATTTGTTTTTTCTATTTGCATCCCTGTCTCTGAAGTGGTTTTTAGCTCGGTCACTCAAAAACTCTCGAAGGTGATCCTCGTTGAATAAATGAGCTACCTCCTCCCTTAACTGTCTGTAGTCTTTGGTTTTGTGACAATGAGTTCCATGGTATTTTCACATTTGATTAGGGCTCCTTTGAGTCGGGTCGGTCTGTGGAGGTCTGGGCCACCTAGTATCCTTGATTCGTCCAATGGCTGATACAATACCTGAGGCATCGATGCTGAAGTTGTATTCTGATAACTGCGGCGCTTCTTTGGGCTCGACATGTTTGTCGAAGCCACTCTTACTCATGAGCCCTCAGGAAGTTTGTCCTCAATCATTCCTTCGATCATTTCGAACGGGATTACGTCTCGGTCTTTTATTCCTACGATCTGTGTTGTATGGTTGGTATCGATCTCTGTTTGACCGAGGCTCTTTGTCGATGTCTCTTTGAATCTTGCCTTCGGATCTATTTTGGTAAACAGAACTAGAAGGGGCTCCTAACTGATATCCTTGACTCTGATCTTTGACTGGTATCGATTATGTACATCGGCCCAAGTCACAGCTGGATATTCAATCAAATTCTACTTTAGTTGTCGTGATGCTACCGAACTTTGCTCATTCAAACCTTGAGTGAAGGCTTGGACAACATAATCGTCGGTGATCGCGGGTAGGTCCATGCGTTCCATCTGGAACCGAGATACGGATTCCCTTAGCATTTCATTGTCTTTTTGTCTCACTTTGAAGAGGCACGACTTCCTAGTCGCAACCTTTATTGCTTCGGTGTGTGTCATTACGAACGAATCAACAAGCATGG
This sequence comes from Nicotiana sylvestris, assembly GCF_000393655.2. Classification (NCBI taxonomy): domain Eukaryota; kingdom Viridiplantae; phylum Streptophyta; class Magnoliopsida; order Solanales; family Solanaceae; genus Nicotiana; species Nicotiana sylvestris. The sequence goes on from NC_091065.1 coordinate 123,707,679, forward strand.
CAAATGAATCTATGGAATTGGGTGGAAAATTGTGGTACCATATCACCGCCCCCTTCAATTAAGTTTCTCTAAATATTTTCAACAAAACAGATTCAATTTCATCATCCTCTAAGTCATTTCATTTTATTGCGCATGTATAAGAAGTGACATGTTCATTAGGATCAGTGGTTCCATTCTACTTGGGAATTTCTGGCATGTGGAACTTCTTTGGAATGGGATTCGGAGCCGCATTTGGTAGGAAAGGATTTTGTACGAACTTCTTCGAATCTAAACCCTTTAGAATCGGGGGTACCCCTGGTATTTGATCAACCCGTGAGTTGTATGTTTCTACCTTTTTATCTTTAGCCTCAATTTTTTTCTCTTGATTCGATCCGTTTAGTGAGCTCCTCTAGCATCTTCATGATGGTGGGATCAGTTCCCGATCCATTATTAATCGATTTCTCCGGTACAGGTTCGTACTTGTGAATAACTTCCTGTGATGCATTATCAACTCCCCCAAACTTAAACCTTTGCTTGTCCTCCAACAAACAAAATAAGACCCACCCCTCAAAGGCAACATCCAAGCAATTTCAGCTTATCCTAAAGTAACCTCAACAAGCATCAATTGGGACTAACAATTACCCTAAATGTGAATGCATCATTAACACATTTAAACTTTGAAAACTTGTGGATCAAGTGTGACACAAGAGCATCAAGAGTTGACATATTTCATCAAAGAACTTTTCTCAATTACTTTGGTCATTGTGGAACCCAAACTCACACATCCTCAACTCTCCCTAAGTGAACCTCACCTTTTAGAGTATTGACACACAAACCGAGGTTGATGGATTTTCACTCATCTCTCTCAAGGAAGAGGCCACAAGTCCGGCTCTAAGTACCATATGCTTGCCCCTTATGTAAGTATCCACCAATGTAGGTTCCCTTCAACTCAAAATCATGTAGGGCTTTTGTGGAGTCATTGTGAAGGCTTTTGGGTAAGGGTAGGACATATTTTTGTTCAAGTGGATTCAATCTTCCCTTAAGCACTTCTTTTGATTCATTTTGGCACACTTTCTTGACTTATTTGAGTATTCACTTCTTTTTCAAGGGGTTAGAGAGACACATTGTCACCCTTTCTTATGCAATTCAACACATTTCTCTTTTTTCTACTTTTTCCATACCCTTTTTCACTTTTGGTTTCTTTGAATCCCCTTTCTAACCTTATTCAACTCGGTCTTTCTTTTTGTCTTATCTTTTCTTTCTTTTTCATTACCTTTCTTTTCTTTTGCTTTTGTACCTTTTACCACATTGTTTCCTTTCTTATCTCCCCCCCAAACTTAAACATTTTCCATCTACTCAAGGGAAGATTTGGGTGCCAAGAGAGGGTATCATTAAGCACGGGTATAGGCTTGTAGCTTTGGTTCTTGAAAGAAGAAGGTTCAAGGCTCAAAAGGGCTAACTAGGGATCATTTCATTGGTAGGTCATGGAATTGTTCAATCTTAGCATTTTGGATCAAGGAGAGCCTACAATCACTTCTCAAGCCAAATTTCACCTAGGATTTCGCCTCAACAAACATTCGGGGCAAGTTCTAGACCATCGGCTCGGTACTTGGACTCGAAAATTGAATTCTCACCACACACACTCAAGGTTTGCTAAAGATATCGAGTCAAGGGCCCACAACGACCTTAGTTACGATTCAAGCGCACAATGGTCCAATACGACCACATGATGACTGTTTGGTCAACACAAGAGTCTCAAGGCCACGACTTTCACCATCCTGAGCACAACATTATGTCTTTGACCATGGGATCAAAGGAAAATGTGTTAGGCCCAAGTGAAGCTTTGCCTGAGGTACCCTTGACTGCAAAACTTGAAAATCAAAAAAATAAAAATAAAAAATGAACTCAAACCCTTAAGAAGGTTGTCACGCCATTTATCATTGGGAAGAGCCACCCGGTTCGCACAACACTCTACCCTTGGAATGAACCGTGGCATTAAGAAAACCAAGGGCTTATTGCAAACGCCAAAATAAAACAAAAAGGCTACGAGCCTACTATGAAGCTAAAAACGAAAATTTTTAACGAAAATAGAAAAACCGAATGAATATGTACAATAGGGGAGTAAAATATACAGCGGGGGGAATGGATATGTACATAAAGTAGAAAAGTAACTAGAATGAAAAGTTATATACAGGCCAACTATCAACTAGCAACATAAGCTAAGAGTCAAATAAATATGTACAGTCATCCCAAATGTATCAACCATCAAAATAGTAGGGCGCACCCCCACGAATAAAAGCTGGCATTGTCCCCAATGCCAACTACCAAAATAAGCATATAAACAGAGAAAGGATATAGAGTGGCTCCTCAAGCCTGATCCGTCGTCATGGGTTGATCAGTGGTCCTCTGGTCTTCTATACTGGCGGGAACCTCAAACTGGTTCCCGACCTGCTGATACTCTACTGCTGGGACAGGGGCCGGGTCATGGACCGGCTGAACATCTGGTGGAGCACTGGAAGTATCCTCCTGAACCTGTGCTACCTTTATCACAACACCCTCAGTGCTAGGAAGCTTCCTCTTCTTCCTTGGTGCCTAGGCTCCTCCTCCTGCTGTGGCTCCGGTACAACTACTACTGGTGGAGGTGCTGACTGATCAAAAAACAAGTCTAAAGGCAGTTGGTCTGCCTTTAGCTTGTCAATCTCAGCTCGGAGCACCTTCACCTCTTCCTTAGATGCCCGAGATTTTTTCATCTTTTTGTGTTCTCTGGCAAGCTCCTTTAGAGCTTTGTCCTGTGGATCAACTGACTTTGTCAAGGCAGCCTGGGTAGCCAAAATCTTCTCCTGGTTGGCTAGGAGTGTCTTCAATGTCTCCTCAATGGACTAAGGAATCTCAACAGTGGCTGGAACAGACTGGGCCGCAACTATGGTAGCCAAAATGGACAACTTGGATGTCGAGACTGACATCTAGTTGTTCAAACTAGATAATGTTTTTGCTAACTGCTGGGCCGTGAAGGGGTTGGATTTGGAGGTGGGAACCACTGGGCCAGTTGAAGAACTAGGACCCGCAGAGGAGGATGGGATGTCCGGAACAGTAGTGGCAGTAGAAGTAGGTGGCTCAATAGAAGCCTCTACCGCAACTGGCTCCTCAGACTGGCCAGTCGGGGAAGAGGTGGATGCTTTTCCCTTCTTATCCCCCTTTGGGTTGTCTGGCCCCTGAATACTAAACCATGAAAACGGGGACACCGGCCGGACTCCAACATCGAAGGGGTATTTCTTCACCTTTGCATCTTCAAAGTACATTGTGAGGGTGTTCGGGTAGGGGTAGTTTCTGTCCGTATCAATGCCAATGGATGTGATCACACTGTACATAACATTCCCCACATTGATGGGGAAACCTGCCATAATGGATGCAATGAGAACCGCTCGGGCAATTGGAATGGCCTGGTCATGGGACGAAGGGTCCAACCTGTTGCATACAAAAATTAACCATCCTCTCGCCTCAAAATTGAGGTTCTTTCGCAGTATTTTCTTCCCCACCTGAATCCACTCCGGAACAGTACCCGACTGAGCTAAGAACTGTGCCACCCAAGGACGAGCTTCCTCTTTAAACTCTAACTTCTCTCTGTACAGAGAGTCATCCTCCTCATTGAAACCCAAATACTCGTTCAACGCCTCTCTCGAGAACACTATCTTCTTATCCCGCACTTTGGTTGCAATTGACCCTTCTTTGGTGTGGGCCACATTGCTGTAGAATTCCTTCACCATATGTTCATTTGCATAGACCAGCTCATCTTTGAAGAAATCCCACCTCACTCTAGTAATAAATTGTTCATGGACTCGGGGAAGGTAGGGTAACAAATCCCGGGTGACTACTCTTCTTTCTGGAATCACCTTCTTATTGGGCCACACTTCCCGGAATTTATGAAAGGCCACCTCGCTGACAAATCTGTCCTGCCATACAACTGGGTTTCTAGTTCTTTCAATTTCCCCAACTCCAAGTACCCCACTATCGGGGACCTCCTCATCACTCTTGTTTTTATCTTCTGCACCCTCCCCGGGTTCTGAAGCTGTGGGGGAGGTGGAGTATTTGGCACTGCCTCCTTCTGAGCCCTCAGACGACTTAGGTTGTATAACAATTGGAGCTTTAGCTGGGCCTGCGGGGGCTTTCCCCGAATCAGTTGAGACATCTTGGGAGGGGAGGTACTCACGCCCCGACTGCTCCTCATCACTCACCACCTGCTTTCTTGTTTTTAGCTTTGGTTGGGGAGTGAGTTTCTTCAATTTTGCTTTACCTCCCAGGGAGGGGTCACCTCCTCGTCCGGGTTGTTTAGCTCCACGCCCTCATTGTTTAACCATTTTCTGCACACAAATAATTCTAACATTGTTAGTTCAGGCAATTGCAGAGTTTAAGTACAGAACAGAAACACAAACAGAGAACAGATGATAACAGCGTGAACCGCACAAACAAGGCATGCGGACCGCACTGACCAAGTTGGGAAATGAACACCTCTCTGATTAGGAACCATGCGGACTGCATGAACAAGGGGTGCGGCCGCGTGGGGGCCAACGCGGTCCACACAAACTGGTCATGCGGCCGCATTGGCCATACTATTAAAAATTGGTGCCCTCTGAACCTCACCCACGCGGACCGCGCAAACATGGGATGCGGCCGCGTGGGGCATGGAGCGGACCGCACAAACCAGGCATGCGGCCGCGCTGGGAAGTATCAACCTTTAGGCTCAAGGCTTACGCGTACCGTGTAACAGAATGATGCGGCCGCGTAAAAGGCATGCAGACCGCATAATCAGGGAGTGCAGCCGCGCTGGGCTTTCATTACAGGGGCAATTAAGGTTTTACAAAAAAAAACTCAAGTCTTTCACATTTTAGCATCCTACTTTGTCCCTACTCATTTATAACATGCCCATCATTTCAAAGAACAACAAGAACAATATAAAACTATCCTAATCATGAAACGACGAAGAACAAAAAGAAAAACGAAGAGTTATGACTAGGGAAACATGTATAAAGTTTAAATTAATACTAAGTAAAGACTAATGTGAGAGATATGTTACCAGGAAAGCGAAGAAATGCTCTTGATATTAACACTAAGAAGGGTCTCTGATGTGAACAGTAACTTTTAGGGCTCAGGGGTCAATTTTTGCGAAAAGTTCTAATAAAGACCCTAATGGCCTATTTATAGGAAATACAGCAGGGCCCAGCACTTACCGTCCAGTGCGTCCGCGTGAACACGACCGCGGGCCGCGCTGGGACTTTACCATTTACCTATTGCTGAAACGAAGGCACGCGGACCGTATGAGACGGGTTGCGGCCGCATGACAACCACGTGGGCCGCTCAAAGTGGGATTGCGGCTGCACGGTCACTGTTCAGAGACTGTGCACTTTTTGCACAGTTGTTTTGCACTGGTTCAATTACAATTCCTGCAACATCTCACAAACCATTAGCTCAAAAATCCTAATCTATAACAGAAATCAAAAAGAATGAAAAAGACATGGGTTGCCTCCCAAGAAGCGCCTGATTTAATGTCGCGGCACGACGCATGTTACCATCAAAGTCTCTTCAAATGAATGAGTGCCACCACGTGGCTGTCATCAAGCTTTCCCAAGTAATGCTTGACACGATGCCATTGACCCGGAAAACTTCACCATTTTTTGTTCTCTAGATCAATAGCACCAAATGGGGTTACACCAACAACTTTAAATGGACCACTCCACTTAAACTTAAGCTTTCCCGGGAATAACCTCAACCGGGAGTTGAACAGAAGAACTATGTCACCAACTTTGAATTCCTTCCCTCGGGCATACTTATCGTGAAGGTACTTCATCTTGTCCTTGTACAAGGACGAGCTGGAGTAGGCATGAAATCTAAACTCGTCTAGCTCATTGAGTTGCTCAACCCGGAGATTCACAGCGACATCCCATTCTAAGTTCAATTTTCTCAAGGCCCACATAGCCTTATGCTCCAATTCCACCGAAAGGTGACAAGCTTTCCCAAACACCAACCGGTACGGAGACATACCAATCAGGGTTTTGTAACCTGTCCGATAGGCCCAAAGAGCATCATCTAATTTCTTCAACCAATCGGTCCTATTGGCATTGACAGTTTTGGACAAAATACTCTTGATCTCTCGGTTGGAAACCTCAACTTGGCCACTCGCTTGAGGATGATAAGGAGTGGTCACCTTGTGATTTACACCATACTTGTCAAGCAATGAATCAAAAGCCCGGTTGCAAAAATGAGAACCACCATCACTAATGATAGCACGTGGAGTGCCAAACCTTGTGAAGATACTCTTTTTCAAGAATGCCACCACACTTCGAGCTTCGTTGTTGGGCAAAGAGACGGCTTCGACCCATTTCGACACATAATCAACCACTACCAAGATATAGGTGTTCCCACAAGAACTCACGAACGGTCCCATAAAGTCGATACCCCACACATCAAACATGTCCACCTCTAGAATTGTGTTGAGAGGCATCTCATCCTTTTTTGAAATCCCACCGGCTCGTTGGCATTCATCACATCTCTTGACAAAATCACCGGCATCTTTAAATAAGGAGGGCCAATAAAACCGCAACTAAGCACCTTAGAAGTCGTCCTCACCCCGCCATGATGGCCACCATAGGGAGAGGAATGACAAGCCTCCAAAATACTCAATTGTTCTTCTTCTGGGACACATCGGCGAATCACATCATCGGTGCAAATCTTGAACAAATATGGCTCATCCCAATAATAATCCAAACTATCCCGATTGAGCTTCTTCCTTTCGTTAGAAGGGAGCTCATACGGGATTATACCGGTCACAAGATAATTTGCCACATCGGCAAACCACAGCATATCATGCATAGATACCGCAAGGAGTTGTTCATCCGGGAACGCATCATTGATCTCAAGGCCGTCAAAAGGCCTCCCCTCTTCCTCTAAGCGGGACAAGTGGTCCGCCACTTGATTTTCACTTCCTTTCCGGTCCACAATTTCTAGATCAAACTCTTGAAGAAGTAGCACCCATCTCATCAACCTTGCTTTTGAATCTTTCTTGGTCATCAAATACCTAAGGGCGGCATGATCGGTATGGATAATCACTTTGGCCCCCATAAGGTATGGTCGGAACTTTTCCATGGCAAACACAATAGCTAGCAACTCCTTCTCGGTGACTCTATAGTTTCTTTGAGCTTCATTCATCGTCTTGCTTGAGTAGTACACCGGATGGAACATCTTGTTGATTCTTTGGCCCAAGACCGCCCCTACCGCAACATCACTAGCGTCGCACATGAGCTCAAATGGCAATCTCCAATTGGGTGCGGTAATGATAGGGGTAGTTGTCAACTTGTGTTTTAGAAGCTCGAAAGCCTCCATGCATTTCTCATCAAAGACAAACTTGGCCTCCTTCTCTAACAACCTGCACAACGGGTTAACTGCCTTAGAGAAATCTTTGATGAACCTTCGGTAGAAACTCGCGTGCCCCAAAAAGCTCCTCAACCCTTTGACAGAAGTAGGGGGAGGTAACCTTGAAATGACTTCAATCTTGGCTTTGTCAACTTCAATACCTCTCTTCAAAATCTTATGACCCAATACAATACCCTCTTCTACCATAAAATGACATTTTTCCCAATTGAGAACTAGGTTTGTATCTTCACATCGGGCCAACACACAGTCCAAATTTTCAAGCATTCTTCAAAGGAGTCCCCCACCACGCTAAAAACATCCATAAAGACCTCCAATATATCTTCCACCATGTCGGTGAAAATTGCCATCATACATCGTTGAAAGGTCGCTGGGGCATTACAAAATCCAAACGACATCCTCGAAAATGTGAATGTGCCGTAAGGACAAGTAAAGGTCGTCTTTTCCTGATCTTCCGGGGCGATGAGAATCTGATTGTACCCCGAATACCCATCTAAAAATCAATAGAACGACCGACCCGCAAGACGATCAAGCATTTGGTTGAGGAACGGCAACGGGAAATGATCCTTTCGAGTCACCTTGTTAAGCTTTCTATAGTCCATACAAACTCTCCATCCCATTATCATCTGAGTAGGAATCAACTCATTGTTAGCATTGGTTACCACAGTCATCCCACCCTTCTTCGGTACGCATTGCACCGGAGAAGTCCATGAGCTGTCAGAAATAGGATACACCACACCGGCGTCAAGCCACATGATAACTTCCTTCTTGACCACTTCTTGCATAGCTTCGTTGAGTATCCTTTGGTGTTCAAGTGAGGGCCTCACATCCTCCTCCAATATGATCTTATGCATGCAAAAGGCGGGGCTTATACCCCGAATATACGTCAATGTCCATCCAATCGCCCTCTTGCGCTTTTGTAGAACCGCCAAAGTGGCGTCAACCTGCACGTTAGTCAAGCAAGACGAAAGAATAACATGCAAAGTGAAATTAGGGCCCAAGTATTCATACCTGAGGTGAGGAGGAAGTGGTTTCAACTCCAACACCGGCGGCTCCTCAATAGATGGCTTGGTTGGGGGAGTTTTGCGATTCTCAAGATCCAAGGATAACTTCCTAGGATCATAAGAATACGAGCCCAACCATGCAAAGCATTTACACATTCAACTCTCCCGGCATCATCATCAACATCCATGTTCAAGAGCACGGCCTCAAGTGGGTCCTCAACATTCACCATTGCGCTTGTGTCATCCACTATCACCGCCGTGACAATGTCAACAAATGAGCACACCTCGGTGCTATTCGGTTGCCTCATAGATTTTCACACATGGAACACCACCTTTTCATCACCAACACGGAAGGTCAACTCTCCCGCTTCGACATCTACCAAAGCCTTTCCAATAGCTAGGAAAGGTCTTCCAAGGATAATTGGCACTCAAAATCCACCTCACAATCCAAGATAACGAAATCGGCCGGCAATATGAACTTATCAACATGAACAAGGACATCATCAATAATCACCAAAGGCCACTTCATTGACCGGTCCGCCATTTGAAGCCTCATAGAAGTTGGACGAGGTTGTCTGATTACCAAGGTCTTGAAGACCGAATATGACATTAAATTGATACTTTCCCCCAAGTCACAAAGGGCTTTTGCAAAGTCGGCACTTCTAATGGTACATGGGATAGTGAATGCACCGGGTTCCTCAAGTTTCGGAGCCATAGAATGCACAATTGCGCTCACTTGATGGGTCATCTTGATTGTCTCACACTCCATTGATCTCTTTTTTGTAACCAAATCTTTCATGAACTTTGCGTACCCCGGCATTTGCTCGAGTGCCTCCACCAAAGGCACATTGATAGTCAAACTCTTCATCATCTCAATGAATTTCTTAAATTGGTTGTCACCTTTTTGCTTGGCCAACCGTTGAGGATAGGGCGGAGGAGGCCGAGGTAAGGGTGCTTTGGCTTTGGGCACCACCGGCTCGGGCATATCAATCACGTGTTCCCTAGACGGGTTCACGGCCTCTTGTGTCTCCTCTTCAACCTCATGAATATCAATCCGCGCATCATCTCTCACACTTGGTTCAACTACATCTTCAACCACCAAAGGCATTTCATTATCTCATAACTCATCTTCATCCACCATAACTTGGTTTCCTCTTGAGGCATGCACATTACCGCCTCTTCCACTTCGTATTGTCACCTTCATCATATGATTATTGTGACCACCCTTGGAGTTTACTACCATATCACTTGGTAGAGCACCCTTTGGGCGAGTATTTAAAGACTGAGAAATTTGGCCAAGTTGTACTTCCAAGTTACGGATTGAAGTGTTGTGGGAGGCCAATTGAGTTTTGGAGTCTTGATTCTTCTTAATCATTTGCTCAAACATAACTTCAATTCTACCAAATTCATTTCCCGAAGAACTAGACCCTTGAGATTGAAACGGCGGCGGGTTGTTCGGTTGTTGAAACATCGGAGGCCTTTGAAAGCCTTGCCCCCGATTTCCTTGACCACCATTGTTATTCCACCCACCTTGCCTATTGTTGTTGTTGTTTCCGCTCCAATTCCCTTGATTAATCGAATTGTTGTTCCCCTAATTTCCTCCTTGGTTGTTGTTATTGTTCCAATTACCACTTTGTTGATTGCCCCAATTTCCTTGGGGTCTCCATTGTTGGTTCCCTTGATTACCTCTATTCCCTTGATAGTTGTTGACGTATTGGACTTCCTCACTTTGATCATCATAGCATTCATTCGAATAGCCACCACCATTATCATAGTTATCAAAATTTCCTTGAGGTTGTTGCCCTCTTTGCCTCCTTTTCATCATATTCACTCCTTCCATGGCGTTGACTTGGCGCGGGTTTTGAACTTGTTGTAACTGCGCCTTAACCAACTGATTCATTGTTGTTGTAAGTTCGGCAATGGCTTGGCCGTGATCATGTAACTCTTTATGCAAATGTATGACGTTAGGATCACCTTGAGGCACATTAGCCCGGCTTTGCCATGCCAACGATGTGTCGGCCATCTCATCTAACACGTCACAAGCTTCATTGTAAGGAAGCTTCATAAAATTTCCTCCCGCCAGTTGGTTCACAATACATTGGTTGGTTGTGTTGATGCCCCTATAGAATGTTTGTTGGATCATCACATCATCCATATCATTGTTAGGGCATTCTTTCACCATTGTTCTAAACCTCTCCCATATCTCATGTAACGGTTCAGTCGGCTCTTGCTTGAAGGCTAGAATCTCATCCCGTAGAGCCGCCATGTGACTTGGAGAGAAAAACTTAGCGATGAACTTGTCCGCCAACTCATCCCATGTAGTGATAGAATGATTGGGGAGCCTCTCCAACCAATCTAACGCCTTCCCCCGAAGTGAAAACGGGAAAAGTCGAAGTCTCAATGCATCCTCCGAAACATTTGTCTGCTTGCTACCTCAACAAGTATCCACGAAGCCCTTCAAGTGTTTATAAGCATTCTGATCAGTGGCCCCCGTGAAATAACCTCGTTGTTCGAGCAAGGTAAGCATAACATTTGTAATTTGGAAGTTCCCCGCCCGGATTCGGGGAGGAACTATTGCACTTGCGTACCCTTGATTGGGTAGAACTCTTGGTGCCACTCTTGGTGGAGGTGGAGGAGGGTCTGGTATATTCTCATTTGCATTGGCATTTCGACCTCTCCTAGGAGCTTGAGGTAATACGTCTTCTTGTTCTAGATCCTTAACCTCCTCCCCCACGACCACGTTGCCAAGAGGGTCATTTACGTTTAAAGCCATGTGTACCTGAGTGAATTGACATAAATAAAATTAGTAAAAAAAAGGAAAGAGAAGCAAAACACAAAACTAGCTACACAAATAGTCAACACCGTAAGCTCCCCGGCAATGGCGCCAAAAAGTGGTTGCAGCAAACTCAACCTCACACAACGGTAGGAAGAGCGGGCGCTAAAACTTTTACCCGAATAGTGGTATCGGGGTCAATTTCCACAGGGAGCTTGGAATGGAGTTGCGTATTTGTTCAGACTAGGAATGCGTGTTTGCTCCTAATTGTACTTCTAACATTTTTTTTTAATAACTACTATTATCAACTACAAGTTTAAGCTAATTTATGCTGAAGGGATATGTTCTAAGTTGTGATTAATATAGAGAAATGCACTAGGGTCGTGGCATCACCTAGGTGGTTAACTAACGGGTAGAGACTACTAATAATAGATTGACATATTTGGGATCAATGTTATAACCATTGCACAATTGTACCCACTCTCACACCTCTCGGTAGGGAGAGCGAATTTGCCCAATTGACTCTCTCGAGACCAATTGGGTAGGCCAATTAGACCAAGCAACTTGGGTTCAAGTAGGGTGATTACTCTCTCGAGGTTTAACCCATTAATTGGGACTACCATTTCTTATGGGTCCACCCCAATTCCTTGTTGGGTCAATTTTGGGGTCATAAACTCTCTTTCTCAAGAAGAGTCAAGACCCACTAAGCTAGAATCAATGTTTGAAACCATCAATCCTTAATTAAACCATAAAATTAACCTAAATAACAAATACCCAATATCAATCTATTATTAAGAAGCAACACCCATTAATTACCCACACTAGGGTTGAGCCACAACCCTAACTAATGGGTTTAGCTAGACATAATTAAAGAAGAAACTGAAGAAATAGAAGATGAAACAACCATATTAATTAATTACTAATGTTAAACTACAATAATTTATGATGAAACCCAGCTATAAATGCCCAAAATAGGCCAAAACATAAGTCTCACGAGTTTAGCAGCTATCAGATGTACCAAACTTAACCTAAAAATGGCAAAATGTTCTATTTATAGTGGGTTGGAAAAACTGGACAAAAATGCCCCTGCGGGGTTAGTGCGGACCGCACAAAGTTGGTACGCGGCCGCACTGGGTTGCTTGACCTCTGAATCTTGCTCTCTGAAGATGGTGATGCGGACCGCACAAAGTTGGAATGCGGCCGCATGAAGACTGGTGCGGACCGCACAAAGTTGTTGTGCGGCCGCATGAATGGTTTTGGCAGCTTCTCTGAACTTCACTGACGCAGACCGCATGACCATAGAGTGCGACCGCATGGAAAGGGACGCGGGCCGCATGAAGTGGGACGCGGCCGCATGGTTTGCTTCTGGAATATGACACTCTCTGAACTTCTTGGACGCGACCGCATAGCAAGATTATGCGGCCGCATGAGTGAGACGCGGGCCGCATGAAGTGGGACGCGGTCGCATGAGTTTGACTTGTAGTTTCATAGTCTCTGAACTCCTATGGTGCGGCCGCATGACATGATGGTGTGGTACTCACCAAGTTCTGAATGTCCTTACTTTAATGATCTTTGACACTTGAGCAGGTTTCACTCCGATTTGAGCCGATCTTTGATGATTTGTCACTTTATAGCTCAAACCTGCAATCAAGCGCAATCTGTAAGCATTTTGGGACTATTTTGTAGCAAATTACACTCAAAGCGCAGACAAGTATGGGTATAAAACATGTTAAAATCCTACTTATCATGCATCGAGCCCAATTCTGCTTGGTGCTCGATTCTGATTTTGGAGTTGCGCTATCGCAACTTGCTGAGTCTGCAACATTTCAAATATCATTCGAAGGCTAATCCCGCCTTCTTCACCGCTTTGTGCGTTTTGGTCGGCAGCCCGGGTGTCTATGCAGATGCTATTTTTAGGGTCGACGCCTAAATTTTCATGAATGGTGTCGCGCCTCATTTTTCCTTCGTGGAGTCCGGGTTTCGACATTCATGGGGGAACAACTCGTTTCCTTTTGGGAATTGGGTGTTTGAAGAGTCGCCACCTAATGGATTAAGATGCGTTAGGGCACCTAGAGCAATTAACTCATGTAACCAGTTTGCATTACCAGAGATTAGGGTAAGGGATCTAAATAACCTTGAGGAGAAGGTGTTAGGCACCCCTCGCGGTCCACAACGGTGGATCCCATGCGAACTTAAACTATGTGAATTAGTCATTTAACAAGTAAGTGATCTCAGCACATATTTGCAAATAAAGGTAGTTTACATAGTCTAAACACATTTACAATCAAGAAAGTTTAGATGGACTAAGCACACACATGTGAATTGGAGAAGGGAAGTCCTAAGTTGATTAGCCTATAGGATCAATCTGTGCAATGCCCGGTAATCCTCCTCAAATAGAGGGGCTACACGTGACATTAGCGCGCAGGTCATCATATCCTTTTACTACGCATTACCCTCCCCTTAGTGGTTATATAAGCGAGTTTAATTAACGAACTCTAAGCGTACTTTTACCCGTCCCTTCCTTGTGGTCCTGGAGGCATTTAGGACCTCTATACTCATGCAGTTCTTGACACTACTAAGGTATTTAAAAGGTAAAATCTAGGCAAACAACAAAGAACACATAAGACTGTCAAATAGGGAAACAATTAGGGGCTCATGTTTGCCTCCACATATAAACAGATACATAGCACATCTCAAACAAATGATTTGAAGAAATTCAGAAAGTCTAGGAACATGATATCTAGATGAACATCACAGATACAGAATATGCAGCAATTAAATCGAAGTGGCAGAACCTTTAGTCAGCTTGCCTATTGATTTTATAGTCTGTTAAACTTGGACAATTTCACACATAAACAGAACCTAATTTCACAGTTATTTAATTGCCTAAGGCTTACCTAGGTGTGGGTCTGTATGCAGTCATAATCTGGGAATTAATTAAACAACTTAAAGTTATTTAGTCCTATAGGCATGTTGATCTAAGTGATTAATAAAACTGATTTTAGGCATGTTGACAGTAGGACCTGATATATATGGGTTGGGACTGTTTTAAACCCTTTATAGACAGTTGTTTATTCAACACGACGTAGACAGGGTTTAGAGCCAATGCAAACAAAGTCCTAAATCAGGATTCCTAATGCACATAGAGATGATCATTTTTTATTAAGCAGTTTAATGACATGATTTCCAGGTGATAGTAACTTATGTAGAGTCGAAGAAAGAAATGATGAACTCATAACATGTTTCTAATATGCAAAATATGAACGTGAGTGTCCTAAGGCAGGTTTTCTAATGCAAATATTATGGACTTATGACATGCTTTGATGCAAGTAACATAGCATATGGGCCTAAAACATGATTTCTATCATAACATAAACTCGAAGCAGGGTTGCTGTTGAAATATACATATAAACTAAGAGTATAATTTCTACTGTGCATCAACTTAAAGCATGGTATCTACCCAGTTTTCCCGCAAACATCATATAGGAACCCTCCCTTTTTACTAATTGCCCCAATATCTATTTACAAATAAAAAATAGTACAGACCAGGATCAAATGAATTACATAAGTAAATGAAACTATATTATAGGGAGCCTAATTCAGGCCCAAGGTAAACCTAGGAATGCCAGGCCTTCAACAGAGTATCAGAAACCAAAGATCTCACAGCCAGTAATGTGTGCCTTGGTGTGTTAGAGTTCCCTAAGGACCTCAAGGGTCCGGGGCAATGCTCACATCAAGACCATTTCTCAAATGGGGATTGATTATGTGCAGTGTGGAAGGGCCAACCCTGGTATACCAGAGTTCAGAGAGATCTCAAGGATCTCTAAGCAGTACACATACCAGAGGGGCAAAACTTAATAATCTAGGAGTAGGGTGTGAGTGCTTGACATAGTGTTGAAAGACTTAGTAAAATAGATTAGAGGTGAAAAGATTCAGAAACAATTTTAAAGGTACTGGGAGTGATCAGTTTCTTTGAGAAGAATACCAGGAGTACGTAACAGTTTTGAAATCATTTTGAAGAAAGCATACTCAACAAACAATCTAATTGATCATAGAATACCCAGATTCACTCAACTAGTAGACTTACAAACATGGGTAAAGGGGATTGGGAAACATATAGGATTGAAACCACATAAACAGGGAAAACATTTGATACAACAGAGGTACAAAACCATTAGGAGTCTACTGAATCAAGCTAATCATAGAGAAGGAATGTAACAAGATCATGTTAAAGGCAGAGATATGTTGAACAGAATTGGACATACAAGCAGGACCAATTGAATGCATTAGAAAACTAAGTAACTACATAGTCATACCAATTAAAGAGAGGGGGTAAGGGACTAGGTAAACATGCTAGGCAGGTATCAAAGAACTAAGTGGAGTCACACATGCTGATTACACATAAGGCATAATTTAGACATGCTTAATAACAGCAAACAGAGAAACAAGTTGAGTAACTAATACAGGAATAAACATGGATGTATAGACATGGAGCACATAAGGTTGAGTTTCAAAACTTAACTAGAGACATACCGGTTAGAGAAGAGAATGCAGAATGTAAAAAATAGGGCAGTTCCATTATCTAGCCTTGGCTTTCAGCCGGCTAGACCAACAATCAGCACAAGTAGCAAAGAAAGAAGAGAGAGTTTGAATGTATGTGTGTATTCTGAATAGTGTTCGTGTCCTTGAGAGGTAGAATAAGAGTGTATATATAGCACTAAAGGAGTGAATCAAAATAAGGTAAAATAATCACAGTTCAATCAATTAGGAGCAATTAATCAGTCACAGAATCAATTCCCATTAAGGAGTCTTGAATAGACCCCTTAATTGGGGGATAATCAATTAACAACCACATCAGGGGGTCCAATTAAGGTAAGGATTCAAAAATATTCCATGTAAGGAGTCAGTAGAAGTCCCAAAACCATACTGATAACCAATTAAGGCAAGTATGATCAATTAAGGTCACAAATAAAGAAACATATAAAATTTCAGCATACACTGATTTTAACAGGATATTTAATAGGAATTAATCAGTAAAATCTTCAAAGAATACTGATTTTATAGGAAAGAATTATTCAGTTCCCTAAAATAGAAATCAATTAAGCAAACAAAAATCCCAAAGAATGCTGGAATTAACAGGAAAATCACTCAAATCCCTAAATAGAATTAGTGAGTGCAACTGATTCACAACAATCAACATAATATAAGAAATCAGTGTAGCCATTAGAAACATCTAGGGTTCGATCATGTATACAAAGATTAACCAAACGCGTAAACAAATTAAACATTGAAAGTAGAAAAACCTCTTGAAGAGAAGTCTAGGAAGAACCATAATTTGAAAACACTTAAGGTTGATTGACAGTATAGAAGTCAAAGGACCTCCAAAGAAGACAAACATGGAAACTTGAAAGTACTTTAATCATACAGAGATTTGAACAACATAAATCAGAGAAACCGAAAAACCTAAAGAAGCGTAGTGCTAAAATCGATTAGTAGTTTAGAAGTAAAATACCTTAAAGAACAACCATGAGAATTTGAAAATACTTCAGATACATAGAGGTTCGACCAACAAACAACAAGAAAACCAAACCCTAATATAACAAAGTGCTCAAAAATTGGTTAATCAATAAATAAATAAGGGAACCTTAAGGAAAAAACAATGACGAACTCAAAATCGCTCCAGATCTACAAGGATCTAGACAGATTCAAGTCCAAACATTAGGTTTTGAAGAAAAGAGAAAAGGGTAAAGAGAATCTGGTCTTTGAATCAGAGATTCAAGCCGTAAAACATCAATAGGAAAGCACTCACAGACCATTAATGGACTCTCAGAGGGTCTTGAACAAGATCTGTACTAGATCTCTTCGAGATTTTTCCATGAAATCACACAAAAGAGCAACAAGGAGATGTATGAGATAGGCAGGGGTCTCAAACACCCATGAAAACCCATGGATCGAGTGAGGATCGGAGGGATTAGTGCTGGTTTTGGGTGGCGGCGACTGGGGTTAGGTCTGGGTCTCAGATAGAGTTTGAGAGACGAGGGAACAAAGGACGGGCGAGTATGGTGGGAAATGAATTAGGTTAGAAGGGGGTAGTTTGGAATTTAAAATGGTAAGAACAAATACGGGCTGTTGATTTCAGAGATCAACGGCCAAGATAGGGGCTTGGGTCGAGTTTAATTTAATTTGGGCCTGGGATGAATTGGGTTAGGGACCTGGGCTGGTATTTAGGTCCGAAAAATTAGAGAAATTAAAAGGCTATTTGTTAAATACCCAAGTAGTTGAATAAAAATCATTTTATAAAATAATTAACAATGAGAAAAAATATTTTTCATGCATAAAAGTGCGTCAAAATAATTATTCAATATTTTAAAAATATAATGGACCAATTTCTGGTAAGATCAAGCAGTGATGTATGCATGGGCTATAATTACAAAATTATTACAATTATAACCAAAAGGTATAAATCTAGCCATTTGTGAAATAATTTGAACTTAATATGGCTATAAATAGTAAAATTAAATCAATGAAATGCTATAGAGCCATTTGTGATGCAATTTTGTAATTATTTATATAAATAAAACACTAGAATAAATTAATTTAAAAAATATAAAAATTATGAAAAAATATTAATTGATGTTAATGCATAGTTTTGAAAGTATATATGTACTTTAAAATATTATAGGGAAAAATTGGGTATCAACAAATGGCAACACGAGAACCTACATCGACTGGATCTATGGTCGGTGGTCCATTGGGATTGGCTGGAGGTACTCCATTTCCCGAGGCGACTATGTTCTCGTTCTCGCCATGAAGACCACGGCAGGCGTCTGTGTGAGTGGGCACTACTTGAGAGTTTGACATGTTGATTCTGTGATGACCCAAAAGGTCATAACTTGATTTACAAGTCAATTCTGTGTTTCGAGGCCTTAAAAACCTCCTTTTTTCTTACCTCGATTTACGTGCATGGTTTGGACATATATCCGAAATGCTTTTATGTGGAAATTTGATAAAAATGCTAATTTTGCCTTTAAAATTGAATTTAAGTTGACTTTGGTCAACATTTTGGGTAAACGGACCAGGACATGATTTGACGGTCGGAAGATCCGTCAAAAAATATGGGACTTGGGCGTATGCTCAAAATTGAATTCCGAGGTCCCAAGCCCGAGAAATGAATTTTTTGAAGAAAATTATTTAACTGAAATTATAAGAGCTTTTGGAAATTTAAATGTGTTTGAATTTGATGGTATCGGGACCGTATTTTAGTTCTGGAGCCCGGTACAGGTCTTATATGGTATTTAAGTTGAGCCTGTAAAATTTGGTAAGAAACGGACTTGATATGATGTGAATCAGACCCTCGGTTGTTAAAAATTTGAACTTAAGAGTTATGGAGATTTTACTTTGATTTTGATGCTAAACTCGTAGTTCGAGATATTAATTTGGCGATTTGATTGCACGAGTAAGTCCATATGATATTTTTGAGTTAGTATGCATGTTTGGTTTGGAGCCCTGAGGGTTCAAGTGAGTTTCGAATAGGTTTTGGGGTATTTTAGACTTAGGATTTTCTGTTGTTTTGCTGCTTCTGGTGTGCTGGTGTATTGTTCTTCGTGTTCGCGAAGAAAATCTTGCGAACGCGAAGAGTAAGTTAGTCTGAGGGAGATTTTCTTCTATGCGAACGCGAGGCTCAGGTCGCAAACGCGAAGCATTGTAGGTGTTATCCTTCGCGAACGCGACCTGGCTATCGCGAATGCGAAGGCCATTTGGCAGGGAACTGGGGGAAGGGATTTTACCCTATGCGAATGCGACGTAGGTCTCGCGAACGCGAAGGTCAGGGGGGTTAACCTTTCGCGAACGCGACAGGCTTCTCGCGAACGCGAAGAAGACCTGTCCAGGGAATTAAAAACAGAACCAAAGCCATATTTTCATATCTCCTTCCCTAAAATCAGACCTTAGGCGATTGTTGAAGAAAAGTTCCAATACCAAATCATAGGTATGTATTCTTAAACTCATCTCCTTCATTTTTCATCAACACCCATTAGATTTCTAGGCCTAAATATTATTCTTCCATGGTAGAATTAGGAGTTTTGGGTAGAATTAGGGCTTTTTGAATAATTGAAATTTAGACCTCATTTTGGGATCGAATTTCAAAACTAATTGCATATTCGGGCTCGTGGATGAATGGGTAATCGGGTTTTGGTCCGAACCTCGGATTTTGACCAAGTGGTCCCGGGGTCAATTTTTAACTTTTGGGGAAAATGATAGAAAGCCTATAATTAAGCATTGAGTATGAATTCTTTAGCATTTGTTGATGTTGTTAAATTAATTTGGGCTAGATATAAGTAAATTGGACGCGAATTCTAAAGGAAAGGCAGTGTTTGAAGCTTGAGTTGGCAGTGAAAGTTCGAGGTAAGTGTTTGATCTAACCTTAGCTTGAGGGAATAGGTATTGTGCTTTATTTGCTATGTGCTAGTGTAGTGTACAATGTATAAGTGTGGTGACGAGTATCTATACGTCATTTTCAAGAATGCCCGCAAGTCTTAAATTGTAATTGTTATGTTTCTTAATAAGTACTACAAATGCCTAAGTTGATTCTCCGTGTTGGGCAAAAATTATGATTATCTTCGTGGTATTTGTTTATTGTTGCATTGACTCCAGTTGAGGTTTCATTTGTGAAGTTAATTATTGGTACAAGTTTGGTTATAGTTGATTCCTTTGCCGGGACGTATTTAATTCTTACTGTTGGTTCCCTTGTCGGGATGTGTTTATTCTTGTTGTTGATTCCCTTGCTGGGATGTTGTTGTTGCTATTGTTTGGGTGAGGAAAGAGAGATAAATCACGAAGGGTGATGCCGTGCACATTCATATTTATGCATTTGGTGAGAAAAGAGTGATAAAGCACGAAAGGTGATGCCGTGTACATTTTCATTGATATTGATGCATATGGTAAGGAAGAGAGATAAAGCACGGAGGGTGATGCGTGCACATTTCTAATATTTACATGGTGAGGAAGAGAGATAAAGCACGAAAGGTGATGCCGTGCACATTTTCATTACTTGATTGCATTGATGAGGACTGAGAGTAAAAGCACGAAGGGTGATGTCGTGCACATATTGCCTGTTTGTTATGATTTCTTGATGTTCCGGTTCAAATACCTTAATTGTCTTATTCCACTAGTACTGTGATTCATTATGTTGGTATCTCCCCCATAGCATGTTACCCTCCCCCTGTTACTTTTGAATTGGTTCTATTACTGTTATTCTGCTAGGTACTTTTTAACTGCAAGTTATGTTAATTGTTGTGTCCTAGCCTCGTCACTACTTCACCGAGGTTAGGCTCGACACTTACAAGCACATGGGGTCGGTTGTCCTGATACTATACTCTGTGCTCTTTTGTGCAGATACCGGTACTGGAGCATACGGATCTTATCTAGGGGTTGCTGCCTTTAGTCCATCAGGAGACCCGAGGTAGTCCTGCAGATGTCCGCAGGCCTTGGCGTCCCCTTCCTATCTAGTTTCTTTATGTTCTTTATTATTTCAGAGACAGACATGTATTTATTTTGTTCGGACCCTATTTATAGTATTCCTAGATAGTCCGTGAGATTGTGACACCAGTTCTGGTGGTTTATATTTATGGATTTGTATTGGTATTACCTTAATCGTTAAATTTCGCTTTTTCGCATTATTATTTTCATTGTTTATAATATGTTAGCTCTCAATTGTTAAGAAGTTAAAAATAAAAATGGTAAATTTATCGGAACAGTTAGCTTGCCTAGCTTTCGTTAGTAGGCGCCATCACGACTCTCGAGGGTAGAAAATCCGGGTCGTGACAGATTCCTGAAATCAAAGACACTTATGAGAACAAGCGTAAAAGCAGTGTGTGTTATGAGGATTAAATTAGGCAATCACTATTATCCTTAGCCCCACGGTGGGTGCCAAACTATTTACCCTAAAAATTGGATAACATCTAAACTTATAATGTGGTTTTAAGGATACGTGATTTCACCTAATACCAATTGATAAACGTAAAGATAAGTGATGGAAATTGATAATACTATAAAGCAAACCAGTGTTTGGACAGAGCCCTTGAGCTTGAATATTCTCGAGCTAATTATGTAAGAATAGTTAAAATGCAACAGGCTGATAGACAAGAGAATGTAAATTAAAGAGAGAATATTGCATTTCTTTTATCTATATGAATGTAAAATGTCTACAAATGATGGGGACTCCTCTTTATATAGTAGAGGAATCCTAATTATGGTATAACTCTAATTACAAAAGGAAAACACATGATTAGCTAATTAATCGCCTTTGATTTGATCCGTTCCGAGATTTTCGCCGTGATCTTCGACCAGTCACAAATATCTAGCTTTCTCATTATTGTGCTTCGCTCAGAGTCTGCCTTGTTTGACCTCGATCACTACCGGCTTCGGTCTCGGTAGGCACTTCGCTCTCGAACACAGTACCTTGCCTTCTCACTTTGATCCGCTCCACCTCGAGTCTAACCCTCAAAATAATTTCCTAGTTTCGATTAAATAGCAAAATTGGGTAGGCCCGATTTTAATCGTATACACTATATGTCACGTTAACTAGAGGTTTCAATTTGATGTTAAATAGAATATGCATATAGTAAGTTCTTGATATTGCCGGATAGACTTTGGTTCATTTTGTAGGTTTATCTGATTCTCAGAAGGCATTTCGGAAAGTAGAAAAATCGAAATTCAATTTTTTTTTTTTTGGTAAGGGGAACAGTGAAATGAGTTTAAGTTGGTGCCAAAACATTATACAATTAATACAAGAGCCAGAATTTGATATCTGATTACCAACTAATTTTTTCAGTTATTGATTTATATTCAAAGTTGACACTTAACTGCGGTTGATCTAATTGATCAAGTAGTAAGATGTATTCCTTACGATTGATAAACTTTAAAATCAAAAAAAAAAAATATTCATCTTGCTCTTACTATTTTGGTTTTATTTCACTTCCACTGTATTAACAATGAACATATTGACCACATACTTTTCACGTAGTATGAGAATTTGTTATATTCATACCAGTAGCCCTCTGCTTATTTGTTAAACTTCATTTAACTACACAATACAAGTTCATGAATCATGAATTTAACCTAATTAAATCAGTTCTTTTTAGGGTTTTTATCTAATATTCCTGCTTTACAATTTGATAGGCACAATTCCTTGGTCATAAGTTGAAGCACTTGGGCGTGGAAAAAAATGAATTAACGGGCTCAATTCCTTTAACCACATTCAATTTGTTGTTTCGAGTTCTATCAATAGTGGTGATAAAATGGATAACAAAAATAGTTATCCACACATATTATCGACTAAAATATGGGTTGGATAATGAACTTTTTAAAAACGTATCAAATATAAATAAAAACCATATTATCCATTTAGAAAATGAATAACCAATAGATAACTAATGAGTTTAACTTTTACAGTTGTAAAGAGTCAAATAAGGGATTCCTCAAGTTTGGGAGACTAGAAATTCTCCCAAAAGTGATCATATTCAAGAAGCCATAGATAATATGGATGTCCATATTATTTGCCGGTTAACCCATTTTCTATCCGTATCAAATAAGAGTCAAGTCGGATAAATTTATCCGTTTTCGATCCGCACATATCCGACCCCCCCCCCTTCTTTGCCACCCCTATTTATCAATGTGGGGAAGCAAGCTCGAAGAACCTCTACTAAGAGCATATTTGGAAAGCCACCTAAGAATTGGATTTGAAATGTAATTGGATGTAATCACACTGTTTGATATGTTTGTCGGGCAAAATAATTACTTGATCAGCATGAAATTGAATGTAATTGAAGAACGTAATTACACTCTCCAATTCTCAAGGGGGAGATAAGAATTGGGGGTATTTACACTGTGTAATTACAAGCTAATATAACTTTTTACTTTATTTTTTCTCATATATTAAGTACAATTCTTTTTATAAAATTTCTCTTTCATTTTCTCTTATTACGCTTTTCCAACTTTCCAATGTGTTGCTTATATGTATTTTCATATAATTCTGCGACTTCTCATTTTTACTTCTTTCTTTTTTGTTTTTCTTTATTTTCTTAATTGTCCATTTTCGAGAACCAGTTTGGTTTCATGCCGGGTCGGTCAACTACTGAGGTTATTCACGTTGTGAGGAGATTGATGGAGCAGTATAGGGCAATGAAGAAGGACTTGCATATGGTGTCCATTGACCTAGAGAAAAGCTTATGACAAAATCCCGAGAGAGGTTCTATGGAGATGTTTGAAGGCTAAGAGAGTGCCAGTAGTGTATATTCGAGTGATCCAGGACTTCTATGATGGAGCTAAGATACAGGTAAGGATAATAGGAGGGGGACTGTGAATATTTTCCAGTTTGGATAGGGTTACACCAGGGATCTACACTTAGCCCATTTTTGTTTTCCTTGGCAATGGACGCATTGACGCGACACATTCAAGGGGAGGTGCATTGATGCATGCAGATGACATAGTACACGTTCCAGTGACTGGATGCGTCACTGTTCAGACAACCCCGACTTGATCCCAGGTTCTCAATTTCTTGAATTGTTTTTTTTTTTTAATTCTAGTATTGAGCTATATTGCTATACCTCTTGTTGCTTTAATTTTTTTACTGCATGTCGATTATTTTTGTTTTTGTTTTTGTGGTTGTACTCTTACTTAGTTACTTGTTTTTGTGCGATTGAGTAGCATCCTTGATCTGTTATTCATCGTTTATACTGGTTATTCGGAGTCTAATCGCTTTGACTTGTTCCCTATTCTCGCTGTGTCGTTTGATTTTAGGAATTTTTCCCCTAGTGTTTTCCTAACGTAGCACTTCCGATTTTGTTGCCTTGTGTTGTGACTAGGAATAATGAATTAATTTGAATTGATTATTATCCCTTATAATATAGTGGCTATAGTGAGCAATGATAGAGTAAGGTCATGTCCTCGGGTTTGATGGGGGTAGGGGCCAAGGGTAGTAAGGGGGTAAGGAAACCTCTAGGTTGCGATTTGGATTATGAAATATAGGGACATTGACGAGAAAGTCCATAGAATTACCGAAGATTCTCCATAAGAAGAAGATCAACATAGCCTATGTCCAGGAGACTAGATGCGTAGGGACTAAGGCACGTGATGCTCATAGATATAAGTTGTGGTACTCGGGGGGATGAAGGGGAAGAACGAGGTAGCAACTTAGTCAATAGGGAAGTTAGAGAGCTAGTGGTAGAGGTTAAGAGAGTGAATGAAAGATTGATGTCTATTAAGATAGTTGTGGGAGGATGTACCTTTAACATAATTAGCACCTATGCGCCTTAGGTGGGTTTGGACGAGGAGGTTAAAAGGAGCTTCTAGGATGACTTAGATGAGTTGGTGCGGGGAATACCGCACACCAAGAAACTTATCATAGGAGGATATTTCAATGGTCATATTGAGACGCCATCTGGGGTTTATTACGGGGTACATGACAACTTCGATTTTTGTGTCTGAAACGAAGGAGGTACTTCACTATTAGATTATGCTAAAGCATTTGATTTGGTGATTGCTAAATCATGTCTTCAGAATAAAGAGGAGCACTTGGTCACCTTTCAAAGTATAGTGGCCTTGATTACTACTACTCAGGAGGTGCAATAGTATTTTATTCACGGATTGTTAGGTCATCCTGAGCGAGATTCTTACGACCCAACATAGGCTATTGGTTATGGAATTAGTGATCATGCGGATAAGGAAAAAAAGGGTTGTGGTTGGTCTACCTAGGATCTGGTAGGGTGCCTTGACTAAGGACAAAACCCAGTAGTTGGGGAGAAGCTACTGGCTATAGGGGCCTAGAGGAGCAGGGGGGACGCGAGTTGTATGCGGACCATGATTATGAATTGTATTAGAGAAGCTACGAGAAAGGTGTTAGGGGTCTCGAAGGGGTTCATTGGTGGACATAAGAGGACTAATGGTGGAATGAAGAAGTATAAAAAAAGGTGAAAGTCAAGAAAACGGCGTATTTGAAGCTATTGGAGAGCGTAGATTAAGTGGAGATGAGGGCTAACAGGGAGTGGTATAAGAAGACTAAGAAGGGGGCGAAGTTAGCGATTACTGAGGCTAAGACTGCGGCTTTTGGATGTTTGTATGAGGAGATCAGGGGATATAAGCGAGGATAAGAAGCTTAACAGGCTATCCAAAGTGAGAGAAATAAAGGACTGTGATCTGGATCAAGTGAAGTTCATAAAAGCCGAGGAAGGTAGAGTTTTGATGGATGAAACATAGATCAGGCAGAAATGACAGTCATACTTCTATGAACTCTTGAATGAAAGAGGAGGTAGGAACATTGTGTTGGGGGATTTGGAGCACTCCGGGAGTCATCTATATTTTGGGTTCTATGGGCACATTAGAGTAGAAGAAATCGAGGGGGCGATGCATATGATGAGCAGGGGCAGGCTTGGAATGACTCTCTAGGTTATTTCACATAATTTTAGGACGATTAAGATGCCTGAGGAGTGGAGGTGGAGTACAATAATTTTGTTGTACAAGAACAAGGGTAATATCCAGAATTGCAATAATTACAAGGGTATGAAGCTACTTAGTCATACGATGAAAGTTTAGGAGAGGGTAGTGGAAGGGAGGGTGAGGAGGAGTGTGTCTATTTTCGAGAACCAGTTCGATTTCATGCCGGATCGTTCGACTACGGAAGCCATTCATCTAGTGAGTAGACTGGAGGAGCAATATAGAGCAATGAAGAAGGACTTGCATACGGTGTTCATTGATCTAGAGAAAGCATACGACAATGTCCTGAGAGAGGTCCTGTAGAGGTGTTTGGAGGCTAAAGATGTGCATGTAGCTTAAATTAGGGTGATTAAGTACATGTATGATGGATCTAAGACACGAGTGAGGACAACAAGAGGTTTCTCAGAACACTTTTCGGTTGTGATGGGGTTACATTAGGGATCGACCATTAGCCCATTCATATTTTCTATGGCAATGGATGCATTAACAGGACATATTCAGGGGACGTGCCTGGTGTATGTTATTTGCAGATGATATTTTGATTAACGAACGCGGTGTGGTATTAATGAGAGGCTGGAGGTTTAGAGACAGACTATTGAGTCTAAAGGTTTCAAATTGAGTAAGACTAAGACGGAGTACTTGGAGTACAAGTTCAGCAATGTTACCTAGGAAGCGAACATGGATATGAGGCATGATACACAAGTCATCCCTAGGATAGAGAGTTTCAAGTATCTTGGGTCTATAATACAAGGTGATGGGGAGATTGATGAGGATGTCACGCACCCTATCGAAGCAGGGTGAATGAAATGGCGGCTCGGTTTTGCTGTCTTGTGTGATAAGAATATACCACTGAGACTTAAGGGTAAGTTCTACAAAGTAGTGGTTAAACCGACCATGTTGTATAGGGTAGAGTTCTGGCTGGTCAAGAACTCGCATGTCCAGAAAATAAAAGTAGCTGAAATGAGGATGTTGAGATAAATGTCTGGGCATACCAAGTTGGATAAGATTAGGAATGAAGTTATTCGGGATAAGGTAGGAGTTGACCCCTTGAAGGATAAGATGGGGGAGGCGAGGTTGAGATAGTTTAGGCATGTTAAGAGGAGAAGCTGTTACACCCCATATTTTCATACATGAAAGTACGCCATAAGTAAATTGATGAAAGCTTGGAAATAAGATGTTACATCCCGTAATTTTGTACGTTAAGTTTCGTCGTAAGTTAATCAACGTGAGTTCGGGAATGAGGTTATTTTGAAATTATAAGCATTATGCTATTTCAAACAAGTGATAAGTAAATTCGTGAAGGGGAGAGGGTAAGCGAATCGAAGGAAATGAATTTCGTCGAAGTTTGACATTTTGGATAAAATACAGCCCGAGATATAATACCCCATATATGTTGACTAGTGCCAGACAAGGTACCACATGACCATAATAGTAATGTGTACAAAGTGTGTTAAAAGTGAATAGTATTTTAAGTAATTTGAGATAATTATTAATTATGTGGATAATTGGGTAATTTAAATTTTTTAGTGAGAGGTTAATTAAGTGATTAAGCTAATTGAATAATTAGGCATAAAATGGATAAGACTAAGTGCCCTAACGTGGCAACAAAGTCTTTAGACCATTATGACTCATATTTCATGAAAGTAACGACATGTTTAGAGGAGATGTTTGGCCAAGTCATCTTACAAAAGGGGCCCATACCTATAATAAGAAACATCCCAAATTTATTAAGAGAAAATTAAATAAGTTTGTTAAAAGCTTACGGATGAAGCTCTAAAGCTCTAAAGCTCCCAAATTTCAAAAATCTCTAGGAAACATGAATTAGAATTAAGCAAAGTAACAGATTTTGGGCTAAATTTTCATACAAAGTTACATTGAGTAATAGCAACGGGATTTGCAATTCTAAGAGAGCACGATACAATCTTTCTCAAGAATATCATACAGATTTTTCCCTACTTCGATCCGTTGTAACGTGTTTTGTCGCAATTGACGTGTATTAGAGGGATTGTCAAGAGAATCGGCTCAGGTATGTTAAGGCTAAAACTTTCTTCCTTTTGGCATGATCCAGTAACTATATGTGTTTGATAACGAGGCATAAAGAAAAATTCATATTCCGGAATTTCTGTACATTTTTCTAGTCTCATAAGTTACAGTATTCTCCCTTATCGGGACTTCACATTCAATTGAGTATTGTCTTCTTCCAGTCAAGAGAGCAGTGAGCCTATATATATAGTATTACAGTATTTTCATTACCATCAAGCTATAATCGATGGGCAGGCCCCTATTGGGCAACCTCTGATCAGATGGTAAGTTATACCGAGCCTGCTGTGGCCGAGCGCCTATGAGCGAGCCCAGTTAGCGGAGATACATAGCCTAGTATGGTTGAGCGCCTATGAGCGAGCCTACTACGACAGAGCAGTTATATCTATACCGAGCCTTATAAGGCCTAACAACTATTTTACTTACTATATTGAGAGAGTTGAGTCAGTATCAACAGGTGAGCATATCCTCAGATTATCTTTGACTCCTGGTTATTTTCAGTTATTATATTATCAGTTCAGTTTTAGCTTTCAATATATTGTCTTACATATTCGGTACATTATTTCGTACTGACGCCCCTTTTCTGGGGGCGCTGCATTTCATGCGTGCAGGTTCAGACAGACAGGCGGGTAGACCTCCTCATTAGGTATTGCCCGAGTTCAGCTTGATCGGTAAGCTCCATGCCCTTCGGAGTTGCCGGGTCTAGAACTTTATGTACATCTTGTGTGTGTGTATATATATATATATATATATATATATATATATAGGTATCTCGGGGCCTTGTTCCGATCACAGTATATCTATCAGTAGAGGCTTGTAGACATATCGTGCCAGTTAGTGCAGTATGTTGGGCTTGTATGCCTTATATGTATGTTTGGTTGGTTTGTCAGTTGTAGTAATTATGACGGCCTTGTCGGCCCAGCTTTATATTGATATTTAGTCAGCATTAGCAGTTGTCTTGCAATATGGCCCATGGCCAAAGTATGACATCATATGTTCAAATCCCTTAGTCGCAAATCGGTATGCAAGGATAGGTAAGGCACCGGGTGCCGGTCTCGCCCCCAGGTCCGGGGCGTGACAGAAGCATAGAATCCGTAATGAGGAGGTGTGAGATATTAACATTGGTGGGTATGAGGAGCGGTAGAGGTAGGCCAAAGAAGTTTTTGGGAGAGGTGATTAGGCGGGATATGGCGCAGCTGGAGCTTATTGAGGACACAACTCTTGATAGAAAGGTGTGAAGGTCGAGGATTAGGATAGAAAATTAATAGGTAGCGTTTTAGTTTATTATCCAATTATTCTTAGATTGCTATTAGTACCATTTATTTGTTAACTTGGTTTCGACCCTCTTTTTATCTTATTGTTGTTTATACTTGTTGTCGTTATTTCTTTTTATTTTTTCTTTAGCCGATGGTCTTCCAAAACAGTTTTTCTGCCTTCCAGGGTAAGGGTAAGGCTACGTACAACTCACCCTCCCCAGACCCTATTTGGGAGAATTTGCTGGATTTATTATTATTGTTGTTGTTGTTGTTGTTGTTTCATTATTTCTTGTTTAATATAATTGATACCTGAGTCTTTACAAACTTCTAAATTATAAAATAAATATTTTAAGACATAAAATTAAACTTTTAAAGTTTTAAATTTGAAATTTGAAATTAAGTGATAATATTTATTAATATATTGATGATTTCTCGGTTTAGTAGTAACTTATACTATTTAGTAAGTTGGGTTAGGTGTCATCACGACTTGATGGGTTTCGGATAGTGACATAGACTTAATCGTTTAGCATTCCCGTCATGACGTCAAAGAGGGAGTTATTTTTGGTAACAATATATTAGAAGATATTCGTAGGAAGTTAGCCAAACTTGGCTACTTGAATGTGCCATTAAAGGCATTTCTGTGTCCTGCAATATATATTTTTAGTTTACAATATCCCGAACCTGAATAGTTTTTAATAAATAAAATTATTCACTTTTATCAAATGCTAATGTTTATGGGTGTAATTACCTCAAAATGCCAAAATAATTACCTTGTCTAGTGGAATAATCTCTTGGCTCGAAATAACCTCAAAAGGCCATAGCCCTAACTCCCCAAGCTCAAAATAATCTCTTCCCCTATCCCCCAGTCTTGTCAGGTAGTAATTATAAGCCTAGGAATCTGAACCCTCGCTCGCAACGCGAACCTCATTGTGCAAATTGTTTCTTGTACCTAGCAGCTTTTTCGCAATGCAAGGTCATTGAGCCAAGGGGTTGGCACGCCTAGGCCCCATATCGTGAGGGGCCTGACAACAACAAGAGTTTGCTGCACCAAACATTTGGCTCATGAACAGCTCTTGCGACTAATTTTGTAATTTCTTGAATCTGACCAGGTGAGCTTTTCGTGATTAGGCTCACAGTGCTTAAGAATTTGTTCTAGCAGAGCTGGCATTTACTTTCCAAATATCAGGTCCCTTGCGGCATGAGACCCTTGGAAGCTTGGCCTGATAGCCCTCGCACTTGAGACGCGAGCACAACAAGGAGCACCAGATGCTTGACTGAGTTTTGTTTTAGCTTTTTATCAATGTATACGATCAAAACCGGGCTAGCCCCTTATGTGACTAATCGAGACCAGAATATGATAGGTTAAGGTTCGACCTAGTATTATATCGAACCATGGTGCAAAATTAGATCGTCGAGTTCGTGACCCAGAGATCGATCAAAATCGAGATCGAGCAAGATCGAGACCGAGCAAGATAGAGATCGAGCAAGATCGAGGAAAACTTACCAAGCCAAATAACGAAAGGCCGAAATATCTGCAATCGGTCGAGGATCACGGCGGAGATCCCGGCACGTATCAAGAAGAGGTCGATTAATTAGCTAATCATGAGATTTCTTACCTCATATAGAACTGTATTAAGAGTAGGATTCCCCTACTATATAAAAGGGGTCTCATCATTTGTAAATCACATCATTTTTATGCAACACAAAGCAATATACTGTCTTTTTCTAGCTTTTATTATCTTGTTACTATGTTCATACGTCAATTGAAACATCTCTGGTTCAAGGGTGACTAAACTCGAGGGCCAAGGCTATTCGATTCGTGTGGTTTGCATTTATTCTTTTATCGTCAATTTCAATATTAATCTATTCTCTTAATTTGTACCAAGTTATATCATGTATCATTAAAATCACGTATAAATTCAATTGTTATCCGTTTTTAGGGTAAACAGTTTGGCACCCACCGTGGGGCTAAGTATAATAGTCATTACCTGGTACAAACTTTCGTAATACACGCTATTTTACACTTATTCTTTGAAGTATCTTTGATTCCAGGACTAAAATGTCAAACTCTTAGTCAGTACCTCTACGCGTTGACAATGATTTCGACCACCACGGCGAAAATGGTAACATAGAACCGGGAACGATGTACCCCCGGTTGGCCTTGATGGAGTTCCCGCTGTAGATCCAATCAACGTCAGCTTATATGTAGCTATCAACGAAAATTTGTCGTCGATCCTAAAGGCAGCGTCCGTGGAAATGTTCGATCAACCGCTCAAAGCGCACGTGGCGGTGAAGTTTGCGGGATCAGCCTGCGGCCGATCTTCGAAATGTTGCAGGCTCAGAAGGCAGCAATAGTCAAGCTCCAAAACCAGAATCACCCACCGAGTAGGGTCGAGCTCGAGCCGTCCCAGGAAGTTGTACACAGGGTCGAATCGGTTTTAAGAAAATCGAACGAGAGAGAATCGAAGGCTAATCCTGCAATCATGAAGATGCTCGAAGAACTGATAAAGCGAATTGAGTCGGGGAAAAAAAAGATCGATGCAAAAGACAAAAAGGTGGAAACTTACAACTCCAGGGTCGATCAAATCCCGGGGGCACCACCAATATTGAAGGGACTGAATTCCAAAAAGTTCGTACAAAAACTTTTTCCCCCGAGCGCGGCTCCGAAGCCAATCCCCAAGAAGTTTCGCATGCCCGAGATTCCTAAATATAATAGAATGACTGATCCGAACGAGCACATCACCTCTTACACGTGTGCTATCAAAGGGAACGATCTAGAGATGACGAGATTGAATCTATCATGCTAAAGAAATTTGGGGAAACCCTATCAAAGGGAGCTATGATATGGTACCATAATTTACTACCTAATTCTATTGACTCAGTTGCTATTCTTGAAGATTATTTCGCAAAGGCACACGCTGGGTCCATCAAGATCGAAACCAGGAAGTCAGACCTTTTCAAGGTAAGGCAGAAGGATAACGAAATACTCAGAGAATTCGTGTCTCGATTCCAAATGGAACGGATGGACTTGCCAACGGTCGCTGATGATTGGGTTGTTCAAGGTTTCACTAAAGGACTCAATGTTCGAAGCTTAGTGGCTTCACAAAAGTTGAAGCAAAATTTGATAGAATACCCAGCTATTACTTGGGCCGATGTGCATAATCGATATCAATCAAAGATCAGTGTCGAGGACGATCAACTTGGGGCTCCTTCTATATCCGTTTATCCTATCAGACCCATCGATAGAATCAAGAGGGATATTGACCGAGAACCGAGATCGAACAGTATAACTGAGATCGTAGGAGCAGCAGATCTAGGCAAAATTCTGCACGAAATGAAAGGAGAAGTGATCGAGGTTAAAGATCTCGAGGGCTCATGAGCAAGAATGGCTTCGATAGACCTATCAGACCCAAAGAGGCACCACGATTATCAGAGTATAACGATGTGGCTGCCATCGTATCGTCTATCGGATGCATAAAAGGTACCAATGGCCTTGAACTTTACAAACCAATCCAACACAAAGGTATCCCAACCAAATATGCAAATATCATGGCACACAAGGCCACAAAACGGAGGATTGCCGACAATTGAGAGAAGAAATAGCCTGGTTATTCAACAACGGGCACCTTCGAGGATTTTTGAGTGACCGAGCTAAGAATCATTTTAGAAATAGGGATTCCAATAAAAAAATGAACAAGATGAGCCCCAACACATCATTCATATGATCATCGGAGGGGTCGATATTCCTCAAGGTCTGATGATAAAGTGCATCAAAGTATCAATCATAAGGGAAAAATGGACTCGAGATTTTATACCAGAAGGAACATTATCTTTCAACGAGTAGGATGCAGAAGGAATCATGCATCCCCATAATGATGCATTGGTAATTTCTGTACTCATAAATAAAACTCGAGTTAAACATGTGCTAATTGATCCAGGTAGCTCGCCCAACATCATTCAATCGAGGGTCGTAGATCAACTTAGCCTACCTAACCAAATCGTACCTATGGCCCGAGTGCTAAACGGATTCAACATGGCTTGCGAAACTACTAAGTGAGAAATAACGTTGCCGATAAACATAGCCGGTACCACCTAGGAGACCAAATTTTATGCAATCTAAGGGGACATGAGATACAACGTCCTGTTCAGGAGGCCATGGACCTACAACATGTGGGTCGTGCCCTCGACCCTTCACTAGGTATTAAAATTTCCAACACCAGAAGGGATTAAGACGGTCTACGGGGAACAACTGATCGGTGTCAACCCTGCACTACTACAAAGTAGCGAGAGTGGTCGAAGTAGCTTTTACCCGAGAAGGTCGGGATCGATTTTCACAGGGAGCTAGAAATGGAAATTGGGTTCCTATCTAAATTGGAGATGCGTAATTGCTCTTAATTGCACTTCTAATCGTAGTTGGTCTTTTGATTACTTCTAATATTATGCTAATAAGATGCTAAATTAAGCTAACAGTAAGATACTTGAAAGGTTGTCTAAATAGTTAAGAAGGCACTAGGGAAGTGACTTTCTCCTAGGTGGATACTTGACGGGTTCTCGAGGCTAAGGCTAGGTTGTCATGTTGGGGATTACGATATAACCAATGCACTGAACTTCTCACTCTATACCTCTTGGTAGTTTGAGTGATTTTGCCCTAATTGACTTTCTCAAGACCCATTGGGTATGATAATTTGTGCAAGCAATTTAGGTTCACGTCGGGTATTACTATCTCTAGGTTTAATCCTTTAATTGGGGCTATCAGTCTCTTGAATACGCCCCAATTCCTTGTTGGACTAATTTTCCTAGACTCAAGTTCTCATTCTCAAGAAGAACCCAAGTCAAATAGGCACAAATTAGTGTTTGCAACCACTAATTCAACATTGAAACCATAAATTAGTCCAAATATCAAACACACATAGACATTCAAGCCTTAAAACACAAGACCCATCAAATACCCACACGAGGGTTGAGCCACAACCCTAGCTAATGGGTCTAGCTACTCATGATAATAGAAGAAAACAAAGAAATAGATGAAGATAAACCCATAATATTTAATTACAATCTAATACTAGAAGATTCAATGATAAAACTACTCTAAAATTACTCAAAATGGGTAAGGAACACTATTCACGAGCGCAGCTGAGCGATAAATTACAACCGATGACCTAAAAATGGGAAAAGAAACTATTTATACTAGCCCAAATTTTCTAGACAAAAATACCCCTGCGGGGTAGTGCGGTCTGCACAAAATTGAGTGCGGACGCCATGAGGCTTCTTGGTTTTAATATCTGTTCTCTGAACTTGGCCACCGCGGGCCGCACAAAATGCACCGCGGCCGTGGTGGCTTCTTTTGCAGTCCGCACAAAAAGGACCGCGGACCGCATTGGTGTCAACCTCAAAATCCCCAACTCTTTGAACTCCAGCTTTGCGGACCGCTCAATATCGAGTGTGGCCGCGATGAAGCCAATGCGATCTGCATAAAATGCATTGTAGCCGCATTGCTTGAGTGTCTGAAATGAGCACCTCTCTGAACTTCCTCACTACGGACCGCACAGAATGGAATGCGACCGCATTGGATCTGTTGCACTGTGCTTGGACTTGTTCTTGGTACTTGTGCATGTTTCACTCCTTTTTGAGCTAATTTTGACTAATTGTCACCTTGTTGACCAAACCTTGCAAACAAGTACAACATGTAAGCGTTTGAGACTATTTTGTACACATTTTAATTAAAACTCAAGTAAGAAGGAGTGTAAAATGCACCATAATCCCTAGTTATCAACTCCCCCAAACTTAAGTTTTTGTTTGTCCTCAAGCAAACAAAATAAGACTCACCCCTTAAGAGTAAATCCAAGAAAATTCAGCTGACCTAAAGTGACCTTATCTAGCATTAATTGGGACTAACAATTGCCCTCAATTCAAATGAATCATTAACAACATTCACTCTTTCAAGCATCATGGTTTTAGTGCGACACAAGAGCATCCAGAGTTGACTCAACCCACAAAAGAAACTCTTTCTACTATTTTGGTCATTGTGGAACCCAAACTCATACATCCTCAACTCTCCCTAAGCAAACCTCACCTTTAAGATTGAGGCACTCAGAACGAGGATAGTGGAAACACGCTCATCTCTCTCAAAGAAAGGTCACAAATCCGGATCTAAGTACCATAAGCTTGTCCCTTATGTGAGTCACCACTAATGTAAGCTTCATTCAACTCAAGATCATAGAGGGTTTTTGTGGAGATATAGTGAAAGTTTTTGGTTAGGGTAGGAAATGTTTGGTCTAAGTAAGTTCCATCTCTCCTTTAGCACTTCATTTGCTTCATTTTGGCACACATTCACTTGACTTTTGAAGTCATTTGCTTCTTTCTTAGGGGTTAGAGAGACACACTGTCACTCTTTCTTGTTCATTTCAAACTTTTTCTCCTTTCTCAACTTTCCACACCTTTCATCTCTTTGCTTTTATTGAATCTCTTCATTGTTTTCTACATTGAACATTCTTTTTGTTTTTTTTTCTTTCTCTTTTATTGCCTTTCCTTTTCTTCATTTTGTACCTTTTACCACTTTGTTGCATTCCTCATCTCTCTCCCCAAACTTATGTTTTTGCCTTGTGCTAAGGAAAGATCAGGTGCCAGGAGAGGATATTTTTAGAATGGGTAAAGGCTTGTATCATGGTTCTTAAAAGAAAAAGGTCTATGGCTCAAAAGGGTTGACTAAGGATATTATCATTGGTAGGCTACGGAAGTGTTCAAGATAACATTCGGATCAAGGAGAGCCTATAATCACATCTCAAGTCAAATTACACTTAGAATTTTGCCTAGACAAATATTTAGGGCATGTTCTAGACTAATGGCTAGGGACTTGGACTTGCAATTCAAATTCTCACCATGCAAGCCATGGGATTGCTAAAGAAACATAGTCGGGGGCCCACAACAACCTCAACTAAGATTTGAGCAACATAATGGTCCCGAAAAATCACTTGATGATTATCGGCCAATACAAGAGTCTCAAGGTCACCACTTTCACCATCCTATACACAACAATTTGATTTTGATCATATGATCAAAGGCAAATGTGTTAGGCCCAAGTGAAGCTTTGCATGAGGCACCCTTACCAACTAACTACTAAAAAGCAAAAAGAAAAAAGACTCAAACCATTAAGAAGGTTGTCATGCCATCCATCATTAGGAAGAGCCACCTGATTCACACAAATTCCACCTTTGGAAAGAACCATGGCATTAAGAAAACCAAAGGCTTATTGCAAAAAAACTCAAAACAAGCAGCTACGAACATAAAATAAGAAGCTATGAAAGAAAAAATGCAGAAAGTAAAATGAATATATACAAGAGGGGATTTAGTCGAATATACAATAGGGAGAATGAATATATACATAGGAAAATAACTTTATAGACACACCAAAAGTAAAAGTATGAAAAGTGAAATAAAATGATAAAATTATGTACAATCCAAAGGTATAAAGAAAGCATAAAAGAAAAAATAATGTAATATATACAGTCATCCAAATAGGGCTACCCCCTCAAATGAAAGTTAGCATTGTCCTCAATGCTAACTAACCAAAATAAGCACAAAATAAGAAAGAGAGGAAAGAAAAGAAACTTCCTACTGGCCCTCCGTCTGCATAGGATCCTGAGTCTAGGTCCCTGGGTCCTCCATTTGCTCGGGAACCTGTGACTGGCTTATTGTGATCTGTGTCTCCACTAGGACCTGGGCCTGGACTGAGTCATGGGCCTGTACTGGACTATGGGGCTGGCTAGAGGAGCCTCCCTGCATGTCCTACAACTCTATGATAGCATCATCAATACGGGGAATCACCATCTTCCTCTTGGGTGGCCTCTCTATCTCCTGCTCTGGCTGGGGATGGGCTGCTGGAGCTGGGTCATACAATAACAGATCCAGAGGCAAGTGATCAGCCTTCAACCTCTCTAACTCCACCCTTAAATCCTTCTTCGACTCCTTTGAAGCATGAGTCTTTCTCATTTTATTTGCCTCCCTAGCAAGCTCATTCAATACCTTTCCATGAGAATCAACAACATCCATGAGCTTCTTCTGGTTGTCCAGAAGCTCCTTTAGAGTGTCCTCCACTGACTGTGGGACCTATGGCGGAGGAGGTGTTGACTGGACTACCACCGAAGTAGATAGTACAGACAGCTTAGAAGTGGTTGTCTGCATCCAGTTGTTAATACTGGCAAGGGTCTGCTTCAAGCAGTGGGCAGTCAAAGGATATGCAGTGGATGAGGGGATCTCTGGAGCTGTAGAAGTGGAAGGTCCTACGGCCATATTTGCTGTGGCGGAAAGAGGCTGAGTAGGAGCCACTACTACTATTGGCTCTTCAGACTGGCCAGTTGAAGTAGTGGCTTTGCTCTTAGGGTCCTTGGGGTTGTCGGGACCCTTGGTGCTGTACCAGGAGAACGGAGCCTTTGCTTTCACTTTCACATCAAACCTCCTCTTTTCCACGTGTAGGTCCTCAAAGTACATGGTCAGGAAATTGGGGAAAGGGTAAGATCTATCACCTTCATTCATAACCTATGTAATTACCCTCGACATCACATTCCCGATATTGATTGGGTACACCGCCATGATCGATGCCACTAATATATCCCGGGGGATAGGAAGTGAGTTGTCGTGAGTGGTGGGGTCTAGCCTGCTACACACAAATGTTTCCCACCCTTTTGCTTCGAAGTTCAGGGTCCTCCTCAGAATCTTCACTCCCGCAGTCAACCAATCTAGGGTGGTACCTGGGATTGCCAAGTACTCTGCTAACCAAGGACGAGCAGCCTCACCCAATGCCACCTTTCTAAGTAAAAGGTCTCATCCTCCTTCGGGAAGCCCAGGTAATCATTTATCGTCTTGCCATCAAATTTCACCTTCAAGTTCCGCACCTTACTCATTGTAGTGCCCTTTTTGATGTGGGTAACATTGGTGTAGAACTCCTTGACTAGGTGCTCATTGGCATCCTCCACATGTCCTATGAAGTAGTCTCAGCCTGCTCTTTCCCTGAATTGCCTCAACATATTGGGGTTGTGAGGCATGAGGTCCTTTGTAATGAATTTCCGCTCCGGTATTAGCTTTCTCTCGGGCTACCACTCTCTGAACTTGTGGTAGGCCACCTCACTCACAAATCTATCTTGCCATGCCTCCGAATTTTTGGTTCTCTCCACCTCTCCTACTTGGGGCTCACCCCCTCCTACTTCTTCTCTTTCTTCTTCTACGGGACCCTCCCCGGATAGTGAAGCTGTAAGTGAGGTGGAATATTTATTGCCACTGCTTGTAGCTGATCCCTCAGACGACTCAGAAGATATGCACATTGATGCTTGGGCAGTGGGAGAGCCTGGAGGTGTATCCCTCAATCTGTTCCTCTTCGGCCAGTCAGGAACATACTCTGGCACGGAGTCTGAGTCAGATGCCTCTCGGGAAGGCTCATATTCACTTCCGGATTGGTCAATAGCTCTAGCAGCAACCTTTATGAGCCTTCTAGTGTTTTTGATGTTTTGCCGAGCTTGTGGGGTTAATCTAATCATTCTTTGTCCCCTACCCCGGGAGGACTCTCCTTTCCCTTTCTGTTTATCACCTCCGCCTCGTGATTTTATCATGATCTGCAAAGAAAATACAGTTAAACTTTGTTAGTGTTAGCAGAGTTAGTGGAGCATTGCAGAAAAATTGCAGACGTTCAGAAGTTGCAGATCACGGACTGCACAAAATGAAGCGCGGTCGCAAAGAAGCTACTGTGGACCGCACAAAATGCACTACGGTCCGTACTGAGGTGGGGTTCAGACTACCCACTCTCTGATTACAGGCACTGCGGACTGCACAAAATCAATTGCGGTCTGCATTGAGGCACCGCGGACCGCACAAAATGCATTGCGGCCGCGGTCCTCAATTGTCAACTTTTAGAACTTTTACCACCGCGTCTATACAAAATAGCATTGTGGACCGCACAGAAGCACCGCGGACCGCACAAAATCCATCGCGGTCTGCGGTGAGTACCCAACAGCAATACCAACCTAGGGTTCAAGTTTTTCATGTTTTTAGTCCAATTTTTCATCTATTCTTGATCCCCTAAGTATTTAATCACTGTTTTAACTAACTAGGCCTAATTTAAACATGATTAAACAAGCCTATGCTACATAATTGAAAGAAAAATGGGAAGAAAAAGAAGAACAACTAAGAAAAATAAAAATTAAAAGAAAATGACAAAATTAAACGACTAAGAAGGAATTAAAGTTACCAGAAGTGAGATGCAAGCTTGATTAATGAGGCTTAGCAGTTAAATTCACGCAAAAATGAGTGATGAACAGTAATTTTTAAGCTGTTGAGAGTAAAAGCTCGAAAAATTTAAACTGAGGGCCGCAGGTCCTATTTATAGAAAAAGGACCTGGGGCCCATCTCACCTACCCACCGCGGGCCGCACAAAATGGCACCGCGTCCCGCGGTGCTCAGAAACAAATGGCACTGGGGAGAAGTCCACTGCGGACCGCAAGAAATGCAATGCGGCCGCAGTGGTTCACCGCGGACCACACAAAATGCATTGCGGTCGCGGTGGCAAACTTCAGAGACTCCTCATTTTTGACCAAATACTATGCGATCCACATTGAAATGTTGCCCTCGCAAAGAGGCCTTTGCGGCCGCACAAAATGCATTGCGGTCCGCACAGCAAACTTCAGAGAGTGTGCATTTTTTTCATTTGGTCCTGCACTGCATCAAAACAATCCTACAACATCTCACAACCAGTCAGTTCAAAAATAAATCTTATACTAAGGAGAGAATCAAAGAAAAACAAAAAGAAAGACACATGGGTTGCCTCCCAAGAAGCGCCTGATTTAACGTCGCGGCACGACGCAAGTTAGCATCAAATCACTTCAGATAGAGCAGTGCCACCACGTGGCTGTCATCAATCTTGCATAGGTAGTGCTTGACCCTGTGCCCATTAACTCTGAAAACCTCCCCATTTTTGTTCTTCAAGTCAAGTGCACCAAACGGAGTCACAAACACCACTTCAAAAGGTCCACTCCATTTCGACTTAGGCTTTCCCGGAAACAGACGTAACCAAGAACTGTACAAGAGAACCAAATCACCCACTTTGAACTCCTTGCCATGAGCATATTTATCATGAAGGTACTTCATCTTGTCCTTGTACAAGGATGAACTGAAGTAAGCATGGAATCAGAATTCATCAAGTTCATTAAGCTGCTCCACACGAAGATTTGCTGCCACATCCCATTCAAGATTTAGCTTCCTCAAAGCCCACATGGCTTTGTGCTCTAACTCAACCGGTATATGGCAAGCTTTCCCAAACACCAACCGATATGGAGACATACCAATCGGAGTTTTGTAAGCAGTCCTATAAGCCCATAGAGCATCATCCAACTTCTTTGACCAATCGGTCCTATTTGCATTGATCGTCTTCGACAATATACTCTTGATTTCCCTGTTTGAGACTTCAACTTGGTCACTCGCCTGAGGATGATAAGGAGTAGAAACTTTGTGATTGACACCATACTTTACAAGCAAAATGTCAAAAGCTCTATTACAAAAATGAGACCCCCATCACTTATGATTGCACGAGGAGTGCCAAACCTTGTAAAAATGCTCTTCTTGAGAAACGCAACAACACTCCGGGCCTCATTGTTGGGTAAAGCCATGGCTTCAACCCACTTTGAAACATAGTCAACCGCCACAAGAATGTAAGTGTTCCAACACGAGCTAACAAACGGAGCCATAAAATCAATGCCCCATACATCAAAAATATCAACTTCAAGAATGGTATTGAGAGGCATCTCATCTTTGTTCGAAATTCCACCCGCTCCTTGACATTCATCACACCTCTTCACAAGTTCACTCGCATCTTTGTATAAAGTTGGCCAATAAAACCCACAACTAAGAACTTTTGAAGCCGTCCTCACCCCGCCATGATGGCCACTATAGGGAGAGGAATGACAAGCCTCTAAGATACTCAATTTCTCCTCCTCCGGGACACACCTTCGGATCACACCATCCATGCAAATCTTGAACAAGTATGGCTCATCCCAATAGAAATTCAAGCTATCCCGTTTGAGCTTCTTCCTTTGGTTAGAATAGAGCTCACACGGGATTATACCAGTCACATGGAAATTTGCAACGTCCGCAAACCATGGCATACCATTCACCAACACTGAAAGGAGTTGTTCGTCGGGAAATGAATCATTGATCTCTAGGCCATCACGAGGCCTCCCCTCCTCCCAAGCAGGACAAGTGGTCCGCCACTTGGTTTTCACTACCCTCCCGGTCCACAATCTCCAAATCAAACTCTTGAAGTAACAAGACCCATCACATCAGTCTAGCTTTGGAATCCTTTTTTGTTATCAAGTACCGTAGTGCGGCATGATCGGTATGGACTCTGACTTTGGCACCCATGAGATACGGCCGAAATTTCTCCATGGCAAACACAATAAACAAAAGCTCTTTCTCGGTCAGCGTGTAGTTCACTTGAGCATCATTCATTGTTTTGCTCGCATAGTACACCGGATGAAACATTTTGTTCACTCTTTGACCCAAAACCGCCCCAACCGCAACACCGCTCACATCACACATGAGCTCAAAAGGCAAGATCCAATTGGGTGCGGTAATAATAGGAGTGCTGGTCAACTTGTGCTTGAGAATTTCAAATGTTTGCATACATCTTTCATCGAACACGAACTTGGCATCTCTTTCCGATAACTTGCATAAGAGATTCACTACCTTCGAAAAGTCTTTGATAAATCTCCGATAAAACCTCGCATGCCCTAGAAAACTTCTAACTCCCTTGACAGAGGTAGGGGGAGGGAGCCTTGAAATCACATCAATTTTTGCTTTGTCCACCTCTATACCATGCTTTGAAATTTTATGCCCGAGAACTATGCCCTCTTCCACCATGAAGTGGCATTTCTCCCAATTACGAACAAGATTGGTTTCTTCACAATGGGCTAACACTCTATCAAGTTTTTTCAAACATTCCTCAAACGAATCACCCACAACACTAAAGTCGTCCATGAACATCTCCAAAATATCTTCCACCATATCAGTGAAAATGGCCATCATACACCACTGAAATGTAGCCGGTGCATTACACAACCCAAAAGGCATCCGAGAAAAGGCAAAGGTGCCATATGGACAAGTGAATGTTGTCTTCTCTTGATCTTTCGGAGCAATCAAGATTTGGTTGTATCCAGAATACCCATCTAAGAAATAGTAGAAGGCACACCCAGCAAGTCGAACTAACATCTGATCAAGAAAAGGCAATGGAAAGTGATCCTTGCGGGTCACTTTATTCAACTTGCGGTAGTCCATGCATACCCTCCAACCATTGACAGTCCTGGTAGAAATCAACTCATTTTGTGAATTTGTAACCACGGTCATGCCACCCTTCTTCTGTACACATTGCACCAGCGAAGGTCAAGAGCTATCAGAGATGGGGTACACAACCCCGGTATCCAATCACTTAATCACCTCCTTTTTCACAACTTCTTGCATTGCCTCATTAAACCTCCTTTAATGTTCCAAGGAGGGCTTTGCATCATCTTCCAGAATGATCTGGTACATACAGAATGCGGGGCTTATCCCCTGAATATCAGCTAAAGTCCATCCAATTGCCTTTTTCCACTTTTGAAGCACCACCAATGTGGCATCAACCTACATGTTAGTAAGACAAGAAAAAAGAATAATTGGCAAAGTTGAACTAGGGCCTAAGAACTCATACCTAAAGTGTGGAGGCAACAACTTCAACTCCAACACCATAGGTTCCTCAATTGAAGGTTTTGTTGATGGAGTCTTCCTATTCTCAAGATCTAAAGAGAGTCTTCTAGGCTCGTAAGAGTAAGAGCCCATTCCATGTAAAGTATTCACGCACTCCACTCGGCATTCATCCTCATTTACATCAAGATTCAACAACACGGTCTCTAGAGGGTCCTCCACATTAATCATTGCACTGGTATCATCAACTATCACTACTGTGACAAGGTCCACAAAAGAGCACACCTCAGAACTATTGGGCTGCTTCATTGACTTGCACATATGAAAGACCACTTTCTCATCACCCACCCGGAAGGTGAGTTCCCCTGCTTCCACATCAACTAAGGTCTTCCCAGTAGCAAGGAAAGGTTTTCCCAATATGATTGGAACTTCATAATCTACCTTACAATACAAGATCACAAAGTCAACTGGCAAGATAAATTTGTCCACCCGAACAAGAACATCATCAATAATACCCAGTTGTCTCTTCATAGTTCTATCCGCCATTTGCAATCTCACGGAAGTCGCCCTCGGTTGCCCAATACCCAAAGTCTTGAAAACTGAGTAGGGCATCAAGTTGATACTTGCTTCCAAATCACATAGAGCTTTAGCAAAGTCCGCACTCCCAATGGTGCAAGGAATGGTGAAAGCACCGGGATCTTCTAGCTTCGGGGCCATTGAGTGCACTATTGCACTCACTTGGTGGACCATCTTGATAGTTTCACAATCCATGGATCTTTTCTTTGTCACCAAGTCCTTCATGAATTTAGTATAGCCCGGCATTTGTTCTAGAGCCTCCACCAATGGCACATTAATGGATAAGCTCTTCATCATGTCAATAAACTTTTTAAACTGATTCTAATTTTTCTGCTTCGTGAGCCTTTGAGGATAAGGTGGAGGTGGCTTGGCAAAAGAGCCTTGGCTTTAGGCACAACAGTTTCCGGTATGTCTATTACGTGTTCCCTAAACGGGTTCACGTCATTCTGAGTCTCCACCTCGGCATCTTAAATATCAATC
The DNA here is from genome assembly GCF_000393655.2 of Nicotiana sylvestris. Taxonomy (NCBI): domain Eukaryota; kingdom Viridiplantae; phylum Streptophyta; class Magnoliopsida; order Solanales; family Solanaceae; genus Nicotiana; species Nicotiana sylvestris. The sequence goes on from NC_091065.1 coordinate 123,751,415, forward strand.
CTCACTTCTTTATTCACATTCTCATCAACCACATTTTCAACAACCAAAGTAATTTCATCTTCTTGCAACTCAACTTCATCACTCAAAATTGCTTTTTGCTTGGAGGCATTCACATCACCGCCTCTTCCACTTCTTGTAGTCATCGCCATCACATGATTGTTCCTACCATTTGGGTTAACTACCATATCACTTGTTAGTGCCCCCTTAGGGCGAGTATTCAAGGATTGTGAGATTTGGCCAAATTGGACCTCCAAGTTTCTGATTGAAGTATTGTGGGAAGCCATCTGAGCATCAGAGTCCGCATTCTTTTTCATCATCTATTCAAACATCATTTCAATTCTCCCTATTTCGTTGTTGGAAGAATTAGGACCTTGGGATGGAAATGGGGGTGGATTTTTCGGTTGTTGGTACATTGGGGGCCTTTGAAATCCTTGTCCCCGATTTCCTTGATTGCCATTGTTCCAACCTCCCTAATTGTTGTTAGCACCCCAGTTGTTGTTGTCATTCCAATTACCCTAATTATTCTGATTACCCCACACCTCTCTATCTATAGATAGAGAGAGATCCGCTGTGTGAGCAACCCGACTGTGCCTTACATGTGCTCTACAGGCCGTACGTAATCTTTCTTCCCAACAAGCCCTTTTTTTTATTTGGAAGACGGGCATTACATTCGGTTCGAAAGGCATGGTTTTTAGTATGTCTCCAGATAGGGCCCCACTAGTCTGGTTAGCTAGTGAGCGGTTCTTTCGGGCGTGGAATTTTGGTTGTTGTTCCCCCAATTATTATTGCCTTGTTGTTGTTTATTACCCCAATTGCCTTGGGGTCTCCATTGTTGTTGGTTGGAAGAATTGCCCCTTTGGCCTTAATAGTTGTTCACATATTGTACCTCTTCATTCTGCCCATCATAACCATCATCTTATAATCCACCACAATCATTGTCAAATTGATCTGAACTCCCTTGGTTCTATTGAACTCTTTGTCTTCTTTTGTTCACTAGTATGTTGACACCCTCCATAGCATTTACTTGGCGTGGATTTTGAACTTGTTGCATTTGTGCCTTTGCTAATTGGTTCATTGTTGTTGTCAGCTCTACTATAGCCTACCCATGATCATCTAGCTCCTTGTGCAAGTGAGTGACCGTGGGGTCACCCTGTGGCACATTGGCTCTACTTTGCCAAGCGGAGGACATGTCAGCCATCTCATCAAGAATGTCACAAGCCTCATCATACGACAGCTTCATAAAATTGCCCTCGACAAGTTGGTTCACTATGCACTGGTTTGTTGTGCTAATGCCCCGGTAGAAAGTCTATTGGATCATCGCCTCAGTCATATCATTGTTGGGATATTCCTTTACCATGGTTCTATATCGCTCCCAAATCTCATGTAATAGTTCGGTGGGCTTGAAAGCTAAGATCTCATCTCTCAATGCTGCCATGTGCCCCGGTGAGAAAAACTTTGTAATGAACTTATCTTCCAACTCATACCAAGTAGCGATGGAATGGTTGGGAAGTCGCTAAAGCCAATCCAATGCCTTCCCTCTAAGTGAGAAAGGGAATAGTCTCAACCGAAGTGCATCCTCGGACACATTAGTTTGCTTGCTACCACAACAGGTATCCACGAAACCCTTGAGATGTTTGTAAGCATTTTGATTGGCAGTGCCCGTGAAATACCCACGTTGCTCCAGCAATGTCAACATCATATTGGTAATTTGAAAATTGCCCGCCCGGATTCGGGGTGGGACAATTGCACTTGCATATCCTTGGTTGGGAAGCACTCGAGGAGCCATTCTTGGAGGTGGCGGGGGAGGGTCTGGAATATTATCATTGGCCTGGCGGCCTCTCCTTGGCCTTGAGGTACAATAGTAACATCATCATCAACATTGTCATCTACCTCATCCCCCGGCGGAAGATCTCCAAAAGGTGCGTTGTTTGCTGCCATTTTGTACCTGAAGTTGTGACACACACAGATTAGTAACATAGAAGGAAAGAAGAACAATACACAAAACTATTTAAATAGATAGCCAAAACCGTTAGCTCCCCGGCAACGGTGCCAAAAAGTGATCGGTGCCAACCCTGCACTACTACAAAGTAAAGAGAGTGGTCGAAGAAGCTTTTACTCGAGAAGGCTGGGATCGATTTCCACAGGGAGCTAGAAATGGGAATTGGGTTCCTATCTAAATTGGAGATGCGTAATTGCTCTTAATTTCACTTCTAATCATAGTTGGTCTTTTGATTACTTCTAATATTATACTAATAAAATGTTAAATTAAGCTAACAGTAAGATACTTGAAAGGTTGTCTAAATAGTTAAGAAGGCACTAGGGAACTGACTTTCTCCAAGGTGGATACTTGACGGGTTCTCGAGGCTAAGGCTAGGTTGTCATGTTGGGGATTACGATATAACCAATGCACTGAACTTCTCATTCTATACCTCTTGGTAGTTTGAATGATTTTGCCTTAATTGACTTTCTCAAGACCAATTGGATATGATAATTTGTGCAAGCAATTTAGGTTCACGTCGGGTATTACTATATCTAGGTTTAATCCTTTAATTGGGGCTATCAATCTCTTGAATAGGCCCCAATTCCTTGTTAGACTAATTTTCCTAGACTCAAGTTCTCTTTCTCAAGAAGAACCCAAGTCAAATAGGCACAAATTAGTGTTTGCAACCACTAATTCAACATTGAAACCATAAATTAGTCCAAATATCAAACACCCATAGATATTTAAGCCTTAAAACACAAGACCTATCAAATACCCACACTAGGGTTGAGCCATAACCCTAGCTAATAGGTCTAGCTACTCACGATAATAGAAGAAAACAAAGAATAGATTAAGATAAACCCATAATATTTAATTACAAGCTAATACTAGAAGATTCAATGATAAAACTACTCTAAAATTACTCAAAATGGGTAAGGAACACTGTTCACGAGCGTAGCTAAGCGTTAACTTACAACCGATGACCTAAAAATGGGAAAAGAAACTATTTATACTAGCCCGAATTTTTTGGACAAAAATACCCCTGTGGGGGTAGTGCAATCCGCACAAAATCGAGTGCGGACGCTACGAGGCTTCTTGATTTTAATCTCTGCTCTCTGAACTTGGCCACTGCGGGCCGCACAAAATGCACCGCGGCTGCGGTGGATTCTGTTGCAGTCCGCACAAAAAGGACCACGGACCACATTGGTGTCAACCTCAAAATCCCCAACTCTCTGAACTCCAGCTTTGCGCACCGCAAAATATCGAGTGCGGCCGCGATGAAGCCAATGCGGTCTGCACAAACTGCTTTGCGGCTGCATTGCTTGAGTGTCTGAAATTAGCACCTCTCTGAACTTCCTCACTGTAGACCGCACAGAATGGAGTGCGGCCGCATTAGATCTGTTGCACTGTGCCTGGACTTGTTCTTGGTACTTGTGCATGTTTCACTCTTTTTTGAGGTGATTTTGACTAACTGTCACCTTGTTGACCAAACCCTGCAAACAAGTACAACATGTAAGCCTTTGGGACTATTTTGTACACATTTTTAATCAAAACTCAAGTAAGAAGGAGTGTAAAATGCATCATAATCCCTAATTATCATAAACCCACCGTAAAGGAGATGTTTGTCATCGATGAAGTATTTTCGATATCAACGCTCTTGTCCGCAAAAGAGTCAGATTCGAAAACAAAGCAGGAAGCCAAATAGCAATCACTGGTGCCAGCCTCGACCCAACCGGACATAAAAGGGGACTGACGAAGATGACGATTACGGGGTGTCTCGATCCTTTATGGTCCCCGATGATTCTGATGCTACCAAATCAACGGCCAAAGAGCTGGAGATGGTCATACTTATCGAGCATCTGCCCGATCAAAAGGTATACCTGGGCACGGGGTTAACTCTCGAGCTCAGGAAAAAACTCTTTCAATTTCTTATCGCTAACATGGATTATTTTGCTTGGTCCCATCTCGATATAACAGGGATCCCACCGGAGATCACTACTCACAAACTGAGCCTGGACCCGAAATTCCATCCGGTAAAGCAGAAAAGGAGACCCTAGACCGAGGTCAAGCACGCCTTCATCAAAGACGGGCTAACTAAACTCCTTAAAATAAGGTCCATCCAGGAGGTCAAATACCCGGAATGGTTAGCAAATGTAGTAGTCCCTAAAAAGGGGGACAAACTAAGAATGTGTGTGGATTATAAAGATTTAAATAAAGCATGCCCCAAAGATTCTTTCCATTTGCCTAACATCGATCGCATGATCGATGCCACGGACGGCCACGAGATCCTCAGTTTTATCAATGCCTACTCCGGGTACAACCAAATACGGATAAACCCGGATGATCAAAAAAAGACCTCTTTCATCACTAAGTATGGCACATACTACTATAACGTAATGTTGTTTGGATTAAAAAATGTTGGTGCCACTTACCAACGACTAGTAAATTGAATGTTCGAAGAACAAATCAAAAAATCCATGGAAGTTTACATTGACGATATGTTAGTTAAGTCCCTGCGAGCATACGACCATTTAAAGCATTTGCAGGAAACCTTCAGTATATTGAAAAAGTACAACATGAAGCTGAATCCAAAAACAATGCGCATTCGGGGTCAGATCAGGTAAATTCCTTGGGTTCATGGTGTCCAACCAAGGAATCGAGATCAACCCTGAAAAGATCAAAGCTATCGAGGATATCACGGTAGTGGATAATGTCAAGGCTGTATAAAGGCTAACCGAGCGCATTGCAGCACTGGGGCGATTCATCTCAAGGTCTTCCGATAAAAGCCATCGCTTTTTCTCGTTGCTAAAGAAGAACAACTTCACATGGAGCCCGAAATGCCAACGGACTTTAGAAGAACTTAAGAAATATTTATCGAGCCCGCCATTGCTTCACACGGTGAGGGAAGACGAACGACTATACTTGTATCTACCAGTATCGAAAATAGCGGTAAGTCGAGTCTTAGTCCGGGAAGAACAAGGTACGTAATTTCCAATTTATTATGTCAGCAGGACCTTAGGTGAGGTCGAAACTAGATATCCTCACCTAGAAAAATTGGCACTCGCTTTGCTAAGTGCCTCTAGAAAACTGAAACCATATTTTCAGTGTCATCCTATATGTGTTGTGACAACCTACCCTTTATGAAATATAATACATAAACCCGAACTCTCGGGATGATTGGCCAAATGGGTCGTAGAAATCAGGGGGTACGATATCACATATCAACCCCGAACAACCATTAAATCTCACATTTTGGCAGATTTCGTGGCTGACTTTGCGCCGGCCCTAATACCCAAAGTCGAAAGATAGTTGTTGGTAAACTCAAAAATGTCTTCGGGAATCTAGACCCTCTTTACGGATGGTGCCTCGAACATAAAGGGGTCCGGACTTGGCATCGTACTGAAGCCATCCACAGGCAATACAATTAGACAATCTATTAGAACTGTAAAATTAACTCACAACGAGGCCGAATATGAGGCCATGATTGCAGGTCTTGAACTAGCCAAAGGCTTGGGGCGGACATGATCGAAGCTAAGTGTGACTCCCTCCTTGTAGTAAACCAAGTTAACGGAACATTCAAAGTTAGAGAAGAACGAATGCAAAGGTACCTAGACAAGTTATAGGTAACATTACATCGGTTCAAAGAGTGGACTTTGCAACACGTGCCTCGAGATCAAAATAGTGAGGTCGATGCCCTTGCAAACTTAGGGTCATCGGTCGAAGACGATGAGCTCAACTCGGGGGCAGTCGTACATATCATAAAGTCGGTAGTATAAGAAGGTCACGTTGAAATAAACTCTACAAGCTTAACCTGGGATTGGAGAATAAATACGTAGAGTATTTGAAGATCGGGAAACTTCTCTCAGATCCAAAGGAATCAAGGGCCCTGCACACAAAGGCAACCAGATTCAGCTTGAATGAGGATGGAACCTTGTTCAGGATAATGTTCAATGGACCACTAGCAATATGTATGGGACCAGGATATACCGAATATATTCGGGAAGTTCATGAAGGCACTTGCAGAAATCATTCAGGCATCGAATCATTGATTCAAAAGGTGATCAGAGCCGGTTATTATTGGATCGACATGGAAAAGGATACGAAAGAGTTCGTACAAAAATGTGACAAGTGCCAAAGGTATTCTCCAATGATTCACCAACCCGGGGAGTTGTTGCATTCAGTCTTATCGCAATGGCCATTCATGAAGTGGGGGATAGACATCGTCGGCCCTCTTCCATGGGCACTAGGTAAGGCTCAATTTATCTTATTTATGAATGACTATTTTTCTAAGTGGGTTGAAGCAAATGCATACGAGAAGATAAGGGAGAAGGAAATCATCGACTTCATTTGGGACCATATCATATGTTGGTTCGGGATACCGTCTGAAATTGTATGTGACAACGAAAAATAGTTTATCCGCAGTAAAGTGACCAAATTTCTCGAAGATCATAAGATCAAAAGAATCTTATCAACACCTTATCACCCTAGAGAGAATGGACAAGCCGAATCAACCAATAAAACCATAATCCAAAACCTTAAGAAAAGGTTGACTGACGCTAAGGGAAAATTGAAATAGATCCAGCCCGAAGTTCTTTGGGCATACCGCACAACTTCGAAGTCCAGTACTGGGGCTACCCCATTCTCATTGGTTTATAGCGCCGAAGTTGTGATACTAGTCGAAGTCGTGGAATCGAGTATCAGATTCTGATATGCAACAAAGGATTCAAATGACGAGGCCATGAATGCAAGCCTGGAGCTATTGGATGAAAGGCGTGAAGCCACCCTTATTCGATTGGCCGCACAAAAGCAATGGATCGAGAGGTATTAAAATCGAAGGGCCAACCTTCGATACTTCATTGTCGGGGACTTAGTACTAAGGAAGGTCACACTAAGTAACTAAATCCGAACGAAAGGAAATTGGGTCTGAACTGGAAATGACCATACCAGATTCTCGAGGCCACAGGGAAAGGATCCTATAAGCTCGGAATGACAAACGGAGAACAACTACAGAACAATTGGAACGTAACTCACCTAAAACAATATTACTGCTAAGATACGACCCCATTTCATTTCTTTTTATTTTCGAACTAACAATTGAAAGTGGTCGACAATGAGCAGCATGAAGTCTTTAGGTATGAAAGCATGCATTGCACTCTTTTTCCCTTGAACCGTTTTTGTCCCAATTGGGTTTTTCGGCAAGGTTTTTAACGAGGCAATGGTGGATCGTGCTAACTTAGAATAAAAGGCCGATCATGAATCAGTGTCGAAGACAGCATTAACAATATCTGAGGTTCCTCTACATTCAACCTCAGATACTAGGGGGCGTTACCCTTGGATATCGACTTTTGCAAGGAAATTACTTCGTAATAGAAGGGTCTCGATAGGAAGGATTTGTTGTAAGGGCCAAACGGTCAAATGAACCATGCCCGCGTAAATTGGTCGAACCTTGGCATAAAATATGTATGTATGTATAACTGTTTAGCACAAGAATAAAGACAAGTACTTTCCTTGCAGTCATCTTACGTTTAAAAATTTCCCTTTTACATCCATTAAAGAATTTCATACTTTCGATCTCCTAAAAGAAATGAGCTCAAGGGCCAATTATAAATAGAATTTGGATAATCACTCTCTCACTCGGGGACGGCCGTCCAAAAACAAACTTGAATAGGTCGAGCTATTAAACATCGGGGACACAAGACCTATTAGGCAACCCCCAAATTTTAAAGGCCATGGCCATACCCATTCAGGGATTGTTATCTTAGGCAAGCCTGGATAACTCAGGAAAGCAAAGTCACTAGGCTACACCCGAATTAAAAGGCTACGTTCATATTAACACCGCTCGAAGACGTCCAAGAACCGTAACAAAAAATAGGCCTTTAAAATTTTCATAACTGGTTTTAAAGGCTACCCTTGGCAAACTATAATCCGAGTTACTTACTTTGGGAGAAGATTTTCGGTAATACCGAACCTCCAAGATGCCTCAAAAATAAGAATAATGTGAAAACAGGGTTTGTTCGAACTTTCACAGCCTAAGTTATTTTATGCTAAGGCATTCCGACCTTTGTGAATATAAGTAATGAAACAAAGGAAAAATTTGAAAACCAAAAGGGAAAGAAAGCCTTATATACCCAATAATCTTTTTACAAAGGCCAGAATGGACTAGTACAAAAATCTACAATGGCCAAAACGGCCCCAAAAAAAGATGCAAAAAAATAAAAGATAAAAACATATAAAGGCCTAAGTGCCTGGTCTTCATCGGAGGCAGCATCTCCGTCCTCGAGATCTTTCCAGCCTTTAGACTCGCTTAAACTCTCGGAGTCTTTCTTGTGGAAAGGCCATCTTCCGGGCCCTGGCTTCATTTGCTTTGGCATTCTCAATTTCAGCCAGTATATCAAAATCCTGAGCATGGACTCCCTCAAGGGCTTCCCTTCGAGCTTGCCACCTTGCATGATCCACCATGCTCTTGGCCTATGCCTGGATGGCCTCGACATAGACCTTGAATTAGGCCACTTTATCATCAAATTTGGTATTAGCCACGACCACCTCATATTTGGCTGCCTCGAGTTCATTGGCCAAGTTTGCCTTGTCAGAAATAGCCAAGTCCAATTAGGATTGAAGCTCCTCGATTTTCTTGACCTGTACAGAGGTCTTCTCTTTTGCAACTCAGAGCTGGGTCTCAACCGACTCCAGTTGTGCTTGGACAACTTTCTTTTTTGAGGCTAAGATGTCCATATTTTTCTTGAACTCCTAAGCCTCAATTTGAATCATATCCACCTGTGCCTGAAGCTGACCGATCTGTTCAAGCCTCTGCCGGACGTGCAGGATTGGATCATTAGTCACTATCTTCAATTCGTCTTTACTATCGTGAAGCACTCGAAATACCGCTCGACCATCTCGGCATGCTCACTCCAAGCCGCTTCTAACTCAGCTTGAAGCTTCTCACTCAGAAGCTTGTAAGTATCCTGTTCTCGGTAAGCTCCTGAACCTCAACCTCATACTGGTTTAAATCCTTCCGGATTCAGAGGAAAGCCTCATGATGCAATACCAAGGCCTGCAAGCACAAAGAGAGGTATTAGGATTATTTACAACTTCAAATTTAAAATAAGTAATAAAGTGACACTCGAAGTTACCCGATTCAAAGCATGTTGGGCCTCATTGAATAGGCAATGCACTTCCACCGCATCCATCACAGCCTGGTCCTCCTCGGTCACCAAGCAACTGAGATAGCTAGCAACCCCCATGAGGGCAGAGAAAATCTGGGCATCCTCCGGGACTGAAAAATTATCGATCATATGCGGTCCGAGTTAACACTTGGGGTCGGTAATGGATCCACCAGTTTTGGGCTCGATGAAGACCTAGTGGCACCCAATGACAGTACCTTCCTCAGCATCGACAAGACACCAAGTCCGGTGATATCTTCTGAAGAAGTGGACTCTAATCCGTCCAAGAAGTGGTGGATATCAGTCACCCACTGAGGCCCCTCGTAGGAACAACTTTCTAACATACTGGCCTCGCGAATCATGGCGCCTGAAATCTGAGGGGACCCGGTAATGTCGATCGCCCCAAGCTCGTCTCTCAGGGCACCTTCCTCTGCTCGAGAAACGTCGCCCATGTTCTCTCTCTCGACCCCCCTAGCTTGGGGCAGAGTGGCCTCAACACCTTCTGGTTCGGGAGCTTCGGCTAAGACTCTCTCATCGGCTTCCTCATGTCGGGACAGTCCAATTTCGACATCATCTGGTTCAGAGAACCCTTGTATCACAAAACCTGCCCGCACACGGGACACCAACTTGGATTTCTCTTCTTCTTCTTCTTCTTTTTCGAACTCATCCCTTAATCGGTGGATTGAGTCCGACGATAGAGCGTATATGCTTCCATTAGGCTTCCGTGACCTCTTCTTCGGTTTATTCTTTTCCAAGTTCGGGGAACTCGGGGCCCTTTTTCTCTTCTTTTCATCACCCTACCTCGGAGCTGGAGACTCAAAAGGCACATCCTTCTCACCAGATGGAGGCCTCATGGCAACATCTTTGGGGAGACCTACAAAAGAAAACAGAACGATAAGAATATGACTGTATGAGGAGGGAGTTAAACATTATTACATCAAAAGCGAAAACTTATCATGATTACGGGACTCCCATCAACCCTTCGATAATTCCATCCAAGCACGCTCGGAATATGGTCTTTGTGACACAAGGCCCTCGACCCATTACTTGAGTTCAGGAACTACGTCCGACACCTGGGCCACAACCGCAACACCAAAAACATCGATAAGGAAGGAGATAAGAGGTGAAACAACAAGATTGAACCTTCAAGACGAAGTACTACTTACGTTTCATGTTCCATTTCTCGAGAAATGACATGTCTTCGGCAGGAATCAAGTTCGAAGTCTTTATTCGAATAAACCAACCCATCCAACCTCGATCCCGAGCCTCGTCTATACTCGAGAACGGGGCCCTACTGGCCCGGCGAGCAAGATTTATCAGCCCCGTTTCATAGAGCTGGGGACTTTATTGGGGCATAAGGTGATCGAGGGTAAAGGGATATCCCTCAATTTTGCTTACGAAGAATCGGAGGAGATTCACTATTCTCCAAAAGGAAGGGTGGATTTGACCAAGAGTCATGACTTGCAGAAGGCAATGATGATAGGGTTTAAAGGACCCGATGTGAAGGGGTAAGTGTAAACACTTAGAAAACCCTCTACGTGGGAAGTGATCGATTCCTCGGGCGAAGGTACCACCATATGCTTATCTTTAACCTTAGTGAGAAGATCATTGTTAATTGTGCATATGAACCTCGAGACCGGCTCATATCGACCCGATATCAAGGAGGTCTTTTCAACCTTAAAATTGGCATTAGTAGGGCACCCTGCCGGAACGAATTCCTCAGGGTGAGGTTCCGTTGCAGCCGCGTCGCTGGCGGGTCGTGATAAAGAGGCGATCTCCTTTTGCGGTACAGTCTTAGAAGTTTTCACCATTGTAGAATAGAAGAAAAGGGAATTAGGATGGTATGCGGTTTGCTAAAAGTTCAAGAAATTTGGATGCAAGAGTTGCGAAGCAAAGGGATTTTTGAAAAAACAAGAATATGAGGAGCTTTGAACGTAAAGTTTGAATAAAGAAAAGTTAGGGTACTTATAGCTTGCTCGTGATGGTTCAGAACCCATAGTGGCTGATCAGCAACTGACAGGCATTTAATGCCTTGGTAACTGGACCGACGGGACATTTCGGTATCCATTTGTTGCTTATGTCATAGTCGGGTGTCTCAGTGACCGTTCGTCGTTTAAATCATGGCCTATCGAGAAAGGATTTGGAAGTTCATATCGTTTCTCGTCATCTTCTCATTGAGAAACGAGGGGACTATTTGTATACAGTCAAAATGGGGCTCGCGCCTTGTGTGACTGATCGAGACTGGAATATGATAGGTTAATGTTCGACCTCGTCAAGTTCGTGACCTAGAGACCAATCAAAATCGAGATCGAGCAAGATCAAAACTGAGCAAGATCGAGGGAAACTTACCGAGCTAAATAACAGAAAGCCGAAATATCTGCAAACTGTCGAGGATCACGGTAGAGAGCCTGGCACGTATCAAAAAGAGGCCGATTAATTAGCTAATCATGAGATTTCTTACCTCATATAGAACTGTATCAAAAGTAGGACTCCCCTACTATATAAAAGGGGTCTGATTATTTGTAAAGCACATCATTTTTATGCAACACAAAGCAATATACTGCCATTTTCTAGCTTTTATTATCTTGTTACTCTATTCATATATCAGTTGAAACATCTTTGGTTCAAGGGTGACTGAACTCGAGGGTCAATGCTATTCGATTCGTGTGGTTTGCATTTATTCTTTTATCGCCAATTTCAATATTAATATATTCTCTTAATTTGTACCAAGTTATATCATGTATCCTTAAAACCACGTATAAATTCAATTGTTATCCGTTTTTTAGGATAAACAATCATCTTTGACCATTTCTACCCTTCTTTCATCATCTTTAACCACTTCTACCATTCTCACTCTCATCAGGTGGATCCACAGTGTATAATATTGTTCACGTGAATCCATAATCCTCGGGTAAATTATAGATATAATGTACATAATTTGGCATATATATATTATATGATGGAACCCATGATCAAAAGAGATGAAATGGTGCACTAGTTTTGGTCTCTTATTTCCAATAGCCTAAAGCCAGTAGATCAATTCCCCCACCAACTTTTTTGTTTAATTTTTTTTAAAAAAGTAATGATGCATCTATCCTCCGAAAATTCTAGATCCGCCTCTGACTCTCATCCAGTTATACCATATATATATTTCAATTAATTACCTGGTCACGCTCGTGTGTATCAATATACACCTCGAGATATTTTAATCATTCATTAGACCCTTAATTAGCCGTAATAAAAGTTTAAAATTTATAATCAACACACAGTGATAAAAGTATTACACTTTTCTCATACCTTGTTATCTATAATGTGTCATAATAATATGTCACTTGTTTTTATACACAGCTAACCACTAATAAATACATTAAATGTTTTTATTAGGCAAATACTTTTTATTAAGAAAGTTTATACGAAAAATACTCTCTCCAGAACAAATGCATTAAAAATCCAATTTCCAGGTTGATTGCTAGAGAGTATAATAGCATGTTTGGCCAAGCTTCTAAAATCAGCTTATTTTGAGAGGAGAAATTCAAAAATAGCCAGATTTACAAGTAGTCATTCAAAAATAGCCACAATTTCAAAAGTAATCGAACTTTAGCCACTTTTCATGTAAAGATAAATCTGAACTAAAACATTGTTCAAAATCCGAAAAAATACTCCAGTACAATACACTGGAATCCAGTATAATATATATATTGGAGTTCCAGCATAACTATACCGGAACTCCAGTATAATATACTAGAGTTCCAGTATAATATACTGGTCCGGCATAATATACTGGAGATTGGAGCACCGATACTCCAATCTCCAGTATATTATACTGGAACTTTCCGCGTGTTGGAGTTCCAGCATAATATGCTGGAAGTTCATACACAGGTGCACCGATCTCCAGTATATTATGCTGGAACTTTCCGTGTTGTAGCAAAATAGTGACTATTTTTCAATATGTTACGCCCCGTAATATTACGTCGATATTTCGTCCCGCAGTATTATATTACGATGATGTTACCTCCTGCAGTATTATATTACGATGATGTTACATCCTGCAGTATTATATTACGATGGTGTTACACCTTGCAGTATTACATTACGATGATATTACGCTTCGCAGTATTAAATTACGACGATGTTGTACCCTGTAGTATTGTACATTGAATTTGTTGTATGGTAATGGACATCAGTCCAAGGAAATGATTATTTGAAGATTATAAGGATTATGCTATTTCAAACAAGTGATGGGTAAATTCATGAAAGTGAGAGGGGAAGCAAGTAAAAGAAAATGAATTTTCGTCCAAGTTTGGCATGTTGGGATAAAATTCGGGTCGAGCGTTAATACTCGATATTTATGGACAAGTACCATACAAGGTACCATATGGCCATGATGGTAAGGTGTATAAAGTATATTAAAAGTGAGTAGTATTTTATGTAATGTGAGATAATTCTTGATTATGTGGATAATTGGTTAATTATTGGTTAATGGGAGATTAGCAAATTAATTAAGGAATTAATTAATTTATTGAATAAGGATGATTAATCTCCTAATGTGGCAGCCAAGGTATCCTGATTTTATAGCCCAAATAAGTGACTCTTAAATCACATTATAAGGTGGCAAAACATGGAGGAGTCTTTGGCCAACTAAGCAAACAAGTGGGTCCCATACCCAAAAGACTAAAGAGAGCTTTTTACTTCATTTTCAATCTCTACAATTCAAAGCTAGCTTCAGCAAGATAATGTTACAAATGTAACGTGTGTTCTTCAACAAAAATTCATACGAAACTATTTATCATAATAGCAACGGGATTTTGCGATTTTAAGGGAGTACGGTGCAATCTTTCTCAAGAATATCATACGGATTCTCCCCTACTTCGATCCACCATTACGTTGTTGTTGCAATTGATGTATGTTAGAGAGACTGTCAAGAAAATCGGCTCAGGTATGTTAAGGCTATCCTTTCTTTCTTTTGGCATGATCTATACGACACAAACGAAACGTGCAAATGCACAATTTTCATAAATGACTCTATTCATAGAAATACTAGAGATGCTTATGTTCTTGATTCCCCATGTGTCAAATTATTCTATCATCTGCTCATGGGTCTCAGAAAAATATGTAAGTTGAAAAAGTTTACTTCATGATATTATTCAAAGGCATAATGGTCTTATGACACTCTAAGAGATTTTATTGATGTACTTCTCATGCATTGCATTCATGTACATTGACACATGACCAGATGACGTTATATACGCATATATATGTATATTATATGTATATGGGATATGAAAAAAGGTTACGGCATATATACGCACCACCACCTGATCAGCTGGTATATGTTGATGATTTGCCCACAGTGGCCGAGATGATATGATGGGATGTCCTCAGAGGATGATGATGTTATGAAACATGTACCTATGCACGACATGACATTCATACTAATATGCATGACACTATAGGTATTTTATGATTTACAAAGTTTTCCAGACTTACAGGTTGGGTCATTTACTCTATATTTCTTCCATGTCTGTTATGTACTTATTTATGTGCCTTACATACTCAGTACATTATTCATACTGACGTCCCTTTTGCCTGGGGACGCTGCGTTTCATGCCCGCAGGTCCCGATAGACAGGTCAAGAGCCCTCCAAATAGACTATCAGCTCAGCGGAAGATGTTGGTGTGCTCCATTTGCTTCAGAGTAGCTTGTTTGGTTAGTATGATTTAGACGTGTATTATTTGGTATGGCGGGACTCTGTCCCGACCTTTATGAAGATTATGTATTCTTAGAGGCTTGTAGACAGATGTCATGTACGTAAAAGATTGTATGACCTTGTCGGCCTATGTTCAGTATACGAGTGGTTATTTTGATCTTACAGGCCGTATGTCTTATACATAAGTTAGTATCACATGTTGTATTCTACTTATCTCATGGCCGCCTTCCGGTTCAGTTATCTATGATAGTATGACATGAAAAGATACGTTATGTTGGTGCTCGGTTGAGTAAGGTTCTGGGTGCCCATCTCGGCCCATCAGTTTGGATCGTGACACAATATCTTTGCAAACGCTGGCTATTTTTGAATGACCAGTCCGAAAGTTGGCTAGCCCGTGCTATTTTTACTATTTTGAGAAGTGTTTTCTCAAAAGTACTTTTTTAAAAAGTGCTTTTGGTGAGAAACAATTTGTGTTTGGCTAATTAATTTGAAAAGTGCTTTTGAGCAGTAATTAGTGTTTGGCCAAGCTTTTGAAAACTGCTTCTAAGTGTACTTTTCTCAAAAGTACTTCTCAGAAAAGTTCTTTTGCATAGAAACTACTTTTTCTGCTTCTCAAAAACTGCTTCTACTTCTGCTCAAAAGCATTTTTTTTTCCTTTCAAAATCTTGGCCAAACACCTCAATTTTTAGCGAAAAGTGCTTTTGGCGGAAAAAGAAAACACTGTTGGCCCAAAAAAACTTGGCCAAACTGGCTATAAATCTTTTCATGCATCATCTTCGTAGGCGTTTGGCCATGAATTCCAAAATAAATTTTCAAATTTGGAATTTCACTAAAATTTGAATTGAAGATGAAGTTGTGTTTGGTTATAATTTTTGTAACATATTTGGATGTTTTTTTTGCAAAATCATAAAATATGATTTATACCCCATAACTTGTAAAAAATATCTAAACCGTCTCAATTTAGTTATATTACTTGAAATAAACAATCAAACATGCTATTGTTTAGCAACATGGTAGTCGTCACAAGAAAATGGTTCATTATCCGATGCAATAGCTTCATCTGATAGTCGAGGAAAAATACGTGGGTAGTTGTAGGTTAATAATTGATGGGATCATTTTATGAATTTTAAAAGTACAGGGTAAATTTGTAAAATTAAAACTAGTGAAAATACATTTTCAATTAAAAAACTGGTAAGAGCCACTTTTTCAAATTTGAAAATGCATTTTCAAGTGAAATTGGAAAAATTGGTAAGAAATGTATAACCAAATATTGTTTTCATAATTTTTTGGAAAAAAGCAAAAATTTTGTATGTCCAAACGGGCTCCTAGTGTAGGATTTTTCCCACAAAAGATTCTCATTCAGATTTTAAGATTCTCTTTGGCTGGCAAGTTTTTATCAACCTTTTTAAGGAATTCAGCTCCAATTTAACTCGTACGATTTGTAGCTTTGGCAGTCTATCGAACGGGTCTTTATTTTTTCAGTATTTTAAATTTCTTGTAGTATAAGGATCATCGCATCGGTCAAAAAATAAGAAAGGAAAAAAATTGGGTAGCACACTTGTTATGACGTGGAGGTCCCAATGATGTGTAGCACTCTTCTGATGACGCGCAGCACCCAATAGTCTCTCTCCACGTCAGCAAAACACGCAACCGGCCAATTCGAGTCACCATCTTTATCTCCGGTTCCTATCACCTTTCCTTATGTGCAACAGGTTCCACCATTAACCAGTCAAACTTCACCCCCTAATATAAATACCTGTACCTCATTCCACCACTGAACCTCAGAAAAAAGAGATCGAACAAATTGGAACGCCTGAAGCTGAGTGGTTTTTGATCATCAAATAGGAAGAGGCGATGTTTGTGTTGGATTGGTTCTACGGAGTGTTAGCATCACTAGGATTGTGGCAGAAGGATGCGAAGATATTGTTTTTAGGACTTGATAATGCTGGCAAAACCACTTTGCTTCATATGTTGAAAGATGAGGTTCTTTTTCTCTTTCTCTCTCTCTTTTTTTTTTTTTTGTTGGTTTTTCCCCTCTTCTTTTTATCACAATAAACTATAATCACATGACTATATAGGCAACACTAACTAGTTGCGTAAGCTTATTTGTTATATTAAGTATATCTGCTTAGAGACTTAACTATCAAAATTTAAGGAATTAATTTTCTATTTTTAGAGAACCTCTAGAATCAAATGGGTCTTAATAGATGGAAAAATCCCAACTTTTATTTGTCTTAAATGTTAAACTATTTATTATCCCAAGGTTGGCCCCATAATTCCAAAAAAAGAAAGGACTACCTGGGCGAAGTATTATTGATATGTTTGTTCACATGTGGAGCTAATTTTTAGTGATAGAGATAATAAAAGTATTTTATATTTAGGAGGTTATTGAAACCAGTTCAAATGTTTTATTGGTATTATATTGTGCATGTTAACATTGATGCAGAGATTGGTGCAGCATCAACCTACGCAATACCCGACATCAGAGGAGTTGAGTATAGGTAAAATTAAGTTCAAGGCTTTTGATTTAGGAGGACACCAAATTGCTAGAAGAGTCTGGAGAGACTACTATGCCAAGGTGAATAATTTGCATTGTTAGAGCACCAGTTTACTCATTTATAATTGGGTTATTTGCAACTTATTTTGTTTACTTACCTTTAAATGTTGAGCATGGGCTAAAGCTTTTATATTTATCAGCTATTCGATTTAAAATTTGCTCGAGCCTGTATATTTCAAAAATTTCAGCAGTGCTTTATAAGTTGAAATGATATTTGAGTTTGATTTCTAATAACATAATTTGTCTTATCAACCGCATATATATTTGTAGATAGAGGGCTGATCATATTTCCTGTTTGGTCATATTACTGCACTAGTGCACTTCTTTTGGCATTGCTATGTGCTTCATTTAGGGATGAGAGCACTCTTTCACAGCTTGAGTAGTGAAGAACAAGGAATAGAGATGCTCGTAGTTGGTTATAACTTAACGGTTATCACTATTTATTGTGTTTCCTTGTCAAACACGTTCCTATTGCTGAAGTATCACTTTAAGGTAGAACAAATATAACAATTCTTTTGAACCTTGTTTGGTACCAGTTGTCTGGTATTGGTTTGACCTTGTCTGGGGTCTCAATTTAGGAGTAGGACACTCAGTAATATATACTAAGAATGCAGTTCTTTGTTTGGTAAACATGGATAAGCTGTATAATTCACGCATGAAATGGCAAGAAGTATATCTTAAACATTGGAAAAATAGTCTTATGATGAAATAATTGCCAATTTTAATTATGATAATGTCACAAAAGGACTTTGCAGGTGACCTTTGAAGATAGAAGTCATCAGGAACATGAAAGATTTGGGTTTAGGCTAGATTCTTTTGTGTAGTGGAGAATTTTTAAGAACTTGCACTGTCAAGTCATATGTAAAATTGAGATTTTTACAATGCAGTTCTATGGAACATTATGTTGTTGAGGATTTAAAGATTCCTCAACAACTAATGCTCTCATATTCAAGTTTATGTTGACCATCGTGTTGAATGTGTATATAGTTACTCTCGTGTTTTAAATATATGGCAAGCTATGGAAAATTTTGTGTTGTTCTCTAGTTGCTTATGACATCAATCATTTTGGGATTATGGTGGATCAGTCAAGTTATATGTGACATTTTGGCTTTAATAAAGGTCAAGTCTGTGCACCATTAGCTTCAAGGTTTTTAGTAGGTCAGTATTGACATGGATATTTGCAAGTCTGTTGTAATAGTTTCCGAATCTAGGCTTTCCATACTCTACTACTGCTTGACAAGCACGTTTTTCCATTTGTAGGTGGATGCTGTTGTTTACCTTGTTGATGCTTATGACCGAGAGAGGTTTCCCGAGTCAAAGAAGGAATTAGATGGGCTTCTCTCAGATGAGACATTGGCAAATGTCCCATTTCTCATTCTGGGAAACAAGATTGATATACCATATGCTGCTTCAGAAGACGAGCTGCGTTATCACTTGGGCCTAACTGGTGTGACCACTGGCAAGGGTAACGTCAACCTCGCTGGTACAAATGTCCGTCCAATTGAGGTGTTTATGTGCAGCATTGTGCGCAAGATGGGATATGGTGAGGGCTTCAAGTGGATGTCGCAATACATCAAGTAGGAGAGTTTACCACAAAGTACTTCTTGGCAAATTTCATCTTTGTGATTCCAACCCATTGGTGGGGAAGGGGGGGCAAGAACAAAGAGAATTTTTCCCAATCAAGAAGGTATATGTTGGACTTGTGACAGAGGACGTATGTCGGGTTGTACTGGATAGAAAGACTAGTTTTTTAGTATCTTCTTTCTAGTTATAGGTTATCTTCACTCTTTCCGTGTCTTTGTAGATCTTATCTCTCTGTATATAATGCCCTTAGCAGAAGGGAAAAAAAGATATACAGAACTGTGTGTTCCAAGAGTGACTGGTAGAAACTATGTATGAGGAAAGCACAATAACTAAAGCAGGTAATCCTCTCATCCTGCCCTGCCATTTTTGGCTCGTTTCTTGGGTAAAGTCGGGCGTTGTCAACACCTCTTGAGGGGTAAATATTTTAGTTTTATTATTTATACAGTTTAGGTTCTTAATTTCCTTCAAATGCAAGAGATGGCTAGCCTAATCTAGTGCTCCTAATGCCTTCTATAAAAATTAGGTTATTTATAGAACTTCAACGCATGCAGGCTTGCTAATATCTAGTGGGCGTTTGGACATAAGAATTGTAAAATTCCAAAAGAAAGTGAAAAGAATTTTCAAGTAAAAAAAAATTGAGAATGAGAGTTTTGTTTGGACATTAATATAATTTTGATCTATTTTTGAAGTTTTGTAAGTAATCTGAGTGAAAAGTTCGAAAAATATTTTTTTGGAGTTTTTCAAATTTTTGAAAAATTCTAAAATGTGTCTTCAAGTGAAATTTGAAAATTTATGATAAAAAAAATAAAAAAAATTTGAAAAAAAAAATAAAAATTTCTTATGTCCAAACGGGCTCCTAATGCCTTCTATAAATTGCCAATATGAATAACTACTTATAGTGGAGGAATGTTAACTAATCATCCATTAGCTTCCTTCACATCAGGGAAAATATTTCTTCACTCGGACTATATTCTAAAGTAAGAGATTTGAGTATTCCTCCTGCCAATCCCTTATCTTCGGCAGGATGGATGCTATGTGCCCATCGTTGGCTGCGCTTGTAACCACTAGGTGAACATTACTTTGCTTTTCTGATACTTGTTGGGAATCCTTTGATGTTCATGCCACACATCGAGTGACGTGGCATGAGAAAACAAATCCAAGACCATTATAATTATACTGTTGTTCTTGAGTTTGTTGGACTTCCAAGTATTTCTCCATAAGTTTCAAGCATTAAATTTCAAAAATGAAAGCAAATCAAAGAATCAAAATTATTTATTTGTGCCATTTCATCCAAAATCAATATTCAAGACTAGCATTGAGGTGTTTATCATGCTCACGTGAACTTGACTATGAGGCCCATGCCCCATTTGATAATAGAAATGTCAAATCATCATATCATGAGAATCAATACTGCATATTGAACATCATCTTAGTCAGGCAAGACCGAGCAAGCTTAACCTCTTCCCCAGCCATAGAAGCGACATGTCAGTTTTACTCCTCTAAACAGGTTACTGCAAGTGACAAACAACCCACGCTTTTCTAAAACATTTGGAGGGTCGAAGCTAGATGATAACTCAATCTACCAATTTACAAGATCTCTACTAATGTACAAATCGATTTGCAAAAGAAGCACACATAGCGATGTAATCGATAGCATGATGTTTTTTGGAGGGGGATTGTTTGCCTGGGTTACCGATCAATAATGCCATTGTAGCTCCAAATATTTCAGGGAAATACTTTTATCTCATCTTCTTAACCTATCTGGATATCAGGATTGAGAAGAGAAGCCCTTTCGTATTCCAGCTGCCAAAACAGAAAATATGGTAAATATCAAGAAATGAGTTGCACATTGAAGTTTGTCTCCCTTCAAAAAAAAAGAAAATCAAAGGAAGTGCTCCCTTACCGTAGCATTATCATGTTCCAATTTCATCCTCCTATATTCTTCTTGTGCTCGCTTTGAACGGAACATGGCCTGAACTCGTACAACAGACCTTTCAACACGCTCCTCAGCTTGTTTCCTACTGGCTCGGAAGAAGTCCTCCTCCACATCACCATCAGGCTTGATATCCACTGCTTGACTAGATTGAACCTGAAGACCACGAAAGCCTTTTCTCTTCAAACGCCATCTCAACACTGCCTTTTCAAGCACCCCAACAGACCAAACTATCTTGCGATACTGCTTCCGGACTTGGAAACCACGGAACACAGCCTGCATAAACCAGAGGTATGTTCCACTATTTAAATTTGTCCTGTCTACTTAATAAAATTATTTATCTTTTCAAAAAAAAATGTCTACAGGAAGAGATGTAGCAGTATCAACAGAAGAGTTACTTTTTCTTTTTCCTAGGATAAGTTGATTTCAAGAAATATTTGATAGCATAAGGTAGCATATTCAAAACAATAAAAGCATCCTTTGCAGGTTTATTGCTATATTGGAGATTTGAGGAAATCAATGTGAAGATAACATGGTTTGATCTCTTCTTCCAGTTAATGAACACAGTGCCCACCTCATCTCAGTGAGCAGATCACTTGAAATTTACAGCAAGATGGAACACAATTCTAACTTGGATCAAACAGACAAGAAGTATTTTGAACTTCAGCCCTTTTGATGGAAGAGGTGGCTCGAATTCATCATCCAGACTTCTGAGAAAGAAACAGAAAATGGGCAACTTACTTGAATTTTAATTGCATGTCGCCGCATGTTAAGAAAATCTTTCCGCATTTTCCAACTACGGAACCTATATTGGATTCGCGCAGCAGCAGCCAGTTTTTTCCGCGACTCATAATTGCGGAAAGCATGCTGAATCTTCATAGCTGCAACTATATTACGTGCTTCCATCTCCGGATTTGAAGACTCGACAGCTTTAGTCTGTACTTTGAATGAATGTTCTCTGAATGCAGCCTGTATACGTGCAGCAGCATCAGCAGCAGTACGATAAGCTGCCAAAGTATCCTTAAGATATAGCTCCTCCTCCGTGAAGTTTCCAGGGTTTATATGTTCAGTAGTGGTCTGCAGTGAACCACTAACATTTCCAGCCAAGGTCATATCCTTAAAGTGTGCAACTAAAGCCTTCTCCGCAAGATAAGCCCCCAAACCCTCAAAACCATTTTTAGATGCAAGATCAGCAGCAGTGGATCCACCAGGGTTCTCTGAAGTAGGGTCTGTCACCAAATTTGGTTTTGCACCGGCGGATAGAAGGGTTGCAACCATTTTCTCCCTGATAGTCGAAAATCCCAAAAGTAAGTAACCAATATGCTGAAAATTGTAATATTCAAAATAAAATTACCCTGGTTATGTTTTCATTTCATTAAACATTTTTTCCTTTGTTTGGTTGGGGGAGGTGGGAGGAAGGTGGAGGAAAGGGGGTGGCGTGGGTAGACATTTTGGTGGACAGCAGTAGACATATACTCAAATAAGAAGAAGCTTCATGATTATTATTTTTAAGCAATCAAATAATAATGATTTCAAAATCCCTTAGCTGCACTAAGGATTACCTTCCATAATGAGCAGCCCAGTGAAGAGCTGTCCAACCATACTTGTCCCGGTAATCCAATGATAAGCCTGACCAGGAAAATGGATATACAGCCCAAGTATAACCTAGGATAGCACACAAATGGATAACTCCTTGACCTTGCTCGTCCCACTCTGAGGTTTTACACCCTCCAATAACTCTTTCTAACAGCCATTCATGAAACTTTGTTTGCAAAGACAGCTCGAACAAGCAGTCTTTTGCATGTGGGACAGGGAGTTTCCTGTCTTCAATTGATTTGATCAAATATGCCCAATTATCAGTAATGTGCGAACATTTTCGAACAAATCGCTTTGCTTCTTTCAGGGAATCTTGGTGTACTTTACTGGAAAAAATGCTTAGGCTCTTAGATGTAGAGAAGAGCAAATGAGCTAGCCTCATTTGAACTCTAAATTCATCCCAACTAGACTGTTCCTCCAGAGGAGCTGTCCATTTGCATGCTGAAGGAGCTCGAAACTCATAGGTCATGACTTGACTGATTGGTGTATTACCGTCGAAACTCAAATACAAACTTACCAGTCCAGGGGGTTGAGGTGAAATTACACAACGATATACCCCGGACTGCACAAATTCTGCAGGAAAACAAACATCTGCACATACGCAGAACAAATTTGACTTTGCCAGTTGCGATTGTGCTCCTGGAAAATGCCCAATCACTAAGATCTGCAATGATTTAGACAAAATATAAGTTTTGAGATCATAGCTCAAAAAAAATGTGTGCATCTAGAAACTCTTGCCTCCACTCAGTAATTGGCTACTGTTTGATTTATATCTAAAAGTTTAAGAAGTGAATTCTCTCTCTGATAACTTAAGTGAAACTGAATTTAGCCACAGCGTGGAAAGCTGAATTAAGTTATTTGTTTATTTAATTACATTCAACACGTAAGCTAGGCGTTGACTGTCACTCAATGTTATGTTATGTCAAACCAGGACATGTCTAATGAGTATTAATATTCCATTAGTACAATGAGATTGATAAATTTTCTTTTTTCATATATGAATGCAAATAGAACTTCTTAAACCAAACATGGGAATGGGACATTCCTTCTCTCTTATCGCGAGAGAAGGTTATGTTTTTGTGAACTGATGCTATTATAGCAAGGTAGCAAGGCTTTGAAGAAAAAGAACCTTTGTTTCTTCACTTGAAAGAGCCCAAGTTGGAGAGATTTCGGTTATGTTGAATATCTGCTGCATTACATATGATTGATCGATAGTTACTGAAGATTCAGGAGTCATCATCTCATCTGCAGATCCTGGAGAATCACTTATGAAGTAGTTAATCCACCGTCCAAAGCTGTCCTGAGTTTGGAGGCCATCCTTGTTCAGACTATCAAAGGAATCACCTGCACCCACTGTTGTTACTCCAGGCTCATTCTTTCGAAAATTTGAAGTCATCTGACCATCCCCGGAACGGAAGGGCATGTCATTTGAAGGATTAAAATTTACAGTATCACTTCCAGCCACTTGGCAAACAAAACTTTCTAAAGATGCTACAGGTACTCTCGACACAGATAAAGAGCCATCCTGCAAATCACCATTATTAGTAGCCATACAAAAGAAATAAATAATAAAAATTAATAGTACTATTTTTCACATGGAATCCAAGTAAATAGGAAGAAGTTAAATTATTTCACGGCGGAACTTGACAATCGCTAAGGATAGACTTAAAGCAGAAGTTAGAGATTAGGTTAATTAGATGGACACAATGTAAAAGCCAATTTTTTTATATCTGAAGGCTTTTGCCAGCACAATCCTTACAGGTAGTATATAGAATAATGCGTGCATATCAACATTGACCCATATATATACATATAAAATCTAATAATGAGTATTGCACAGTATGAACAACGAAAAAGTGAACACATTTGTTATATCACTCTTGAAACGTTGGAGACATAAAATTGCGTCCAAAATTAAAATTATCTAAATTAAAAGGTTAAATCATGGTGCCCATGGGAGTAATGAAAAAGTTGTTTGGGAATATCAAATTCTGCAGAACACCAGAACAGATGACTCAGTGGCTTGACAGTTAAAATTTGCAGAACACGGACGGAACAGATAACTCATTGAACCTGACAGTTCATGTTATTTAAAAAGGAAAAAAAAGAGTTTGAGAAAAACAAGTTAAACATAAATCAACTAAATAGACAATTACTGAAAAATAATTAGCGTACCAAAGTTATTTTCATTAACCCATCGTGTAATTAGATAATATTGATTTTGGTGCTAATTTACCCTTCAAGAGTTTTCCTTATTGCCTATGAGAAAAATATAATCTAACTTACTAAACAACATTACTTTCATTAAACTTAATCCTGTAGTATCAAAATTTTGAAATAACGAGAAAAGATGAGTTAGAGAAAAGAAGGATCTGTGGAGAATTGTACTAGTGAAGCAAGCAGCATATTAGAACCGCTTACGTTGAGGCTGTAACCATTAACTTCAATTTGATTTTGTTGCCCGACTGAAGCCCTTCCTCCCGCTATACATGGATACAAAAGGAAGGATACATGATCAATGAATTAGGCAAATGATCAGATAACTTTCTCACAGGCTACAAGCACCAATTTTACAAGAATACACAATACCTTCTTGAGTTGCAATTAGCTTGTTGGGATTGTCAGGTGCCAAAAGCTCATCCCACTCAAGTGTATTAATCTCAAGAAGTCTCTGTTCATGATTTTTGGCGGTCACATCCCTGTTAGGCTCTGCAATCAGTAAAAGACAGGAATTAATTGAGCCAATTCCAAAGGAGAAAAAAAAGGTTTTTTCTTATTGGGACATTCCAAGATTACAGCAGGTTCGACATCTAATAGCATAAGTAGGACACAATCTTGTTGCACGATAAATTGCTCAGAAGTTCCTAATAATAAAAATATCCCATTATCTTCAAGAGTGATATTCTGTTGTTTTATTTATGAAGCTACAACTTAGACAGAAGGATTAAACATGATGCTTATGTCTCCACTCATAGAAGGCTCAGTTCAGGCAGTTGAGATTCTACTAAATAAAATCGTAATAAGATATCATTTCTAGAAAGCCCACTCTGCAGTACCTAAATGTGCATGTTGGCTGGAACCATACGTCCGTTCATCTACGGAATTACATTCTTCTGATAAAACCCAACCAGATGGATCAGATGGATCTGAACTGGAATTGGAATTAACCGGGGTAGCTGGAGAACCCTTGGCAACAGAGGTCGCTGGGGAGCCCTGTGCCTGCACGGTAGACATAGACAACAACTGAATTAAAACATTCGATATATTTACAACTACTTAAAGAGGGACTTATTCCAGTACGGGAAAAGGTTCCATTTTTTTTTTTGGGGGGGGATGGACAAAATAAATAATTTTATTAGTAATGGGAAGATCTCCCATATACAAGCAGTATACCAAAAAGCAGAGAGTATACAACATAATATGATTCTCTACAAATGGCACCTGATCTTATATACAAATTGGAAATTCATGAGTTCACCAAAAAGAAACATGGAATGCGGTGGTATTCCTCAAGTATAGATAGTCGTTCTCTATCCACTCAAAAGCTCTAATATTTCTCTCCTTATACAAAAGTTTAGCTAGAAGTGCCTCCTTTACTGTGCCCGACATTGCTCATTGCAGCTCTAACCACTAACATCTCATACCACAAGCAAGGTGATAACCACCTGAAAATGTATCCTACAAACTTCAACGCTTCAACCTTGTGTGACAGACAAGGTGTATCCTACTCAGGGCACTGACAGTGTAGATGGACTGAAAAACAGGAGAAAGGATAATCTACATACATAATGCCAATCGTCGTCTACATAGATAAAAACCACCTAACATATCCCTGCAATGAGGGATAACACCACATATAATACTGCTCCTGCTGTAGTTAGCAAATCTCGTCCCTTCACACTAGGAATCTCAGAATGCTACGATATATAGATACATTTCTACACCGCATTTGGGTGGTAACGAGTTAAAAAATGTGAACTGTTGACCAAACTGTTTAATAACAGTGTTGAATATGTGCTACTACTTGCTATACATTATTCAGATGGCCAGACAGGCTTGACGTACTTTTTCTTTCTTTTTTTTTTTTTTTGAGAAAGGTAAAAGTCAGGCTTGACGTACTTCTAAGTATGAAATAGTAGAGCCAAAGAAATTGCTGGTATATATCCCAAAATAAAGAAGTGCATAAATGAATAATAAGTTATTTGAACAGGAAGTCTAAACAAGGACAACAAGAAACTGGAACGTGCAGACATGGATATGTTTTGAAGAAGGATCTTTTTTCATAAGTGATATGTATTGAGAAAGTTACCAAGATAAAGGAAACAAACCTCCTGAGTTTCGCGATAATGAACAAGGACTATGTGTTCAAGGGACCTGATAAAAGCACAGAAATGGAAAAAATCAAACTCAAAGGATACAGGTTGTTTCGTGTAAGTGGAAACTGTATGCAAATGATTTATCATTGCAGTTAACTGGGGAAAAAAACAAAGGGGAAACCCTTTATTGGCTTGATGCAAGCATCAAAAAAGTGTATTTCATACTTGTCAAGTAGCCAGTAACATCTCCGAACAAAGGTCGGGTGATCTTCTCCATGTGCATAGTATACATGAATTCGTTCTTCATTACCAACCTGCACTAAGAAACAAAATGGATTTGACCAGCACAGAAAAGATTGCAAATCCCACCTCATGATCTTGAAATACATATCTTCTGGAAGAGAGCAAATTAAATTCAGAAATAGAGAAGAGGACAAAAGGACATGGATGGGAAGAGTACAAAATTGAAACCAAAAAAGTGCATCTCTACTTTTCAGGGGAGACATTCTATTGTATGCATTGAGCAAAAAGATTAACAACTCTTATGCATCAGGCTATAAAAGATAATTCACGCTTGCGAATTGCAAAAATAAAGCACCCATAGTTCTGGTGTAGGAATGACAAAAGAAACATGCTATGAAAGAAGATATAAAAAAGAATGAAAAAATATTTATACTAACGCTACATTTAATATATTAACCAAAGGTTTCACAGAAAGCTAGTTAGACTTTACCAATTAAAACTAGGCATGGATGGTTTTCAAAATGACTACATCCTAAAGCAACTAGGATTACAAGAAACTCTCCTTAGCTAGATGTATGCAGATTAAAATTTGTGCATTGCATTGGGTCATTTTGCATCTAGCTAGGTCTGTTCAATCATTTTTCGAGCGCCCGAGAAACAAAAGCACAGCAGTATCTACTGTTAATACTGGAGATGGTCTTAGTTCCATGAGTCTTTGGATACACAATTGTTTGGTTATGCGGTTTTGGTCTCTGGTTAATACCTAATGCATAATTATCTCCAACAATGATAAAGCTGATCATGGGCATTCTAGCTAGTTCCTGAATGAGCTCCACCATTTCAGCACAAAGATGCGTTTATTCTAGCCTCTTCCAGTCATGTAGCCGCAGTAGATGAAAAATTGACAGGCCATGTACAAACTTGTTGCGAGGTTCAGCACTGTGCGATAAGAAGTTTCATTGGATTCTGTGGGTTAGTGTGACAGTAAGCTCTCGCCCGCCAACGTGATGCAATATAGGAGAGAATGTGATTCAAATGTTCATCTATTTCCGATGTCTCACATCGATTATGTCTAAGTCTGTATTTTGCACCACTCAATGACTTCTACTACATGCAGTAATCAGCCTCAACATCTTGAGTCCAAATCCAAAACAATAACAAAAGGGGTGTGACTGAATATTTGGCCGTATAAACTTTAAATCTGCCTCCCTTATCTTCTGCCACTTAAAACTCGTGCATAGCATGAGATAGGCTACAATTTTTTCTCGATAAGTCTAAGGGAGCTGTATCGACAACGATTGCCAACCTTGTACACGGGGGGAACAAAAAAAGCCAAAAAAGTAGTGCTGTACAGAACAAGTAAATTCGTAAAAACATTTAGCAAAGGTTGCATACAGGATTTTACGATTAAGCCACAGAGATAAAGTGGAGCAGAAATTTCTTATATCATCTTAAATTCAGTTGTTAGATTTACATCAATGATACTTATAACAGAAAAGAAGGCGAAGAGATTTCAAAAGCAACTATAACCAGAAAAAGCAGAAACCAGAAATATAGCAGAACAGCAATAACGAGCACCTCCCATTACATGTATAACAAGCAAGCTAGCAAAAAATTATGGGAAGTATGACACACTCAGGATCATTTGACACTCACTTTTAAGTGTTCGTGAGCTTCTTTTACTGTTTTCCCGTCCTTTTTCTTCTTCCAGTTATGACCGTCTTTCCGGAAATTCCTGAGCATCTTACGATCAAACAACACGATTGTGCCACCTGTTGTAGTGAGAAGATTACATAAATCAACAGAACCTAACATGTCCTAGAAGTTCACTTTACTGATGTCTTTTTTTAAATAAGTAAAATATTATTCACAAGTAATCCCAAGCACTGAGTTCATTGCTGGGTATTACTTTGTTTACTGAAGTCATGTTCCATTTCATTTAATATTACACTACACAAAACAAGAAAGAAATCATCGCAAGACAAAGACCATAAAAGGTAGTCGCTTAGAGTGGTATTACTCATCGGCAGGTTCACAGGCTTGACAAAGATGTTGAAGTACTTGTAGTTGCACAATATAGCATGGATCTCATTTGGTCGGAGCCACCTCATCTTCGCTTCTTCCATTATACTGGGAATATCCAAATCTGCGCAAGCAACAGAAAATATCACTTTTAATCAGCAAGGATGATTCAAGAAAGTAAATCAACCAAAATTCAAAAACTACAAGCAATAGCAGAAAGGTCAGCGCCAATTCTGATCTGAACGTAACAGTGTTGTACCTCTACACGATTACTTTGTGCATCCATCTAGTCATTATAAAATCAAGGGACCTTTTCTCGCCATCACTTTGCTCTCATTTTCCACAAATTCAGGAGCTCGTGGTTTATTTCCATAATGATATGGCGTCCTAACTATCACAAAAGGACAAAGAGTTCTGGCTTCACTCACATTTAATTAATAACTTGTTAGAAACACTTTCACACTAGATGATACTTCATTCACCAAAGTGGTCAAGGAAGCAACATTTACTTTGTTCTCATTTCTGAGCCGAAGGTCTATCGGAAACAGCCCCTTTACCTTTCCAAGGTAGGGGTAAGGTTTGTATACACACAACCCTCCTCAGACCCCACTTGTGGGATCTCACTGGATTTGTTGTTGTTGATTTTTGTATTATGTTGTTGTTGTTACTGCTCTTTTTTTTTGTGACTTCTTCATTATTATAGTTTCCTTTCAATACTATCGTGACTTTGTTTTCCTTGAGCCGAGCATCTATCGAAAACAACCCATCTACTTGCACAAGGTAGGGATAAGGACTGCGTACACACTACCCTCCCCAGACCCCACTTGTGGGACTACACTGGGTATGTTGCTGTTGTTATTGTTGTTCATTTTATGGTAAACTAATTTCCTTTTTTTCTTGATATGCAATTTCCGGATTGACACAAATCAATTACTGAACCGTGCAAAGCAACATCTATCTTCATGTCTAACTTTAAAAAGGACATTAATTTAATTTATGAAAATCATAATAAGTTAAT
Organism: Nicotiana sylvestris; assembly: GCF_000393655.2. Classification (NCBI taxonomy): domain Eukaryota; kingdom Viridiplantae; phylum Streptophyta; class Magnoliopsida; order Solanales; family Solanaceae; genus Nicotiana; species Nicotiana sylvestris. The sequence continues at coordinate 123,781,532 of NC_091065.1, forward strand.
ATGTCTACTAGTTGGGAATAGGTTTTAGACTTGTTAGACAATCCTTCTATATATATATATATAAAACTTATTTTCACTTTTATTTTATTTGATGATGATAATATGAGTTGAGCTTAAATGAAGAGTGAGGATTCATATAGCGGATCCCAACTTGTTTCGGACTGAAACATAGTTGTTGTATAATAATTTAATATGTCATTCTCATGCACTTGTCATATAATGGTCGATGAAGCACCCAAGAATTTGGCCTAGCGGTCAATAAATGAGATGAAAACCATGGGAGACCAGGGTTCAAATCCCCATAGAGGCAAAAAAAAGTGGTTTCTTCTCAAAGCCTTAGTATAAAGAGTAACCCGGTAACTGTGTTGGTGGAAGGTAATATTTACCCGGTTAAATACTCTAAAGTATGCACACGTTCGCCGAAAACCACAGTTCTCCAAAAAATGGTCGATGAAATTACTATTCAGGAAAATTTATCATGCTGATATCTTTTAACCAGCCCATCAAGTTGCCAAGTCTTCTTCTAACTTTGATCCTCAAACCTCAAACCTCAATCTCATACGATTGTTTAGTCAAAATCAAGGAACTCCTTGTTACTTCGATAAGAACTGATCTTGTATTATAATTATAATATAAATTAAGAGGCTTAACGCATGGCAGAGAGATTTTCATGAAATTTAAATATGGAGCAGCAGAAACATCACTTAACTATAAGTATAGTTCTTCAGGCATCATTTTTTTCAGGATAGATTGAAGAAATGCAAATGACATAATACAGCTTATTATGTTCCTAGAGCATAGCAAATCCCGATTCTGACTTTGCAGTAGGTTGAGAATCGTGTGAAATAGGTACAATTCTTAACTTAGTTGTTATAGTGATAATATTCCAACAAACTTTATATGCCACATTCCGATGAATTACTCTTAGCATTATAAGTCTTACATGATCCTACCTTTAGTCTTTTTGGTACCTGATTCAGAGTCAACCCCTAAGTTGCAATAAAACTGCTCTTTTGTCATACACAACCAAGCATTTTTGCATAAACTAGCAAAATCAAAGTAACAGATATAATACCTTGCAGAGTGTGGAAGCCATGAATATCCGACCCAGCGAGTTGTCCTGCTCTGCTGCTTTCCATAACGCAACAAAACTCAAAACCCCACCAAACTAAATCATTCAAAGTTAGAATCTTTACTCCAAGAACCAATACCCCATCTAAAAACCCATGAAGTTTTTGAAAATAATAAAGCTTTGTGAATGATTAATCAAAACCCAGATATGCTGCTTTCACATGACATAACAAACATCCAAACCTACCAAAGTTGGAATCTTTACTTCAAGAACCACAAACCCATCTAAAAACCAATAAAATCCGTGAGCTAATTGTTGAAAATAATGAAGCTTTTTCAAAACCCACCAAACTAATCATTCAAATTTAGAATCTTTACTAAACAACCAAAACCCCATCCGAAAACTAATCAAAACCATGAAAAATTATGAGCTAATTCTTGAAAATAATGAAGCTTTGTAACTGATCAGTCAAAACCCAAATTCAGATATGAGTCAGCCTATGACCAGTAGTTCTATTCTACAATGAAAGCACATCAATGGCTGCTTTTTTTGTCTGCACAAAGTGTCAATATATAATATAATATTGGAGTAACCTAATCCCCAAAAAAATTAGTCTAATTTTGGGTGGAATTCGATTGGCTAATGGGGACAGCATACGGGTCGGATCAATAAATGTCCATATCATTCGTACGAACGATCGATCCAAGGAAAAGATTTGTTGCAGCCGAACCGAACGGAGGCTGACACGTAAACTATATCCGGGTACACGTAGACCCCATATGACTTTTCCTTCTTTTCTCTTTCAACTTTCTAATGAACTCTCTAAAATACTTATATCCATTTATTAAATTAAAATAACTTTCAATTATGAATTCACTTCACAATACTCAGTTTGTTTCAATTTTGATGACACACTTTACTTATTAGTCCATTCCAAAAAAAATGACACATTTCTATAATTAAAAATAATTCAACTTTAAACTCTTTATTTTACCTATTTTACCCTTAATGAGAAGCTTTTATATTCGTACAAATATTATGGACCCACAAAGTTTTTACCCCTTAAACTTTTCATACCACAAGTTCAAAAATCTTTTTTTTTTCTTAGAGCCCGTTTGGATTGGCTTAAAAAAGTGGCTTTTCAGCAGAAATAGCTTTTAAGCCAAAAAATAATAAATTGGGATTGCTCGGCTTATTGTTTTTGGCTTGTTTTAAGCAATTTTTAACTTATTTTAAGCACTTTTTGACTTTGTCAAACACTGAAAAAAGTTTAAAAGAGCTTAAAAGCTAATTTGACCAGCTTAAAAGTCAATCCAAATACCCTTTTAAATTTCGTGCCGAGTCAAACTAACTCATCTAAATTGAAATGGGTGGAGTATTAATTAATACTGCTATCGTTTGTTTTTGTGACTGTATTTGAATTTAAGATGAAATAACTCTTAGCACGTATCAAATGCACTATTACAACTTGGTTTTTTAAATATGTCATGGTTATTTTATAGTTAATAGTTTTCTGGCACATGTGTATACCGAGTCATGTTACGATTTTTGTAACATAATATTAATATTATTAAAATAAAGTTTCAAATAAATAATTATATTTTAAAATGTGGTATACATTTTTGTGAATGAAAATTGTAAATTATCATAAGTTGACTTTGAAAGTTCGTTCCAAATAAACACTTAACTTATCAAATAGATAATTAACTTAAGCCAAACAAAATAATCTATGAATGTAACTGTTTACCCTAAAATTTGAGTAACAATTAAACTTATATTTTGATTTAAGGATATTTGATTTAATCCAATACCAATTGATAAATAAGGAATTAAATAGATAAATTAGAGAATAAAATAGATCAAATCGGTATGCAAGCCAATCTCGACCTCGATTTGTGATAGCCTCGAGGTGTGATAATAAGAATAGCAAATGAATAAATAACTCTAATGAATAGTAAGCAAAAATAGCAAGAAAGCGATGAAAGGATATATTATTCTCAGTGAAATAATGATGGATACAAATGATTGGGGTCCCCCTTTATACAGTAGGGGAGTCCTAAATAAGGTACACTTCTAATTATAGTAGAAAATCATATTAACAGCTATTTAACCGCTATAGACTAATCCTTTTCGAGATTCACGCCACGATCTTCGGTCCGTTGCGGATATCTCGCCCTTTCCGTTACTGCTTTATATCGGCATGGGTTCGAAGCATGCCCCCTTTTTGACCTCGATTAACGATGTTGACCTTGATCTTGGAAAGAAACCTCAATCCCAGACTCGACGTCCTGGCCTTTCGATGTGGTATTTTTTTCTCCATCGAAGGACGAAATCGGACAACCCCTATTTCTACCATATACAGATAGTCCCCTCATTTCTTAGAGTAAAATGATAAGAAACGACTTGAGCCTCGATTTTTCGGAGACCTTGATAATGACGTCATCCCCGTGACATAGGCGGTTGAGGTGACCGAAACGTCCTGTTGGTTCAGTTCCTAAACCATTAATACTTGCCAGCGATGGATGGCCACTAGCGCCACCAAACTGTCGCCGTGAATATATAAATACATGTTCTTCATTTGAATCAAAGCTTTACTTTCACCTTCACCAAGTTTTCTAAGTTTCGTCCTCTCTCCATCTCTTCTCTTTTACCACCCGTTGATTCAATCTTTCAGTAACAAAAATACCAAACTCCACCTCTTTCCGCTTCCTTCTACCTGAACCAATGGCGAAAACCTCTAAAACCGTCCCACAAAAGGAGAATGTTTCTTCCTCATTTTCCCGGTCGACCGGTGATAAAACGTCGGTGGAACCGCTCCCTCACGAGTATGTTCCCGGCCCTTATGTTTTTAAAAATGACTTCAAAGTCGAGAACCTTTCTCGGTGAATGGTCGATGTGAACACGTATGAGGTATATTTGCTCGATGACGGTGAAACAGCTCGAGGGTGTGAAGAAAGACTGCAACTGGAGGGGTTTCTAAGTGTCTACACTTACCCCTTCACATTAGGTCCTCTTGACCCGGTTATCGTCGACTTTTGCAAGACGTATCAGGTTACCCTTGGCCAGGTACACCCCTCTTTCTAGCGCATAGTGATCATGCTCCACTTCTTCTCAGGCAAGGACAAGGGGTTGGAATTCACTCTTAGCCACCTCATACGGTTGTATCGACCTCGATTTGTGAGGATTAATCAAGCTCCAACGCTGATCAACGAAGTCCCTTTTTGCGAGCATCGATGAGGACAAGGACCGGGGTTGGATGAGCCAGTTCATGCGGGTAAGAACCTGCGACCTTATCCCGGAGGAGAAACTATCGTTCCTAGAGAAGTGGAACCCCGATCGTAAGTGACGTTTTTACCCATTAGCTTTCGTACTCCGTTTTTTGCTTTATGTAATGCCTTCATCTATTTGGCAGCGGTTGCTTGGATGCCATATGCGATCCTTGACCTCGAAGACTGGGTTCAGAAGTTGGCCTCGAATTCCTCTCATGCTGAGCACTGCTGGCGTGACTTGGCAAAGGGCAGATGAGAAAGCCAAGAATCATGGTAAGTTCATCCTGTAAGCTGTTGGTGCCCCTTTTCTGTAACGTTTCTTTTTACTTATACTTGATTCCATTTTATACAGGCTTCGGGGATATCGTTAAAATGAGGCCGGCCCCGCCTGGGGAAGAGGTGTCTCCCAAACCGGCTAAGGACAAGAAAAGGAGAAGGGCCTCACCTTCTGATACCCCGAAGCCTAAGAATAGTAAGGCTCGTAAGCCAAGGGACGACTCTGCCGCTTTATTTGGTGACATAGCCCAAAGGCTACGAGATGAAGAAGAGTAAGGGGACGATGATGGCTATGAGTCAGTGCCTCAAAAGAGGGGGAGCGTTGAAGCTTCAAAAGCAGCTGGGACGGTGATGACCGAGGAGACTCACCCTTGGACCGAAGAGATCTCGGAAGGTACTCCGAGCAAAGTCCCCGAGTTATCGGGGGTCAAAGTTATTTCCCACCGTGATGAATAACCGGCGAGTGTGCTTGAAGGGTCAGGTTCAAAGGCTCTTCGGAAGGGAGAGAGCGCCCCAAGTGACTTGCTTGGGGCAATCAATATTGAATATTCACTGCCCGACCTTGATTTCTCTGAAGGGAAATTTCGGGAGGCTCGACTATGGAGACCCTCGATATGGGAATGGCCCACGATGGGGAAGACATATTCCGTGGCTGCCTTGTGAGGGTCGATGATGTTTCCAACCTAGATTCGACGATAGTTTTTGATGAAGCACATCGTCTCCTAAACCAGGTAAACTTCATTCCCCATTATTAGGTTTGTTTTTATTTCCTTCTTACTGATTTCTTTCCTTTCTCCATAGGCTACGATGCTTCATCGGGAAGCGTTTACCAAGTCCCAAGCCGAGCTGAACTGGTGTGAGGCTGATCTCAAGAAGCTTACTGAGGAGAGATACGCCCTTAAATGCCTCTATGTGAAGAAAGAAGAGGAGATCAGGGACCTCCGAGCAGACTTGGCCCAGGCTCGTAAGAAAGAGGTCGAGCTAGATTAGCAGGTAACTATCCTTTTGAAAGAGTACGGTCTCGACTTAACTGTGGAGGCTAATACTTCAATATCTCAGTTGTAGCAAAAGTTGGGAAGGATCGAGCTGCTCCGAGGGGAAGTCGATCAGATCAAAGCCGACTACAATAGGTAGAAGGAGAACATGGACCGCCTTGCTGTAGAGAAAGAGGCTGCCTTGGCGAAATTGTCATTGGCTGAGGTCCAACTTTGGGGCGTCAAAGAGAAAAGCTCAGCCCAGGCCAAACGGATCGAGGAGCTTGAAATTGAGCTTGGTGAGGCTAAGGCAGAGGTCGAGAAGACAAAGATCATGGCTGATAAGTCCATAGCCGTGTACCTAGCAGACGCCGAGACTACTCAAATGCATCTAAGGGAGGCTTCTAATCGAGAGAGGTGGAGCAATAACTTGGCGAAGTGCCAATCTCGGAGGGAGACCCCCGAGGAAATCCACGCTCGAGGTTATGACCTCTCTAAAGAGATAGCTCAAACTAAGGGCTTGAAGCTGACGCCAGGTTGCTTATCTCCTCCGATGATGACGATGACGATGACGATAAAGGTAGTCAAGGCGGGTCGGACAACGATGAGGGACCCTAAGGAGAAACTGCCCCCGAGGGAGAAACCAGCCCCGGGCATAGTTAGGATTTTATTTTTCCTTTTCTTTTTGTAAGACCCCCATCGGTCCTTTGTACATATTTTTGCCCATAAATATATAAAGAAACTTTCCCTTTTGAATGTCTTCTCAAATTTTATCTTCGACCATGTTTCTTGCCTTGTAAAATTTTAGCACGATCTTATGCTTTGAACAATGCATTCGAGACTTTGGTTTTCGGTGGCTTCCTCGAAGTCACAATAGTCGAGTTCGAATAAGGTTCGAACTTGAGGCATAGGCCCTTTAGGGTTTGTGTCAGATAATGGTGAGTCCTCGAGCCATAGTCAAGTCATTCTTTATTTGGGCTCGGGATAGTCGAATCCTTGGGTTCGGATGGAGTGAGAACAAGATCTCAAAACTCTTAGTGTATTAACCCTTAGGCTCTTTAGATCGGGCCGATATGGCCTCTAAAAGATGTTATTATCCCCCTCTTTCGGCTTAAAATACTTAGTAAAAATTTCTTTATGCCTTAGCATGTATTTTTTTACCCATTGGGTTTTTTGAGGGTTCGGTGTCGATTGAAGCCCTTCTGTTTTTTGTGCCTTAGCACGTTTGTGTTATATCTCTTAAGGTTTTCTAGGGCTAATTTTATCGAAGCCCTTTTGATTATTTGTCGAGGGTAGCCTTTTTTAACCGATTTTTCAAAGAATTTGAAAACCTATTTTTATTACGGGATTCGAACGTCTCTGAGCCGCATCAATTTGGTCGTAGCCTTTGGGTATGCCTTTTTTAAAATCTTTATAATCTACACAAATTCTAAGTTTGTTCCCTTTTTTAGGGACTACGACTACATTAGCTAACCATTCGGGATATTTTACCTCCATAATGGATCCTATTTTGAGAAGTTTAGTTACCTCGTCCTTTATGAATGCGTGCTTTACCTCGGACTGGGCCTTCTCTTCTATTTCACCGGTTTGAACCCGGGGTCAAGGCTTAGCCGATGCGTTGTTACTCCAGTGGGATCCCTTCCATGTCTACATGGGACCAAGTAAAAAAAATCTATGTTATCAATAAGAAATTGACTAAGTTTTTTTCTGAGTTCGGGGGTTAATCTCGTTCCAGTTATACCTTTCATTCGGGCAGATACCCGATCAATATAACCTTTTCCATCTCTTCGATCGTTGATTTGGTAGCGTCCGAATCTTCGGGAATGATAAAAGTTCGAGGAGTTAGAAAATACTCTTCTTCTTCTTCTTCTATCCCTTGCATCCTTGATTCGGTCGAGGCTGGTGGCTTGATTGCTATTTGGTTCCTGTTTACCTTTGATGCTCGACCTTTCTGAGGTTGATAACGTCGATATCGGCGTTACCTCATCAATCGCAAACATTTCCTTTGTAGCATGCTACTCCCTGCATACTGTTTTTACACCATCCGTCATTGGGAATTTCATCATTTGGTGGAGAGTCGAGGGGACTGCCCTCATGTTGTGGATCTAAGGCCTTCCGAGTAGGGCATTGTACCTTACGTCGCCCACGTGGAATTTGGTATCTTGATTGATTCTAGCCACGTTCACCGGCAAAATAATCTCTCATTTAGATGTTTCACTGGCCATATTAAAGCCGTTTAAGACCCGACCTGCAAGCACAATTTGATCTTGTAGGCTGAGCTGCTCCACGACCCTTGATTGGATAATATTCGCCGAGCTACCTGGATCTACTAAAACTCGCTTAACTTGAACTTTGTTTAATAATACAGAAATTACCAGAGCGTCGTTGTGTGGCTGAGAAATGCCTTCTGCTTCTTCGTCGTTGAATGATAAGGAGCCTTCGGGCACATAATCTCGAGTTCGTTTCTCCATGGTGATTGATAACTTGGTGCATTTGGATATGGGTCCCTGTGGAATGTCGACCCCACCGACGATCATATGAATGACATGTTGGGGTTCCTCCTATTCATTTTTCCTGTTGGCGTCCCTTTCTCTGAAATGATTCTTGGCTCGATCGCTGAGGAACTCTCGAAGGTGGCCTTCATTGAATAGACAGGCTACATCCTCTATTAATTGCTTGCAATCCTCGGTCTTGTGTCCATGCGTGCCATGATACGTGCATATCAAATTTGGTTTCTTTGGGAAGGATCGATCTGTATGGGTCTGGGCTACCTAGTATCTTTGATCCTTCCAATTGCCGATACAATGCCCGATGCCTCGATGCTAAAGTTATATTCCGATAACCGAGGTGCCTCTATGGGATCGGCATGCTTATCAAAACCACTTTTGCTCATAAGTTCCCGAGAACTCTATCCTCGATCACTCCTTCGATCATTTCGGGTGAAATTGCATCTTGAACCACTGTTCTTTCGGTCTGCGGTATATGGTTGACATCGTTCTCTATTTGACCTTGGCTCCCTATCGACGTCCCTTTAGGTTTTAACCGCTGACCTGTTTGGATGTACTGAACAGGAAGGGGCTCCTAATTGGTCGTCCTCGACCCTGATCTTCGATTGATATCGATTGTGCACATCTGCCCCTGTTATAGTTGGATACTTGACCAAATTTTGTTTTAGCTGTCGTGAAGCAATCGAACTCCGATCGTTCAACCCTTGGGTGAAATCTTGGGCGGCCCAATCATCTGTGACCGGTGGCGTTCCATTTTTGAAATTGGGATATGAACTCCCTCAGCATTTCGTTATCCCTTTGTCTTATCTTGAAAAGGTCCGATTTTCTTGTTGCGATCATTATGGCCCCAGCGTGTGCCTTCACGAAAGAATCTACTAACATGGAAAATGAGTCGATGGAATTTGGTGGCAGGTTGTGATACCAAATCATTGCTCTCTTTGATAAAGTTTATCCAAATGTTTTCAACAAAACGGACTCAATCTCTTCATCTTCTAAGTTATTTCCTTTTATTCCGCACATGTACGAAGTGATGTGTTCATTAGGATCAGTAGTCCAGTTGTATTTAGGTATGTCTAGCATACGGAACTTCTTAGGAATGGGCTTTGAAGCCGCACTTTGAGGAAAAGTCTTATGCACGAACTTTATCAAATCCAAACACTTTGTCACACCTCCTTTTTACTACCCTCGGAAGGGTATAAGGAAGTTTTTCCAATTTAAGTGACAATCGAAATGAGATTATTTATTTAAAAATCAGAGTCGTCACTTGGGATAATTTATGGTGTCCCAAGTCACCAGTTTAAATCCCGAATCGAGGAAAGTTGACTCTGTTTTATAGCCCGCGAACACAGAAATCCGGGTAAGGAATTCTGTTAACCCGGGAGAAGGTGTTAGGCATTCCCGGATTCCGTGGTTCTAGCACGGTCGCTCAACTATTATTATTGGCCTAATTATCTGATTTTAAAACACTTTTGTTCTAGGTGCCACCGGGTATTGGTTTCTAAGATTCCCACTAAAATCAGTGTAGCCCGCTATTTCTTCAAGCGTAGGGGTTAACTCAAAATCAGCAAAATGGAACACATTATGTGCTGGGTCCCAGAAGGGTATCAAAGACTCAATTATATCCTTCCTCGGCTTGATCTTCAGAAGCCCAACAAGACCACCCAAAGCTTTTATCGCAGTTTTTCTGCTGATTTCTCCCAAGTCATTCCACCACATATGTAGTTCTAACGGGATTTCCTCGCGGATTGTGAAAGGTCCGTTTTCAATTATGCTCATCCTGCACATTTATTTAAGGTGATTGATTAAAAGACTGTGGTTAACTTTGACTCAAGAGAAAAGCACCAATTTTCACAAAATTTAAACAAAAACATTTTTGCGCATACAGCCCTTCAGCACCTCAATAAAGACAAGAAAAAGAAAAAAAAATTAGGGTTGTTTTTGTTAATCAACCAAAATTTTGAAAAATGACTCCAGGTGGCTATTCTTGCAAAAACAGTCTTCCGGCGTTTTTGGGGCATTTTTGGCTATTCTGGACAAGAATGGCGCCACCTAATTTATTTATGACAAAATAGCGACACTTCATATTTTTTTGGGTTATTTTTGCAAAAGGGAGTTGGACCCGATGAGGGTTGCCTACGTATCCCACATCCGGTGTGAATCAAACTTGCGTAGTTCGGGCAATTTTGACGCAACAGAAAACACAAAATTTTGAAATAACTTTTTTTTCTTTTTTTGAAAATTTCGGTAGAGTTTCGGGGTATTTTGGACACCAAGTTTTTCACAGGCAGGTAATTTTCTCTCTCTCACCTCAATTTGGTTTTTCTCAATTTTCTCTCCCTTATTCTAGAAGCCGGTCAACATACAATCCGAGTCAAATAAATGCGCAAGTAGCAAGTAGAAATGCATCAGGATGGTCTTTTAAATTTGGGTGCACCTATCCTAGACGGACCCAACCCCTGTGTTGAGTCCCCAAAGTCAAATGCACGTGATGCAAACAAGCGTTCCTACTAGGAATCCGACATGAGGCTATGTTATAGTAGGTTTGAAAACCTAGATTTATTTGTTCTAGACCTGGCTTACCCGAGCGGACAGCTCGAGCCGGGGGGGGGGGAGGGGGCAGCGTACCGGGAATACAAAAGCTTCACCGGCTTTGCAACTTGTCTGAACCTCGTTCTAAATTTGGGATATGACTCTAACAGAAAAGAAGTCACACGAAGTGCACACTTCCCAGATAATTTAGAAGACTCAGAGAGAGGAGGGTTGCGTATCAATTTATATACAGTTCAATAATATCAAAGCGGTAAAAAACAACATTAAGCACATTAGGCCCAAGCATGTAAATAAAATCAGAAAATAAATAAAGCCAAATATAACAATTATTCTAAGCTCGAATTCTTGAACCCTGAACCAGAGATTCTGGGTTCGTTCCCCAACGGAGTCGCCATAGCTGTCACGCCTCCTTTTTACTACCCCGGAAGGGTATAATGGAGTTTTTCCAATTTAAGTGACAATCGAGACGGGATTATTTATTTAAAAATCAGAGTCGCCACTTGGGATAATTTATGGTGTCCCAAGACACCGGTTTAAATCCCGAATCGAGGAAAGATTGACTCTATTTTATAGTCCGCGAACACAGAAATCCGGGTAAGGAATTCTATTAACCCGGGAGAAGGTGTTAGGCATTCCCGGTGGTTCTAGCACGGTCGCTTAACTATTATTATTGGCCTAATTATCTGATTTAAAAATACTTTTAAACCTATGTGCATTTTTGACTTTAAACCGCTTTTATTTATTTAAGGGAAATTCAAGGTTATTTAAAACAACGCGAGCCACGCTACATGAAATGCACCCGTGAGTCATGACGCGTTCTATTTAACCTTGTTGGAAATTAAAACCGGGTCACATGAAATGCACCCCCGGACTTTAATAGCCATGATAATTATATATTCAACGCGCCTAAAGCAAACTACGAAGTTCGAATTAATAACTAAGTTTGCGAGGGCCATGGAAAGTTTAATTGATGGCACACCCCGATTTTAAGAGTTAAAACAATTATACGAGGGCCATGAGTTGTTTATTGAAATGGCACACCTCACGTCTATTTTTCAAAGGATGTTTGAACTAATCTTTTGATGGCCATAAATTATAGCTTGCTTAATATGGCACGCCTCAAGTCATATTTCAAAAGGGGCTGATTAATTAATTAAAGGACTTAAAGGAATTTGAAATTATTTCAAGCTAATGTTCAAGCCAACTTAATAATTAATGGGCTAACGTTAAAAATAATCAAGTATTTGGCTGAAGAGGCCTGGGCTGACGATTCCTATTTACAAATGGCCTCAAGTCCAGGCCCAAAGTGAGCCCAAACTTGGTGAAGAGATGAACGCGGACGGGTACAAGACTCAGGATCGAGTCCCTGTAGAACAAATGGACATTTGGATCACAAGAGCCTTTGGCTCTAAATTAACTTAAACAATTTCCGCAAAGTAGACATGAAATGCATTATCTAATTAAGATGCAATTATGCAGAAAAAATTGAAATACTATTCGTTGAAACACTGAAATTACTGCCATGATTTCCTACATAGTGATGTTTTACTGTAGATACTCTAAACACTCAAACTGGAGATCAAAATACATCATCATGTTACTGAACTTGTTCAAATACCAAACCAACATCTAAAAAAAAGTAAAAAAAACCATAAAATAATTAACTATAACCTTACAATCAATACCAGCTTGAACAAATATGAACAGAACCTAGCAAGGAGAATTCTTCATCTAACTTAGGAGTATGGAATTTAAACCTCGACTAAACCCTTCTCTAATACAAGACAATAGAAAAAATCTCACAAGCTTAACATGCAACTAACTTGAAATCTAAATAGTCACACCAAACTCTCAGCACAATTAGATGCAAGCCAGAAGCAATTCAACAACATGAGAAGACTAATATAATATGCATAAGATTAATATGTTACAAAATATGAAAGAAATGGAAGAATTCAGGAAAATAAAACTCAATAACATCTTGTATTCATCATGTTTCACATTTGAATTGCATATTTATACTTCATATGATATCCATAGCTCACGAAATACTTGGAAATCTAGAGAAAGCAATGAGAATGAGGGATTAGCAACAACAATAAATCAGCTCCTTCAATCCATACTCAAAACCTAGAAATTTAATAAGATTTCCAAACTTTAAACCCAAAAGTGAAAACCAGTTGACAGTAATCAAAATTTTCTTGTGTTTTCTAGTTCTGAAATTCCTATCAGTGTGTATTTTCAGTCTTTTTGATGCAGAGAAAATGAGGCTTTTTTAAAATCTCCTTTTCTAGTGAGGGAAGCATCCTTCTGTATAGGCCTCTAAAGCCATGTGCCTAAAAACAAAAAAAAAGAATATTTCCAGCCTGCAAAGGCATCTTTTGCAACTAACTGGTACATCTAGCAGCCTCTAATTGGCTCCAGCACTTGTGCTGGCAAATATTGGGTCAGCTGCCCTCATTCTAGAAACTTCTAATGCATAGCCTCATTTCTACTTTCCAAATTAACCCTGTTAAGTTCCTAATTATTCAACTAAGGTCCTGGAATTTCTAAAACTATTTACGAATTGAGGCAAACATCACAATGCAGATAGACATGAGTGAAAACAATTAAACAGTAAACACATACTGAAAAAGATGAAAACCCGGATCAACTATAAGATGAACTTCAAAAAAAACCTAGCTTCTAATGCCCAGTGACCAATTTGATTATAACTAAAAGAAAAATGGAGCATTCAAATCACTGAATCAAAACAAAAGAAAAACCCTAAAATCGAGAATCATGCACTTAGAGACATGAATTATAACAAAAATAAGAAGAACAAGAACATCAAACTAACCTAATCAGATAAACAAGGAAATCACTCGAGCGAGTGACCTTAATGGCCAATAATCTAAAGTACCAGACCAACTAATAACTAAAGAAGAAAGACGAAACATCAGAAACAAACAAAGTAAAGCAAAAAAAACCAAAGAAGGAAAAGGGGGTGACGACTAACCGAACAAAGCTTAGAAAGCGATGGAATCCAAACAATTGACCAAAAGGTGAGGAAATAGGAGCCGGCCAAACAGCTGAACCTCTCAAAATCGAACCAAAATTCATATTAGCCAAGGCTTCCAACGAGAAAGCTTAGCTAACACGAATCTCGATTGGTATTGAACTCCGGGAGCCAAAGAGTTTCACCTAAAAGAGCTAGGGTTTTTCTGATTCGAAATTCGAGGGATTTGAGAGTGTTTTTTCAGGAGTTAATGATGGATTTGGTAAGGATGGGTGAGGGTGGTTGTGTGGTAACAATCTGAAGATGTTTGGAGAGATTAGGATTTAAGGCACTCCGATTTTCGATCTAAGATTCGAAGGGCTCGATTATGATTCGAAGGCAGCGGGTTTGGGGTTGAAATTTGGGATGAGGGGACGAAAAGGATTCTAGGGTGTGGTTTTGAAGTGGATTGGAGTTACTCCGCCGCCGGAGACGGTGAGGAATCTTAGGGCGGCGCTCTAGGGTTTGGGTTCAAAATCTGGGCAAGGTAAAATGAAGCATATGGAAATGGGGAGGGGGGGGGGAGATCGTTTAGGACATTTAAATACATCTAGACAAAGTAGTTCCTAGCCGTTCGATGAGTGAAAATCAATGGCTGGGATAACAGACCTCAAAAACGGCGTCGTTTGGTCATAGTGGGAATTTGGACCGGGTAAAGGCATGGGTTTTGGGTCGGATCTGAATGGGTATGGGGCAAAATCATTTGGGCTGTGACAAAAAGGCCCAAAATCAGCAGCCTTTCTTATTTTCTTTTCTTTTTCCTTTAAATTTCCAATTGTTTTTTTTCTTCTCCAAATTAATTTAAAACCAAAATGGACTCTTAAAACTAAATTAATTTACCAAATTAAGCTAATTACTAGTCATAGTATTTACAAAAATTAAATAACTCCTAAATTAAAAGAAAAACTATAAAATTAAAAATTAAAAATTAAAATGCAAAGTGAGTTATTTTTTAAGATTTTTCATTTTTCTATAAAACAAATGATTACTGATTAATTCTAGAAATGTAAAAAAAAATCCTAAATGCAATGCATGATATTTTTTTCATGGTTTAGATAAAAATTAAACATGCGCAGAAATTCAAATAATTAAGAAAATTTTACAAAAATTCCTAAAATGGCAAATAATTAACAGAAAACCTATTTTCTCGGGATTTTATAGGAGTAATTCATATAGAGCAAAAGTCACATGCTCACAACTGCCCCTCGTTGCTCGGAAACACGAAGAGTTTTCGTGCAAAGATAAAGTGAGCGGATACGAGTGATTTTTGCCCGTTTGAATACTCCGTGGGAAGCATTTTTGAAAGATTTGACCGCACCCTGCTTCCGAAGTTGCCTACATATCCTTGGCTGTAAAGGAATCAGGTTAGTATAGTTCAGGAAGTTTCAGTAGCTGGGACTACTAGGAAGCTGTAATTTCATTGTTGTTGTTGCTGCTACTGCTTGCTAAACTCCTTATCGCACCAAGACAAAACAAAAGAAGCTAGACTAAATTATGATCTATGAATTACAATAATTCTATCTATATCTTCAAACTTGATCTTACGGTTTCTGCTGCTCTATTGACTTGAGGTTCCTTTGTTGCTGTCTGGAATTGTATTTTGAGGTGCTTTTCCTTTTGTTTTTCAGGTGGGTGCCTGATTACTGAACTTGACCCATCTTCCTTTGAACATTGCTGCTTTCCCTTTGTTCTCCAGGTGGGCGCCTGATTACCAACATTTGAATTATCTTTCTTTCCTCCGACACTTGACTTGTTTTCCCTTTGTTTTTCAGGTGGGCACCTGATTGCCGAACTTGCACCGTCTTCCTTTGAACATTGCTGTTTTTCCTTTGTTTTCCAGGTGTGCTCCTGATTACCAACATTTGTACTGTTTTTCCTCGAAGGTCGAATTGCTTCCCTTTGTTCTCCAGGTAGGCTCCTGATTACCAATACTCGAATTGCTTTCCCTTTGCTCTCTAGGTGGGCTCCTGATTACCAATACTTGAATTGCTCTCCCTTTGTTCTCCAGGTGGGCTCCTGATTACCAACACTCGAATTGTTTTCCCTTTGTTGTCCAGGTGGGCTCCTGATTACCGACACTTACACTGTTTTTCCTCGAAACTTGACCTGTTTCCCTTTGTTCTCTAGGTGGGATCTTGATTACCAACACTCGAATTGCTTTCCCTTTGTTCTCCAGGTGGGCTCCTAATTACCGACACTTGAGTTGGTTTTCCTTTTATTCTCCAGGCGGGCTCCTGATTACCAACACTTGAATTGTTTTCCCTTTGTTCTCTAGGTGGGCTCCTGATTACCAACACTTGAGTTGCTTTTCCCTTTGTTCTCCAGGTGGGCTCCTGATTACTAATGCTTGAATTACTTCTCCCTTTATTATCCAGGTGGGCTCCTGATTTCCAACACTTGAACTGTTTTCCCTTTGTTCTCCAGGTGGGCGCCTGATTTTCAAAACTTGAACTTCTTTTCCTTTTGTTCTCCAGGTGGGCTCCTGATTTTCAAAACTTGAACTGCTTTCTCTTTGTTCTCCAGGTGGGCGACTGATTACAACAGAATAAACAAAGGAAATTTTTGCCCCAGTTTGGTAGCTGGGCACATATGTTAATTGAGTCATGTTACCAAATATCTCTAAGAATTTGAAAGCTAGATCCCATTATCCAGGAGGGTCTTGAGAATTCCTAGTTAACTGACAGTTTTTAAAGCTAAATGATATTTCCTAAAGGTATGACTTTCGCTAAATCTTGTTATCTGTGAAGATCTTAAACTAAATCCCATTACCCAAGAGGGTCCTGAAAATTAAAATCAAATATCATCTTAAGAGTGATAACTTTTAAGGCTAAATTATATTCCTTATGGCAGAACTTACGCTAAATCTTGTTATCTAAATGAGGTCTTAAAACTAAGTCCCATTATTCAGGAGGGTCCTGAAAATTTCGAATTGAATCCTTATCCTAAGAATGAAAACTTCAAAGCTAACTTGTATTTCCTCAAGGTAAAGCTTATGCTAGATCTTGTTACTCAGGAATGTTTTTGAGTTTTTAACTAAGTCCCATTGTCCAGGAGGGTTCTGAGGATTTACGGTCGAACCTGTCCGGTACTTGCTTCCCTTACGGAGGGTTTCTCCAAAACAAACGAAATTTTTTGCCCCTGTTTCAATCAAAGAAAAATCTTGTTAGTTTAAAATATGGTGGTTAGTTTGTGACATTCTTGCTGAAGGCGGCCTTCGCTGTCGTGCATTGCTTTGACTAGTTGCCTTGAACTGGCCAAAAACTGTTTGACTTTTTGACTGACTCTCAACCGCAGGACCTTGGATGTCCTGAGTGTTCTACACCCAAACCGTTGTTTTACATTTCTGACCTTTCTATCTAAACCTCTATATTTCCCACAAGATTACTAAACCATTCGTCCAATGGAACTTTCACTAACACCTTATTTCTCACTTTACATCATGCTATCTCTGGTATGCTTTGGCCGCACTTTGCTTTGTGCAATTTTGGAAGTTGGTAGTAAGCTTTGAAATCCTTTCTCACTTGCTCAAACAAATTGACATCAGAAAAATCTTAGAGAAATAAACTCAAAAAAAGTGAAATGCAATGAATTCGAGAGTTAGGAATAAAGAAGAAAATCCAAAACTGGATGACTGTTTTAGGGAAAAAAAAAAGAAAAGAGACTTATCTGAGCAGAACCACTGGCACCAATGATCATGACATGCATTTCGGATTAATCAGTCCAACCTATTAAACCAATCACCTTTCAGTCGTCATACTTTATGCCCCGAGATCTCCAAAACCTAATTTCTTCGCCAAATCACTGACCTTATACGGCCTGCGGTGCCCTGACGGGTTTCCACCAACAAACCTCTCTTATTTGTTCACCTCTCAACTCTCGTCGCCTTACGGTGCCCACGAGGGTTTTCACCAATAAGACTCTCTCATTTTAATTTCTCTCAGCTTCCCATCGCCTTATGGTGCCCGTGGGAGTTTTCACCAATAAAACTCTCTCATTTTCATTTTTCCTGCTCAAAACAGAGTGTTGCCCCTAACATGAATCACCCCTACTTGCTTGACTTGGCATCTCTCGAAGACTGACCGGAAGGTCTTTGTTTGGACCATAATGTGGGCTTTTGGATAAGGTTAGAAAGAAAGGATATTAAAAGGCTCAAATAACTTGAATGAGTTCAAAATTATAACTCTTGGAATCAAATTTCTTATAACAACCACAACTTTCTGCCCCAGTTTCTTTGCTTGGGGACTTTGAATTTTTATTTTGATGGGACCGAACCGTGAGGTTGCCTACGTATCCTTTAAAGGAATCAGGTCGAACGTAGTTCATGACATATGAATTACTTTGTTGTTGTGATTTTTCTCTTTTCTTTTCTTTCTCTCTTTTTCCTTTTCTTTTCTTTTCTTCTTCTTCTTCTTCTTCTTTTTTTCCTTTTATTTATTTTTTCTTCTCTTTTTCACTCTTTTCCATTCTTTTCTTTCTCTTTGCTCTTTTCTTTTCTCTTTTTCTTCTTTACTTATCTTTTGTGCTCATGTTTCTGAATTTTGCTACCGATTCCAAAAGAGGGGTATGAAAGGAAATAAATAAGGCTCAAAGGGGTAACAAAGGATAAAATGTTTAGATAGCAGAACAAAATGCCTTCATCATTCCAATCTTCAAAACATGTCAAGTACAAACAAACACAATTTAAACCAAAGAATCATACATAATATCTTTTGACTACATCAGAATTGATAGCTTTATCTACACATTTGCCTTCTATATCTATTAAATACAAAGCACCATTGGACAACACTCATATTATAATGAACGGCCCCTGCCAATTTGGGGCAAACTTGCTTTTTGCTTCAGCCTGATGTGGAAGGATGCGTTTCAATACTTGCTAACCTACTTCAAATTTCCGGGGACACACCTTCTTGTTGTATGCTCTCGCCATTCTCTTTTGATACAGCTGGCCATGACACACTGCTGCCAATCTTTTCTCATCAACCAAACTTAATTGCTCTAGATGGGTTTTGACCCACTCATCATCATCAATTTCGGCTTCAGCAACAATCCGAAGGGATGGAGTTTCAACTTCCGCAGGTATCACTGCTTTAGTACCATATACCAACAAATAAGGAGTTGCACCTACTGAAGTACGAACAGTAGTGCGATAACCCAACAAGCAAAGGGCAACTTCTCATGCCATTGCCTGGAACCTTGCACCATTTTCCGAAGTATCTTCTTTATGTTCTTGTTGGCTGCCTCGACTGCTCCATTCGCCTTGGGGTGGTATGGGGGTGGAATTGCGATGTGTAATCTTAAACTGTTGACACACTTCCTTCATCAGATGACTGTTAAGATTAGCACCATTATCTGTGATGATCACCTTTGGGATTCCGAACCGACAAATAATATTTGAATGAACAAAATTGACCACTGCCTTCTTGGTCACAGATTTGAAAGTTTTAGCTTCAACCTACTTAGTAAAATAGTCAATGGTCACCAGAATGAACCTGTGTCCATTGGATGCTGCTGGATCGATTGGTTTGATGACATCCATACCCCAAGTAACAAAAGGACATGGTGCGGACATCGTGTGCAATTCAGATGGTGTAGAATGAATCAAATCTCCGTGTACCTGGAATTGATGGCATTTGCACACAAAACTGATACAATCTCGCTCCATGGTGAGCCAATAATAACCTGCTTGAAGAATCTTCTTTGCCAGAACATACCCACTCATATGCGGCCCGCAAACCTCGGAATGTACTTCGGTCATGATAGTTGTGGCTTGTCTAGCATTTATGCATCTTAACAGCCCAAGATCCGGAGTTCTTTTGTACAAGACTCCCTCGCTCAAGAAAAATCCACTAGCCAAACGTTGAATTGTTCTCTTTTGATCACCTGTGGCTTGTACCAGATACACCCCCATCCTGATATAATCCCTAATGTCATGAAACCATGGTTCACCATTGAGTTCTTCCTCAACCACATTACAATAGGCATGCTGATCACGAACTTGAATATGTAGAGGGTCAATATAAGCTTTGTCCGGATGGTGTAACATTGACGCCAAGGTAGCCAAAGCATCGGCAACCTCATTATGGATCCTTAGAATATGCCTGAATTCTATTGATCGAAACCGTTGACAAAGATCATGCAGACATTGTCGATACAGTATAAGCTTTAAATCTCAAGTCTCCCATTCTCCTTGAATCTGGTGCACCAGAAGGTCTGAGTCTCCCAAGACCAAGACTTCCTGGATTCTCATATCTACGGTAGCCTTAGTCCCATAATGCATGCCTCGTACTCAGCCATGTTGTTGGTACAATAGAAACGTAGCTGGGCCGTAACAGGGTAGTGATGTCCTGTTTTAGAAATAAGCACTGCC
Organism: Nicotiana sylvestris; assembly: GCF_000393655.2. Lineage (NCBI taxonomy): Eukaryota > Viridiplantae > Streptophyta > Magnoliopsida > Solanales > Solanaceae > Nicotiana > Nicotiana sylvestris. Next base: position 123,801,587 of record NC_091065.1, read on the forward strand.
CCTATCCCGACACCTTTCGTGTTAGCAGCTCCATCAAATAAAAGTTTCCAACCTGGTTTCTCAAACTGCTCCACCTCGTTAATATGCATCACCTCTTCATCGGGAAAATAAGTTCTCAATGGTTCATATTCTTTATCGGCCGGGTTCTCGGCCAAATGATCGGCCAATGCTTGGGCTTTCATCGCGGTCCAAGTCACATATACGATGTCAAACTCTGCGAGTAAGATCTACCACTTTACAAGCCTTCCTGTGGGCATGGGTTTCTAAAAAATATACTTCAAAGGATCTAGACAAGAGATAAGGTAAGTAGTGTAGGACGACAAGTAATGCTTCAACTTCTGCGCCACCCAAGTCGGGGCACAACACGTCCTCTCAAGGGGAGTATACTTAACCTCATAATATGTGAACTTCTTGCTGAGATAATAGATGGCCTGCTCTTTCCTGCCAGTGATGTCATGTTGACCCAATACATATCCAAATGAGTTATCTAAGACTATCAAATAAAGAATCAAAGGTCTTTCTGGTTCTGGTGGGACCAACACGGGTGGGTTCGAGAAATACTCCTTGAACTTGTCGAATGCTTCCTGGCACTCATTGGTCCATTTGATCGCAATATCCTTCTTGAGCAACTTGAAGATGGGCTCACAAGTTGTTGTGAGCTGAGCGATAAACCTGCTAATGTAGTTCAACCTCTCTAACAGACTCATCACCTCGGTCTTATTCTTTGGCGGTGGCAATTCCTGGATAACTTTGATCTTCGACGGATCCAATCCAATGCCCCGCCGACTAACTATGAATCCCAACAATTTCCCCGATGAAACACCAAATGCACACTTTGCAGGATTGAGCTTAAGATTGTACCTGCGGAGCCTTTGGAAGAACTTTCTCAAATCTTTGACGTGGTCAGACTGCTTCCTGGACTTTATGATCACATCATCTACGTAAACCTCGATCTTCTTGTGTATCATGTCATGGAATATGGTTGTCATTGCCCTCATGTAAGTTGCCCCAATATTTTTCAAATCAAAAGGCATGACCCGGTAGCAATATGTTCCCCACGGCGTGATGAATGCCGTCCTCTCTGCATCTTCCTCATCCATTAGAATCTAATGATAGTCCGCATAGCAATCCACAAAAGACCCAATCTCATGCTTGGCATAATTATCAATCAAAATGTGGATATTTGGCAATGGGAAGTTTTCCTTTGGACTTGCCTTGTTGAGATCATGGCAATCAACACACACTCTGGTCTTACCATCTTTCTTTGGCACATGCACAACACTGGCTAACCACGTGGGATACTGCGTGACCCGAATGACCTTTGCATCAAGCTAGTTTGTGACCTCTTCTTTAATCTTCACACTCATGTCAGTTTTGAATTTCTTCAACTTCTGCTTGACGGGCGGGAATACTGGATCGATTGGCAATTTTTGGACCACCAAATCGGTACTCAAGCCTGGCATGTCATCATATGACCATGCAAAAATATCCTTATACTCAAACAATGCTTTAATTATTTCTTCCTTGATTTGTGGTTCACTATGGACACTTATCTTAGTTTCTCTGACATTATCTAGGTCCTCTAAATTGATTGCTTCTGTGTCATTCAGGTTAGGCTTGGGTTTTTCCTCAAAATGACTTAGTTCCTTACTAATCTCTTCAAATGCCTCATCCTCATCATATTCCGATTCATCATCACACTCTATTTCTTGGATTATTATTTCAAAATTAGATTGACTTTTAAGGCTGGGTCGAAGATTCCTCATGCATGTCATGTCATTGAAACCAGCATAAAAAGAACTGTACAAAGAGGAAAAGAAAAACAAAAATAAAACTATCAGGAGTGATGGAAAGGGAAATTGCATTTCATTGAAAATAAATGATAATAGGGTTTGTACATCAACAAGCAGAAAATAAAAATCTGGGTCACAACCCTGTAATGACCCAGATAGAAAGGAAAACAAAACATACTACCAAGACTCCTTCCGGGTAGGGAGAGGAGTAGTCTTCCAATTGTTAAGCTTTATATTCGGCCCGACGAACTGCACGTCTGCTTTGCTAGAACCTTCTCCAAATTCCACCATGTTCACATCATCAAACAACCTCTGGAACCTTTCAACTAACTCCTCATCAATGTCGACCAACGAACTTGGAACTGTCATCACTAGGCATTTCTTGGCACCGGGCTTGATAAAAAACCCGGAGAGATGCGGGATAGGCTTTGGAAGTGCCCACACCCTCTGTTTCTGCTTTCTAGCCCTTTTCACATCTGCTGTTGTGGGTTTGAATCCAAGACCGAATGTACCCAAGTTTTCAGGGAGGGACACTGGTTGTATGATACCCTGCAGAGATGCACCTAGACCTTTACCTGGCACAAAACCGTTTTTCAGCATTTCAGAGGCCACCATGACTGATGCGGAGGTTACCTTTGGTGTTGGAACACATTTCCCTTCTGGAACTTTCTCAACCAGCACTGTTTCAAAAACCTGATAGACCCAGGGCCCTTTGTCGTCTTCAACCTCAATGAACGGGACAACGACATCACTGTGAGCACATAAATTATCCTTGCCATGCACGACGATCTCCTGTCTATCCCATTCGAACTTGACCATCTAGTGCAGAGTGGACGGGACTGCTTTGGCGACATGAATCCAAGGTCGACCTAATAGCAAATTGTAGGAGATAGCTACGTCCAGCACCTGGAACTCCATGGTGAATTCCATTGGTCCTATTGTCAACTCAAGTACTATATCACCAACTGATTCTTTCCCTCCACCGTCAAATCCCCAAACGCAGATGTTGTTCTTGTGAGTCCTCTCATCATCCACTTTCAACTTGTTCAGAGTAGAGAGGGGGCAGATATTTGCACTGGAACTATTGTCAACTAATACCCTGGTAACCATAGAATCTTCACATTTTACTGCAAGATAGAGAGCTCTGTTGTGTTCAGTACCTTCCACAGGTAACTCATCATCAGAGAAGGTGACCCTGTTCACCTCAAATATTTTGTTGGCGATCTTTTCTAGATGGTTTACTGAAATTTTGTCGGGAACATAAGCCTCGTTCAGAATTTTCATCAAGGCTCGACAATGCTCGTCTGAGTGGATTAACAATGACAACAATGAAATCTGAGCAGGCGTCTTTCTCAACTGCTCCACAATGGAATAATCTTGTACCTTCATTTTTCTGAGAAACTCCTCCGCCTCTTCTTTAGTCAATGCTTTCTTCACTAGAACTGGGTTATCTCTGGATGTTTTAGTTTTCTTTAACTCTTTCGGGGCAAAGCATCTCCCTGAACGAGTTAATCCCTGGGCCTCATTGACTTCTTCTTTCACTTCCTTTCCCTTATAGGTCACTATCACCCATTCATAGTTCCATGGGACAGCCTTGCTGTTGATTACCGACAACTGGGTTACAGGCTTGATAATGACAAGATCTGTACGGGCACCCTCCACAATTATGATAGGCTTGTTGGCCACTCCTGGCACAACCACTTTCGACTTTTCTTGCTTTGCTATAACATCACTTGGGGATCCTTTCTTAGCTACCACAGATGGTTCACCACTTGTCATGCTCAACTTGTTCACTGATCCTTCAACCATTGATTTTTTGACTGACCTGGCCTCACTGGACCGAATCATCATGACGGTCTGTGAAGGCTTCTTGGGCTCCCCTCCCTTATGTACTATCTCAATCATGTTTGTCTCCTGATGGGTTGGTAGTGGGTTCTGGTTGATGTTGGGCGCCTTTGGAGTTTGGACTTCAATCTGGTTTATGTCAATGAGCTCCTGGAGGGCATTTTTCAAGTGCCAACACTTCTCCGTATCATGCCCTAGAGTACCAGAACAATATTCACAGCTCATGGAGTAATCAAGGTTCTTTGGAGGAGGGTTTGGCAATTTCGACTCAATTGGCCTCAGCATATCCAACTGCTTCAATCTACGGAATAAATTGGTATAAGACTCCCACGGGGTGAAAGTTTTCTTCTGCTACAACCTTTCATTTTTGAATGCTAGATTTGGTTGGAAACCTGGGCCGATAGGATTTTGGTAGGCTCGTGGGGGTGGGTAAGCATTTTGTGGAACTGGGTAGGTATTTTGTGGGGCTAGGACACGCCATTGTGCGTAGGAAGGAGGTTGAGTATATATTTGGGCGTGGTGGACAGAAATATGAGGGTCTGGTGATGGAAAATAGTGTTGGGGTGTGTTATATGGAGTGTGGGTGTAGGTTTGGTGATGGGGTCGAGGCTGGGTATATTGGTGTGATGGGCCCCTGGGTCCAAACCATGACCCTGAATCAATTTTTGCCACATCTTCTTTCTTCTTCTTTCCGATTACTCTCCCAGTACCATTCTGAATGGCTTGGGTAGTTTCTTTGATAGCCGAGTAACTCATGATTTTACTTGATTTAAGCCCTTCTTCTACCATGTCACCCATCTTTACCACCTCGTTGAATGATTTGCCTATGGCCGATATCAGATGGCCAAAGTACGTGGGCTCCAGGGCCTGCAGAAAGTACTCCACCATTTCACTCTCCTCCATCGAGGGGTTAACTCTTGCCGCTTGTTCTCTCCAGCGAAAACCATATTCTCTGAAACTTTCACTAGGCTTTTTCTCAATCTTAGTCAAAGACAAATGATCTAGAACAATCTCAATGTTGTACTGGAAATGAAGGGCGAATGCTTGGGCCAAATCATCCCAGGTATACTATCTGTTGTGATCCTGACGAGTGTACCACTCCAATGCCGAGCCACTTAGACTCTGGCTAAAGTATGCCATCAATAGCTCATATTTCCCACTGGCCCCTCTCATTTTACTACAGAATCCTCTCAAGTGGGCCACCAGGTCTCTGTGCCCATCATACAAATCAAATTTCGGCATCTTAAATCCTACCGGCAACTGAACATCAGGAAATAGACACAAATCGTTGTAGGCCATGCTCACCTGGCCTCCCAATCCCTGCATGTTTCTAAACGATTGTTCCATGATTCTAACCTTCCTGAACATCTCATCCTGTTCTAGGTTTTTAGGTGGTTTCTCAGTCTCAACAGGGAGGTCGAAATGAGGAGTGTAGGAGTAAGGTTCCGGAGCCTTGAAAGTAGGCTCCAGGGGGTAGTATTGGTTATCCTGGGTCTGGAATAAGGGCTCACTAGAGGATCGGTGGAGTGTAGCGGGTGGTGGAGCCACAAAAACAGGGGTGGCTGGTGCAGGGGTGTATGGGATTGGTTTGGGTGGTGGAGCTTGTGGTATTTGGGAAGTGGTGCCTTGGTAGTGGTGGTAAATGGGAAAGCCTGGAGATGAATCAACAGTGGGAGGTTCTTGGGATTAAGTCAGCGACAGGACGAAAGCAGGGTTGGCGGGGTAGGATGGTGGTGGATGCCCTTTTACTCATGCCTAGTACATCTCTGCCATCTGGTGTTTCAGTTTATACAACTCCTCTTTCAGATTAACATCAGACTCTTCCCCCTCTCTTGACGGATCAATAACACTTGCATCCATTCTTGGTTAGCCATGATCAACTTGTCTTTGGACCTGGTGTTGTACGGGTGAGTTGCTAGAATGCCAAACAAACTAACCACCTTCCTGAACTTGATGACAACAGCAAACTAGTTAGTGATTAGGGCTTAACAGATAGGCAACCGCACGTTGGGGATGCAATACACCTAAGAAATTAACCATTTCTATTATGCATTTGATCGGTTTCTTGCGTCATCCCGGCTTTCCCTAATTTTCATTTTGCGACTTCTCTTTTTTTCCTTCATTCCTGCTTTTCTTTGCTTGATTCTTGCTTTTCATTATTCTCTCATCTTCCTCTCTTGTTTTGCCATTATATCTTTCCCGATTTTTCTTGTTTTCTCTCTTTTCTTTTGTTTCTCTCTCTTTTTTTCTCTTTCATCTCCTTTTTTTAAATTTCACGGTTATGATCGAATCCTATGGGGATTGCCTACGTATCATGACGTCGCATTAATCAGACCAAGCGTAGTTCTGGGGAATAAATGTAAAAATAAATAAAAAAATATTTTAGGGTTTTCAAATTTTTCATAAAATAAAAATGTTTTGATTACAACGACTCATCCTACAAAATTTGACCATAAAAACTAACAGATTCGAAAAAGGGGACTAATAGACTCCAACAAAAAGATGAAAATACAGACTCAAAAACAGACCAACAAACTCCAACAAAGAAAAATGAAAATACAGACTCGAATGAAAATCATGAATATATCAATGCCTCAACTGCTCCAGGGGCCCGTGGGACATCAGCCGGTCTCGCCACGGGCCTATGCGCAAGATCCCCTTGAAGACGCTCCAGGTCACTCATTATTTGGCGAACAAAGGTCATTATCACAGCAAATAAGGTGGTTCTAGTCATGTCTTCACATTCATGGCACTTCATGACGATGTAGTCAACAATGGCTCTAACTCTCTCCCTGATGATACCCTTTTCTTGGAGCAAACACCCTATTTGTTGAGTCCTAGCTTTTAGCACCTAGGCATCACGATGGTTTTGACCTTGCAACTGTTGCATATCTTCCTCCAGCTGGGACATTAATGCATAGCAATGTTCCCTTTCTACTTTAAAGTTCTTAGCTTGCTTGGCCATCTCATTTTCGAGGGTAGTTAGCTTTTTTTTCAACTTGGTGATTGTTCCCTCGTATTTCTTTTTCAATTGCCGGACAAACTCTACTCGCCTCTCTGCATTCTTTGCTAACTGTACCTGGGCTCTCGCCAGGTTACCCTTGGATTTTTCCAGATCATCCTCACATTCAGTTATTTTCCTCTTGAGACCACTTATGAGTCTTTCATCCTTTCGGATCCTTTCCTGATTCTCAGCAGCTATTTTCATTTTTTGGATCTGTGCTCAAAGGGCCTTGTTTTTTTGAGCCAATTTCTTCTTCTCCCCTTCATCGGCAGCGGCCTGTACACTTTTGTCAAATTTAAGATCCCGGATCTGTCCCTCCAATTTGCTTATGGTGGCTCTGTAGCTTGCCTCTTTTGCCAACCAATCCCATTGCTCCTGCGCTCCATTAGTGAATTGTTGGACATGGGCCCTTTTTGCGGGTCGTTCGGGCTCTAGATGGACTTGGGACCTTTTACGGTACCAAGTTGTGTAACTAGGCTCCAACTCGCCTCTGGATAGATCTTGTACCTGAGTCTTTGGCTCTAAGAACCTGCATTGATGCCAAGCAGCTTTGGGTTCCAATTCGATGACCTGCCGACTCAAATCCTCATCATGTGGGATGGTATGGTACTTGCCTAACTGGCGTCGAACTCTATGCGGGGCATAAGGCTGAATGCTCCGGAGACCCATCAATAGAAGAAAACATACCTCAGCTGACATATAAATGACTTCATTGGCCGAGAGCCACCCAAATGTCCACTGAATTTTGTCCGCGGTAAGAGAGGTCAAGTGTGCAAACCATGCTTCCGTATCATCTGGAAACTCATAGCCCTCCACCCGTTGTTCATGTTTTTCAATGCATTGAAGAGCGGTCATACCAAGATTCATGTACCCTAGGCGGTGACACAGGTGTTCCTCTATCCAGAGTTGTAGAAGCATATTTCATCCTTCAAAAAAATTCCCTCCTTCTCGGCAAACAGTTAGAGCTCGATAAATCTCTGACAAGATCATCGGTACAACAGTGCCATTTGCCTTTTTAGTCATGAAGTCGGCTATTCCCACAAGCCCCAATTCTATGTTTCCATCTTTCCTTGGACAAATCAAAACACCCAGGAATGCCACTATAAAAGCTAGTCCCGGCCGAGCTTCCCACTTATCTTTGTTCCCCGAATGAGTAAAGCCGGTATCTAGCATTTCAAAACCGCGGGGACTCCCATAACATCGGTACAAGAAGTAGAATGTGTAGAACCCCTTGGCCAAATTTCCGTCTTGAACTTCCCGACTAATGCTTAGAAGGTCCAGAAACTTATGAGGAGTCACTGTTTTAGGTGCCACAGGGTATTGGTTTCTGAGATTCCCGCTAAAATCAGTGTAGCCCGCTATTTCTTCAAGCGTAGGGGTTAACTCAAAATCAGCAAAAGGGAACACATTATGTGCTGGGTCCCAGAAGGGTATCAAAGACTCAATTATATCCTTCCTCGGCTTGATCTTCAGAAGCCCAACAAGACCACCCAAAGCTTTTATCACAGTTTTTCTGCTGACTTCTCCCTAGTCATTCCACCACATATGTAGTTCTAACGGGATTTCCTCGCGGACTGTGAAAGGTTCGTTTTCAATTGTGCTCATCCTGCACATTTATTTAAGGTGATTGATTAAAAGACTGTGGTTAACTTTGACTCAAGAGAAGGGCACCAATTTTCACAAAATTTAAACAAAAACATTTTTGCGCATACAGCCCTTCAGCACCTCAAGAAAGACAAGAAAAAGAAAAAAAATTAGGGTTGTTTTTGTTAATCAACCAAAATTTTGAAAAATGACTCTAGGTGGCTATTCTTGCAAAAACAGCCTTCCGGCGTTTTTGGGGCATTTTTGGCTATTCTGGACAAGAATGGCGCCACCTAATTTATTTATGACAAAATAGCGACACTTCATATTTTTTTGGGTTATTTTTACAAAAGGGAGTTGGACCCGATGAGGGTTGCCTACGTATCCCACATCCGGTGAGAATCAAACTTGCGTAGTTCGGGCAATTTTGACGCAACAGAAAATACAAACTTTTGAAATAACTTTTTTTTTTCTTTTTCTGAAAATTTCGGTGAAGTTTCGGGGTATTTTGGACACCAGGTTTTTCACAGGCGGGTAATTTTCTCTCTCTCACCTCAATTTGGGTTTTCTCAATTTTCTCTCCCTTATTCTAGAAGCCGGTCAACATACAATCCGAGTCAAATAAATGCGCAAGTAGCAAGTAGAAATGCATCAGGATGGTCTTTTGAATTTGGGTGCACCTATCCTAGACGGACCCAACCCCTGTGTTGAGTCCCCAAAGTCAAATGCACGTGATGCAAACAAGCGTTCCTACTAGGGATCCGACATGAGGCTATGTTATACTAGGTTTGAAAACCTGGATTTATTTGTTCTAGACCTGGCTTACCCGAGCGGACAGCTCGAGCCGGGGGGGGGGGGAGGGCAGCGTACCGGGAATACAGAAGCTTCGCCGGCTTTGCAACTTGTCCGAACCTCGTTCTAAATTTGGGATATGACTCTAACAGAAAAGAAGTCACACGAAGTGCACACTTCCCAGATAATTTAGAAGACTCAGAGAGATGAGGGTTGCGTATCAATTTATATACAGTTCAATAATATCAAAGCGGTAAAAAGCAACATTAAGCACATTAGGCCCAAGCATGTAAATAAAATCAGACAATAAATAAAGCCAAATATAACAATTATTCTAAGCTCGAATTCTTGAACCCTGAACTAGAGATTCTGGGTTCGTTCCCCAACGGAGTCGCCAGAGCTGCCACGCCTCCTTTTTACTACCTCCGGAAGGGTATAAGGGAGTTTTTCCAATTTAAGTGACAATCGAGACGGGATTATTTATTTAAAAATCAGAGTCGCTACTTGGGATAATTTATGGTGTCCCAAGACACCGGTTTAAATCCCGAATCGAGGAAAGATTGACTCTATTTTATAGTCTGCGAACACAGAAATCCGGGTAAGGAATTCTATAAACCCGGGAGAAGGTGTTAGGCATTCCCGGATTCCGTGGTTCTAGCACGGTCGCTCAACTATTATTATTGGCCTAATTATCTGATTTAAAAACACTTTTAAACCTATGTCCATTTTTGACTTTAAACCGCTTTTATTTATTTAAGGGAAATTCAAGGTTATTTAAAACACAACGCGAGCCACGCTACATGAAATGCACCCGTGAGTCACGACGTGTTCTATTTAACCTTGTTGGAAATTAGAATCGGGTCACATGAAATGCACCCTCGGACTTTAATAGCCATGATAATTATATATTCAACGTGCTTAAAGCAAACTACGAAGTTTGAATTAATAACTAAGTTTGCGAGGGTCGTAGAAAGTTTAATTGATGGCACACCCCGATTTTAAGAGTTAAAACAATTATACGAGTTCCATGAGTTGTTTACTGAAATGGCACACCTCACGTCTATTTTTCAAAGGATGTTAACTAATCTTTTGAGGGCCATAAATTATAGCTTGCTTAATATGGCACGCCTCAAGTCTTATTTCAAAATGGCTGATTAATTAATTAAAGGACTTAAAGGAATTTGAAATTTTTTCAAGCTAATGTTCAAGCCAACTTAATAATTAATGGGCTAACGTTAAAAATAATCAAGTATTTGGCTGAAGAGGCCTGGGCTGACGATTCCTATTTACAAATGACCTTAAGTCCAGGCCCAAAGTGAGCCTAAACTTGGTGAAGAGATGAACACGGATAGGTACAGGACTCAGGATCGAGTCCCTGCAGAACAAATGGACATTTGGATCACAAGAGCCTTTGGTTCTAAAATTGCCCCTTCAATGGCTCAAGCTCCATTAAACTTAAACAACTTCAGCAAAGTAGACATGAAATGCATTATCTAATTAAGATGCAATTATGCAAAAAAAATTGAAATACTATTCGTTGAAACACTGAAATTACTGCCATGATTTCCTACATAGTGATGTTTTACTGTAGATACTCTAAACATTCAAACTGGAGATCAAAATACATCATCATGTTACTGAACTTGTTCAAATACCAAACCAACATCTAAAAAAAAGCAAAAAAAACCCATAAAATAATTAACTGTAACTTTACAATCAATACCAGCTTGAACAAATATGAACAAAACCTAGCAAGGAGAGTTCTTCATCTAACTTAGGACTATGGAATTTAAACCTCGACTAAACCCTTCTCTAATACAAGACAGTAGCAAAAATCCCACAAGATTAACATGCGACTAACTTGACTAAAGAGTCACACCAAACTCTCAGCAGAATTAGACGCAAGTCAGAAGCAATTCAACAACATGAGAAGGCTAATATAATATGCATAAGATTAATCTGTTACAAAATATGAAAGAAATGGAAGAATTCAGGGAAATAGAACTCAATAACAGCTTGTATTCATCATGTTTCACATTTGAATTGCATGTTTACACTTCATATGATATCCATAGCTCACGAAATACCTGGAAATCAATAGAAAGCAATGAGAATGAGGGATTAGCAACAACAGTAAATCAACTCAGTAACTCAGCTCCTTCAATCCATACTCAAACCCCAAAAATTTAACAAGATTTCCAAACTTTAAACCCAAAAGTGAAAACCAGCTGACAGTACTCAAAATTTTCTTGTGTTTTCTAGTTCTGAAATTCCTATCAGTGTGTATTTTCAGTCTTTTTGATGCAGAGAAAATGAGGCTTTTTTAAAATCTCCTTTTCTAGTGAGGGAAGCATCCTTCTTTATAGGCCTCTAAAGCCATGTGCCTAAAAACAGAAAAAAGGAATATTTGCAGCCTGCAAAGGCATCTTTTGCAACTAACTGGTACAGCTGGCAGCCTCTAATTGGCTCCAGCACTTGTGCTGGCCAATATTGGGCCAACTGCCCACATTTTAGAAACTTCTAATGCATAGCCTCATTTCTACTTTCCAAATTAACCCCGTTAAGTTCCTAATTATTCAACTAAGGTGCTGAAAGTTCTAAAACTATTTACGAACTGAGGCAAACATCACAATGCAAATAGACATGCGTGAAAACAATCAAACAGTAAACACATACTGAAAAAGATGAAAACCCGGATCAACTATAAGATGAACTTCAAAAAAAACCTAGCTTCTAATGCCCAGTGACCAATTTGATTATAACTAAAAGAAAAATGGAGCATTCAAATCACTGAATCCAAACAAAAGAAAGACCCTAAAATCGAGAATCATGCACTTAGAGACATGGATTATAACAAAAATAAGAAGAACAAGAACATCAAACTAACCTAATCAGATAAACAAGGAAATCACTCGAGCGAGTGACCCTAATGGCCAATAATATAAAGTACTAGACCAACTAATAACTAAAGAAGAAAGGTGAAACATTAGAAACAAACAAAGCAAAGCAAAAAAAAAATCAAAGAAGGAAAAGAGGGTGACGACTAACCGAACAAAGCTTGGGAAGCAATGGAATCCAAACAATTGACCAAAAGGTGAGGGAACAGGAGCCGGCCAAACAACTGAACCTCTCAAAATCGAACCAAAATTCATATTAGCCAAGGTTTCCAATGAGAAAGCTTGGCTAACACGAATCTCGATTCATATTGAACTCCGGGAGCCAAAGAGTTTGACCAAAAAGAGCTAGGGTTTTTCTGATTCGAAATTTGAGGGATTTGAGAGTGCTTTTTCGGGAGTTAATGATGGATTTGGTAAGGAAGAGTGAGGGTGGTTGTGTGGTAACAATCTAAAGATGTTTGGAGAGATTAGGGTTCAAGGCACTCCGGTCTTCGATCTAAGAATCGAAGGGCTCGAAATGATTCGAAGGCAGCGGGTTTGGGATTTGGGATGAGGGGACGAAGAGGATTCTAGGGTGTGGTTTTGAAGTGGACTGGAGTTGCGCTGCCGTCGGAGACGGTGAGGAATCTTAGGACGACGTTCTAGGGTTTGGGTTCAAAATCTGGGCAAGGTGAAATGAAGCAGATGGAATTGGGAAGGGGGGGGGGGGGGGGGTAAGATCGTTTAGGACATTTAAATACATCTAGACAAAGTAGTTCCCAACCGTTCGATGAGTGAAAATCAATGGCTGGGATAACAGACCTCAAAAACGACATCGTTTGGTCATAGTAGGAATTTGGACCGGGTAAAGGCGTGGGTTTTAGGCCGGATTTGAATGGTATGGGGCAAAATCGTTTGGGCTATGACAAAAAGGCCCAAAATCAGCAGCCTTTCTTATTTTTTTTTTCTTTTTCCTTTCAATTTCCAATTGTTTTTTTCTTCTCCAAATCAATTTAAAACCTAAATTAAATCTTAAAACTAAATTAATTTACCAAATTAAGCTAATTACTAGTCATAGTATTTACAAAAATTAAATAACTCCTAAATAAAAAGAAAAACTATAAAATTCAAAATTAAAAAGTTAAAATGCAAAGTGAGTTATTTTTTGAGATTTTTCATTTTTCTATAAAATAAATGATTACTGATTAATTCCAAAAATGTAAAAACAAATCCTAAATGCAATGCATGATACTTTTTGGTAATTTTTTTCATGGTTTAGATAAAAATTAAACATGCGCAGAAATTTAAATAATTAAGAAAATTCTACAAAAATTCCTAAAATGTCAAATAATTAACAGAAAACCTATTTTCTCGGGATTTTATAAGAGTAATTCATATAGGGCAAAAATCACGTGCTCACACCTTTAGGATCAGGGGTGCTCCCGGTATTTGATCAACTTGGGAGTTGTATGTTGCTACTTTTTTATCATTATCTTCGATTTTCTTCTCTCCTAGACTCAATTCTTTTGGTGAGCTCCTCGAGTATTTTCATTATCAGTCCTTGATTTCTTACCATTCGACCTTTCTGGCACTGGCTCCGTACGGCGACTAACTTCGACCCCACTTGGAGTCCTATGTTGATTTTGCAACTGAGCAATAGCGGGCTGCTGAGCATGTAGCATCTCGAATATCATTTGGAGACTAACTCCTCCGTCTCCTCTGCCCTGTGTACTTTGACCACCAGACTGGCCTTCCATGCGTACACTCCCTTCGGGGTCCGCGCCTAGGTCCGTATTTAGAGCAACGTGCAAACTGACATCGATTGGGGCGGCAACCGGTGCTCTCTCGAGATTGATGGCACCCCGGCTCCTAGAGCAATTACATTGTCGTTTTTCCCGTGAAATCCGAGACCATCATCACCATGTATGGATGCGTTTTGTTAGTTTGACATGATTTAACCTGAGAGCAGAAAAACTTGACAAGAACAAGTGTGAAATAACGTATGTTATCAGAATCAGTACTGAAACCATCTGCGCCAAACTGTTTACTCTAAAATTTGTGTAACAATTAAACTTATATTATGGTTTTAAGGATATGTGATTTAATCCAATACTAATTCATAAACAAGAAATTAAATAGATAAATTAGAGAATAAAATAGATCAAACCGGTATGCAAGCCAATCTCGACCTCGACTTGTGATAGCCTCGAGGTGTGATAATAAGAATAGCAAATGAAGAAACAACTCTGATGAACAGTAAGCAAAAATAGCAAGAAAGAGATTAAAGTATATATTTTTCTCAGTGAAATAATGAAGGTTACAAATGAGTGGGATCCCCCTTTATATAGTAAGGGAGTCCTAAATACAATACACTTCTAATTATAGTAGGAAATCATATTAACAACTAATTAACCGCTATAGACCGATTCGTTCCGAGATTCACGCCATGATCTTCGGTCCGTTGCGAATATCTTGCTCTTTCCGTTACAACCTTATACCGGCATGAGTTCGAAGCATGCCCCTTTCTGACCTCGATCTTGGAAAGAAACCTCGATCCCGGACTCGAAGTCCTGGCCTTTCGACGTGGTATTTTTTTCTCCATCGAAGGACGAAATCGGGGCTAACCCGATTTCCACCGTATACAGTAACACGGCAGCTAAACAGGCAAAAGATAAAAATAATTATATGTAACAAAATTGCTTAAGTTGGTAGTTAATAAAAAAAATTGTAAGGTTAATTAACAGAAAATTAGTTTGAGATATCTATTTAGTGATTAACCTAAAATATCTTATTTTGATGTCATTTTCATAGGATCGTTTCTTTTCTAACATTAAAAGTATTGATTTATTTATCATTTAAACACAAGTGTATATGATATTTGATATCTGGAGAACTTGGATATGAAAATAACGTTGAAATAAAGATAATATGAGTAGTAATTAACTACTGCGAGCAACACAACTTTTTAATTTTTTTTAAAGAAAAAAGAAAGACACAATCGCTTTGGAAGATAAAATTTAAGTTAGATGCACTTGCTTTCACGCGGGTAAATGTTAATACTCAATCTTTAATTTTAAATTCAAGAAAATATAAATTGAAATTTACTACTTGTCGTTTAGTTTCAAAATTTGTCTTTGGTAGAATATAGTTGATACTTGAATTTAGAGATGAATGATCTGGCGCAAAATAGTTTTTAGTTTGAATTTAAAGACGAACGGATTATGCTCCAAATATTGCATGATCTTGTCGAAATACAAAGTTAGTACAGAAGTAGAAAATAATAGAGAGTACAGATGAAACAATCATTTCCTTTCTTCACGTCTTAACATAGAATGATCGCCCAGCTAAAAAAAATACAACTTTTTTGTAAGTAAAATATTTTAATCATCTCGATGTATGTACAAAACTTTAATATTATTTATGAGTCAGAGTTTGGAGACTCTAGTAAATATTATGTGAAAAAATCAAATGGAAGGTAGGAGTGTAATTTAATAAATAAAAAAAGGCATATTGTAAGAGAAGAGTATCTTTCAACATGAATTAATAAATTACTGATGAGACTTATTACTCGGGTGCGTCCCTTCAAATCATTAATCTTTGCTTAACTATATATAAATATAGGAATTTTTATCTCCTATTGCAAAGGTTAACACCTTATTTATTTTAAATAAATACCATTTAAAATATTATATTCTATAGATACATTTTAAGGTTTATAGCAAAATATTTAATTTTGGTTACCTCCTAGCCCTAAGCCACTAAATACGCTATTCAGTTACACTATTTTCTTTCTCTCTTACTTTGATACATCCCATTCTCTGAAAACACGATGCTCAATCTCCAAATTCCTCTCACCCACACTATTTTCTTTTCATTTCGATCAATTCTTGCACCGAATATTTGAATTGCGATTTCTCTGTCATCAATTCTCGCTACAAATTTCGTTCACATATTGCCCGATGCATTCGAGAGCTTGTCTAGCCCTTGCCTTCCTGAAAAACTGTGGGGTGATTTCCCTTTTGCAGGGCTTATAGAAATGGTTGCGGCAATTGGGATAATGATGGTGGATTTGGTAGCTATGAGTTATTTTAGGAAATTAAGAAAGGAGATTTTTCTGTTAAGGTCAGTAAAAGCAAATCAAATCCCTAACCAAATCGCTAAAAGCAGGTAATGAAAACAAGAAGACGCGTGTTGTATCTTCAAATCTCAAAGGTGTCGCGTGTTGTATCTTCAAACGTTGCTACGGCGGATTCGCCGGAAATTAGGGTTTGTTCTTGAACAAAGACGACGGAGTTTAGGGATGAGCAACTTATTTTCTGCTAATATATTTCAATGTATTTTCATGTATTTCATTGTATTCATTGTCTTTTTTCCATTGTAATTTAATGTATCTCGTTGTATTCCATGTATTTCATTGTATTCACTGTCTTTTTTTATTGTATTTCAATGTATCTCGTTGTATTCTATGTATTTTATTGTATTCACTGTCTCGCTATATGCCATGAATGTATTCATATGTTTTTTTAATTAATATAATGTATGTATCCATATGTATTATATAATTTTCTGAAGATTGCTATGTTTTTGGGGTATTTTTCCGTTGAGAATCTTTTTAAAGACTGCAAATACAAAATTGTATGTTATAATTGAGTTTGTTGGTTATATTAGGAGTATGTTATGTTAATTGATTCAGTTTCCATTTTAAAAACAGTGTAATCCCTTATTTCACGCTGTGAATATAGTCGAATACAATAATCTGTCCAGTTGTAATCTCATGTTTCACTCCATGAATACAGTTGAATACACTCGAATACAACAACTGATTAGCTGGACTTCCCTGATTCACGCCTATTTTTACTATTGTATTCATGAATACAATAGCTTAAATACATCAAATACATCTTATAACCACAGAAAATGTATTTATAATCCGTAATATAGCAAATGATATTTATAAATGGCTAATTACTACTAAAAGATAGTGCTTTATGAAAATGTCTCATAAATATATACTTATTTGATTATTAAGTTAGAATTAGAACCACTCTTCGTCTTATATTCCTTTGAAAATATATGTGGGGTTGTGTGAAAGGAAGGCTTTGTTCTTATATTGAATAGCAAGCCAAATGTTATCTATTCTAAAAGCCACCCAAAAATTGGAAAACAAAATCAAATGAAAACCAGTAGAAACAAAGGGTGTCTAATGGGTGGGCCGCGCCGGATTGGGTAGGGAAAAGTTGAAACCGTCCGGGTTTCGAACCGGGGCCGATTACGGGTTAGGGGTTACTGGACTTAACGAATTCGGGTTCATCCGGGTAAAAAATGAACCGTAAGGGATACGGATACAAGGGGCCGGGCCGAGCCAGGCTAGTGTTTATATATATATATATATATTTGTATTTTGTATAAATATTGTAATTTATATTAATATAAAGTAAAAATATAAAGAATACAATGCAGTTGGTGTTGGGTTTTTAAGAATATTAATGTTTAAAAGAGAGTGAATGCGAAATGGAGGGAAAATGAAATATTTGAGTTTCATTTGAGATTCCCTCCTTGATGAAGGAACATCGTCTCATATTGGAAGAGGAAGAGGTTTTTAATGGGTATATAAGCAATTGCTCTTCTTCTAGCTCTTAAAGAGTTGAAAAGAAGACAAGCATCGCGCCGTCGTCGTTCGCTCGACTCGGCTTCAGCTTCGGTCAATTGATTGATTGATTAATTTTTTGCACCAAATTTGTTTGTTAATAGTAAATATTAACAGAAATGTTATCAAATATCCATTTTAATAACAAAATATTAATATTAAATCCAAGAATATTAATATTAAAATCCAGCCGTTTCCGTTTTTCCGTTTTCTATTTTGGTAACAGAAAATTAACTACCCTCTTCAATTTTCCCTCTTTATTGTTGAGTAAATAGCCATTTATGTTATGACATTTATGTTGTGGCCGTTTTGCATAAACAGTCATTCTGAAGAATTGCACCTTTTCAGATTTCAGCCCAATATTGGTGATAAATACAAGTTCATTCTCTCAGATTTTCCATACGATTTTCTGAATTCTCCTCATTTTTTCTGCATTATTTTAACTTCAAAGAAAGCAATAGTAAGTGTGATTTACTGCCGAACTTTGTGTTCGCTGAAACATTGGGGTTTGAAGTACCACTACACTAGTGTATAATTTGTTCTATCCTGGGAGAAAATAATTCATAATCTTGGGTACTAGGAGAGGATTAAATTTCTTAAGGAAACACTGTGAATTCAGTGGGCTCGGATTAATTTTTGTCTCATTTATATTTCTGTTTATGTTGTTTTATCTTTCCCAGAATTAGTTTACAAATACAGTTTACTAACAGATGGAAAAAAATTGCACTTATAAATTGCAAGTGCTACATTTATTTCAAAATTCAAACTTACAAATTAAAAGATTTACATTTAAAAACAAGTAAATTAACGAAAAAAGAATAAATTCAAAGGTTTTACATTGCCTTAGACTCTAAAACCTTAAAAAAATATATATTGAAATCTAGCCTTTAAATCGGGCCGGGCCGGGCCGGTTAACCGGTTCTACAGGGATTTTGGTTGACCAGGTTTGACCGATCCGGTTAACCGGATGACTTAAAGTGAACGGACCAACCCTCCTAACCCCAGTAACCCAGCCCACTAGGCCCCTAAGTACCGGGCCGGGCCGGGCCAGGGTCAGCCCGACCCGTTTGACGCCTCTAGTAGAAATTATTTTAAGCATTATTAACTAGTGAAAAGGTTACGTTCCTTCAAATAAATTTGGTACAATATTTATAAGGTATTTGAATTATTTTGAGAGGCATTTCATAATTCAACTTAAGCTTAAGGGATCTCACTTTTAGTATAAGTAGTCTCAGGATGTACGTTGCGCATGTTCCATACATTAATAAATACTTCGCGTATACCCCATGTCAAATTATACAATTTTAAAAAATTATATAAATATTAATATTAAAGAAACAATGTAAATTTTTGAAAATAATAAATTTCAGCCCCTATTTAAGAAAGATATCTTATTGTAATTTGTGGCGCTACTACAACTACTAACGTTATCTAATTGTTTTTTTGTTTCCCTCTCTCCTCTCTATATTTCTCCCTGATATTCTTAATTGGTTTTTTGTTATTTTAATTGTTGAGTATAATTCTGAAATATTATGCAAAAGATCCGACGAAGAAAAACATATTATTTGAGTTTGAATTCAAAGATTTCAAATATAATATCAAATGAATTATAATCATGTTACAATATCCAAATAAGTAAACAATTTATATAATATAACATAACAAATTAATTTTTAAAACCTTGAATATAAAGACTTCCAACATAATTCTAATAAGAAAGGATATAATAAATAAATTTCTAGTTTCACCTTCTTTATTTTTGGATATGGAAACAATTTCTTTTAAAAAAAAGGGGCCTAGCTCTAAACTTCTTGATTTTGACGTCCAAACAAATGGTTCAATAAAGAAATATTTAATAAGAATATTGTTTTGGTTGAAGTCAAAATCTTTAATATTTGAAAAATAATTAAATGTTAATGAATATGTCATTTTAATATTTTCTAGTATTTAGGACTTATTTCTTAAATGTTATTTTGTTTAACTATTTAGAGGTTCTAATTTTTTGTAAGCAATTTAACTGACTCAATAAATAAAGAAACTTTGTCCCATAGTTAGTTTTTAAAAAGTCTATTAACTTCATGTTTGGACTTCATGCTATTTTAATAGTATAGATTGATAGGTTAAAATACATAAATAATGAAAATATTTATAAGAGTAACTTAAATATGTGAAGATAGAAAATACAACTAAAGACAACCAACAATTATGGATAGAATTCTAAGAAAAAAAGACAAAGAACAAAAAAAAAAAAAGCAAAAACAAAAAACAAAAATGAGAGACGAATGTCATAACTTTAATGGGCTATTTATTCGAAAACATAAACGTACACATTGTAAATAAAAATAAAGAAAGATATTAAATTACTAAGTATTAAAAATTGCGACTTAGTTCGAATAAGAAAAAAATGTAATACTAAAAAAATTAGCTAATTTTAAATCCTAAACATTAGGAAAATAATTAAAATTACAAATTTCTTGTGATGACCCAAGAGGTCATCACTTGTTTTAAAAATGAATTCTGTGTTCCGAGGCCTTAAAAACCTCTTTTTATCTCACCTCAATTTGCGTGCGCAGTCTGGGCCCGTAGCCGGAAAGCCATTATGTGGAAATCTGTGAAAAATAATGAATTTTGCCTTTAAAATGAGTTTAAGTTGACTTCGGTCAACATTTTGGGTAAACGGACCCGTACCTAATTTGACGGTCCCGGAGGGTCCGTAGGAAAATATGGGACTTTGGCGTATGCCCGGAATCGAATTTCGAGGTCCCAAGCCCGAGAAATGAATTTTTAAAGAAAATTATTTTCTAGAATTATTTATGAGTTTTGAAAATGAAACGTGTCCAAAACTTGATGGTATCGGGCCCGTATTTTAGTTTTAGAGCCGTTACAGTTTTTACATGTGATTTAAGATGAGTTTGTGAAATTTGGTAAGAAACGGAAGTCGTTTGAGGTGATTCGGACCCGTAGTTGTGAAAATTGATACTTGGGAAGTTTTGAGATTTTTCTTGGATTTCTATGCTAAATTCGTTGTTTAAGAGGTTATTTTGGCGATTTGATCGCACAGATAATTTCATATGATGTTTTTGAGTTAGTATGCATGTTTGGTTTGGAGCCCCGAGGATTCGGGTGAGTTTCGGATGGGTTTCAGAAGGTTTTGAACTTAGGAAAAATTGCAGGTTTTTGCTGTCTTAGTGCACAGAGGTTTTGTTTTTCGCATTCGCGTGGTTCCACTCGCGAACGCGTAAGGCAATTTCCTCAGGTGACATTTTACTCTTCGCGAACACGGAGCTTGGGACGCGAACACGAGGCCATGGGGGGAGTACCCTTCGCGAACACATCCAGGCACTCGCGAACGCGTAAGGCTAATGGCCTTGGGGTAGGGGTTCACATTTGTTCTACGCGAACGCGGCCATCTGACCACGAACGCGGAGGCTCTAGAAGCTGAAGCTCCGTGAACGCGAGCCGACGAACGCGAAGGTCAGCTAGGCCTGACCCATCGTGAACGAGACAGGCTTATCGCGAACGCGATGAAGGTCTGCCCAGCGATTTTTAAACAGTAACAGAACACTCAGGATTAAACCAAAATTTCATAACTTCTTCTTCCAAACTCCAAATTGGGCGATTTTTAAAAGAGAACTTCACCACAAATTCATAGGTATGTAATCATAGATACATTTTCTTCAATTTCCATTAACACCCATTAGATTTCTAGGCCTAAATCATGTTCTTATGGGTAAAAAATTAGGGATTTGGGTAGAGTTAGGGCTTTTTGTATAATTGGGATCTAGACCTCGTTTTGGGGTCGGATTTTGGAACTAATTACATATTCGGGCTCGTGGGGTGAATGGGTGATCGGGTTTTGGTCCGAACCTCGTGTTTTGACCATGCGGGCGTGGGGTCGATTTTTGACTTTTTGGGAAGAATGATAGAAAATCTATAATTAAGCATTGGAATTGGATTGTTTAGCGTTTATTGATGTTATTAAGTCGATTATGTCTAGATATAACAGATTTGGAGCCAAATTCAAAAGGAAAAGCGGTGTTTGAGGTTTGAGTTAGCCGTGGAAGTTCGAGGTAAGTGTTTGGTCTAACCTTAGCTTGAGGGATTAGGAGTTGTGTCTTATTTGCTACGTGTTAATTGTGGAGTACGACGTATAGGTATGATGACGAGTATCTATACGTCGGTGTCAAGCATGCCCGTGAGTCTTGTATTGTAATTGTTATTACGCTTCAAATGAGGATTTTCATAATTGTCCCCTTGCCGAGATGTTATTATCATTATTGTTCTCTTGCCGGAATGTTATTATCATTATTGTTCCCTTGCCGGAATGTTATTATCATTATTGTTCCCTTGCCGGGATATTATTGTCATATTATTATTCCCTTGCCAGGATGTTTGTTTTGATATTACTGTTCCCTTACCGGGATTCTTTTGATTGGCATTGATAAGATAAATGGGAGCGGGTTGCACGCCTGCAACGGTAATATGTGAAATGGGAGCGGGTTGCACGCCTACAACGGTAATATGTGAAATGGGAGCGGGTTGCACGCCTGCAATGGTATCATATGAAATGGGATCGGGTTATACGCCTGCAACGGTATTACATGTGTACTTATTTTTCTTATTTCCTTATCTCTGCTGGTAATTGATTTATAGCATTCCTTACATTTCTCTACTGTTGTTCTGTTGTTATCTGTTGATCCATGCAACATGTTTCCCCCGCCCAATTTTAATTGTAATTATTTGTTTCTATTTTCGCTGTATATGAATTAACTGCACAAGTTATTTGGTAGTCTGGTCCTAGCCTCATCACTACTTCGCCGAGGTTAGGCTAGGCACTTACCAGCACATGGGGTCGGTTGTGCTGATACTACACTCTGCACTATGTGCAGATACTGATATCGGAGCATTTGGACCGCAATGAGGGTGCTGTCTTCAGTCCACACAGGCGACCCGAGGTAGTTCTACATACATCCGCGGGCCTTGGCGTCTCCTCCTATCTTTTCTCTTGTTGTTTTTATCTATTTAGAGACAGACTTTGTACTTCATTCAAATCTTGTTTGTAGTATTCTTAGACAGTCTGTGAAGCTGTGACTCCAGTTCTGGGTAGTCTTGTTTAAACAGTTGTATTGGATACGCTCAGTAGTTTTATTATTTAATGTTTTACTTCCGCTTATTGTAAATTTCGTTGTCTACACGTTATTGCTTCATAACTATTAAAGGATATAAAATGGGTAAAAAAGGTAATTTGTTCAAACAATCGACTTGCCTAGCTCACATTAGTAGGCGCCATCACGACTCCCGAGGGTGGAAAATCCGGATCGTGACATTTCTCCAATGTAAATTTAATTTTAAATGGTAAAAAGGGTGAACAATATTTTACTAAGAGAATTCATATTTTTAGTATAGCATAAATATAGATATAGATAAAAGCATGTCACTAAAAAAAAAAAAAGATTAAAGATCTAGGGCTTTCAAGTATAGAAACATGTGATTATTATGAATACTTCAAAGTAAAAAAAGAATGTTATAGTACATAGAACAGAGGGAGGACGACTAATTATATATGAATTCTATATTTTATTTATTTTTATTTAAGTCTATGTCATTCCAATACTAGTAAATAGTTTATCATAGCTGTTATGAGTATTTTGTTTTCTGGAATTGATTTAAGTACCAACAGAAAAAATAATATGCATTTTTTTTACATGAGTACATCAAATATAGTGGTAGGTCTAAAGTGGGCACAAACTTGGTTGGTTGTTACGCATCATCTCATAATGTATCGTGTTGTATTGTATTGTATTGTATTGTCTTGTATAGTATTGTACTGTATCGTTTGATAAATATAATGTTTGGATAGATTGTATCGCTTGTCGTTGTTTCATGATATCATCCACCAGCAAAAAATTGTAATATTATAAAGAAAAATTATGATACGAGATAAATTTATTATATAAAAAGGTAGGGTAAATGATAAAATAAAATTATTTAATAATAATAATGAGTGAGATGAGAGAAAAAGACAAGATAACGACGCAACCACACTAAATCGATCATTACATAAAGTGGCATATTTCGTCGTTACGAACGACGAATTTAACGATACGATACAATACAATAAAATTTAAGTAACAACCAAAACAAATATTTTATTTAAAGTAACAATACAATACGATACAATAGGTAACAACCATCCAAACAAGCTGTTAAATTCTGTTAAGCAAATACAATCAAGATGTGCACAAGAATATCATTGTTATAAAAGAAGTAAGTTGAATGGTACTAGCATATGCATGATATAATTTCGAGGGAATGGGCATTCGTGGTCATTTACAATGTTGATATTAAGAAAGTGTCTTTTAGATCACTTATATGTAAAAGATAGATCTTTTGGAATAGGCGTAATGGCTTCCTGACCACTTAAACTTGTACTGGTTTGTAAAGCCGATACATGAACTTATATTTTTCCCATTTGAACACTTCAACTTGACGGAGTGAACACTAATAAACACTTTCTGTTAAACGTGTTCGCCAATCGCGCTGACATGGATGCCATGTCACATGTTTGGTCTTTATTATATGACATGTGGATTTTTTGGTCCTACATTATTTTAAAAAAAATTAACGTTACATTATACAAAGTTAGTAACATTATCATCTCTAAACATAAAAAAAGAAAAAAGGATCAGAAATTTTACCTCCAAGAAGCCATTAGTATCAGTAGCCAAAGCTTGCAAAGCTATCTGTGCTTCACTCAACTGAAGGTCAGCCTTGCTGGCATATGAAATTAACAATTTTTTCACACAGATCTGGATAAATTGCATTCTGGAGAGAGTGATTACCGAATGAAAGAGTCAGAGGAAGAAGAAGAATCAGTGAAGTTAGGAGTAGAGGCGTAAATTCCTTCGCTGCCGCCGTGGACAACAAATGCATTGCCTTTGCTCACGAATTTCTCATCATTGTAGTCATGCACTGAAGCTTTTGTGAAATGGAGCAAACCTAACCACAGTAAGATTACTCCTGAAGCTCCATGGGAAAATTGTACCGGTTTGTAAAGTTGGATTGCTCCTGTGAAATGGAGCAAACCTAACCACCACATCTAACCCTATCAGAAAATAAAAAAATTTACAGGATGGGGATGGGAGTTTGCTTGGGAAGATGAGAGAGGTGGAAGGAGAGGGAAAAAAAGCAGGGGAGAGAGAAAAATCTTTTTTTCTTTTTCTTTTTTTCTTTCTTATTTATTTTTATTCTATTTCTAATATTTTTTAAATAGTAATAAAATTATTCACGCACTTTGGCAGCGTGATTTGCACACAATTTAGCCATGTCAGCTGTGCCACTTCCACATAAGCTTGGTCAATGGTCAAATGTGTTTATTAATGTTCACTCCGTCAAGTTGAAGTGTTCAAATGAGAAAAATATAAGTTCATATATCGGCTTTACAAACCGATACAAGTTTAAGTGGCTAGGAAGCCATTACGCCTTTGGAATAATAGTTGAATTATGTGGGTAATACCTTAGTATTGAAGAGATAACAGAAAAGAGAAAGAAGATGAAATAGAGAGAGAAGAAGGAACTGTTTTATTTATCTTGAGAGCTGAAAAAGAGTACATGAGCTCTTTATATAGGAACACATTAGTTATTGTGTTTCTACATGGTAGTGTACTGATGTTGTATGTGTAACAAGGCTTATATCACCATTAGGTAGATAGACCCTTTTAGGATATTTATGTTGAACTATTGTGTCTTTGTATAAGAGTCCTATATCAGCTGCCATATGATTGGTGGCTCTAGTGTCTACTATCAAATCTTTCGAACTATCTGATGTTTAGCTTAAAGTATATATATTTCTATGTATATCGCCTCATATTGTACTTTTGTTTCGTGAATTTGGGATGTTAATTGCTATGATTTATATTAATTTGAAGTATTTTTACTTGTAGGAATGATTCGGGAGCAAGTAGGGACGAAACGTGCAAGATTTAAGCTAAACGAACAAAATCGGAAAAGGAGGCCATTTGGGTGCCACAGGCAGCGCCTGGCGCCACCTGTGGCGCTGGAAACAGTATGCACAAATATGGGGGCGCTATGGAGGGCGCCTGGCGCCGGTGATGCGAATTGTGTCATATTTCGCCCGGGGCACGGTTTATTCGACCCTAGACCTACCCAACACGTATAAAAGCAAGACTAAACATATTTCTGGAGGGGGGGGGGGACGTCACTTTAGAGGGATCTAACACACTTTGAAGGAGAATTCACGTGGAGGAACATACACCACGCTTGGAGGAGGCTTCTAACTAGTTTTTCTTCTCTTCTCTTCTTTTAATCTCATAGTTTATTAGTTCTAGAATTTTGGGGTGCTATATGAACGTTGTAGTTTGAAGCTTGAATTGTTCTTATTATTTTATCATATTGGTTTATTTATTCAATCTTGCACTTAATTATTTGATTGCTTGATCACCAATTGAATACTATCTACGAATCTAGGGTTGAACTCGGGAGAGGGAATTCTAGATTGCATATAAGATTGAGTAGAGCAAGATCTTAACTCTGAGGGAGAGTGGATTTGCGGTTAGGATAGGAATATACCTAATCGCCTTGCTTGGTTACTATACAGGAATTATTAATGCGTTCTTGTTAATCCTAATTCCTTATGAATATAGGCGTTAAGTTAGCTTGAACAGGCGAGTTGTACTTCGGGAGAAGGCTACGAGCAATATTAACCCCATCAATCAATAAACTAGATAAATTAATGAGACGATTTAAGTGAAAAACTCAACGGGATTGTTAGCCAACCCATAACTCTAGAATATCGTATCTCATTGAATTCGTGTCTAATTTCGCCAACTTATTTTCTTTAATATCTTAATTTGTTACTTTAGATTAATTTTAGTTAAATATTCATACTTTAGAATTCGCTTGAATAGATTAATTGTTTGGGTTTAATTTAGTTGATAGTTAATCACAAGTCCCTGTGGGTACGATATCTGGACTTACAATCCTATATTACTCTTGCCTGTGCGTTTGGGAGCAACAAGTTTTTAGTGCCGTTGCCGGGGACTTAGAAATTAACTAGTCTACTAGATTAGATTTTTAATTTTTGCCTACTCAAGGCTTTTTTTTTATTTTTTTTTTTATCTTAGTTTAATATTTTATTATCTTTGTTGACATGGCATCTTGGAACGATAATTGGTCGAATATTGGTTATTCTTATTATGGTGATCCTTGATCATATTGTGGAGGACCACACTTAGGGCAAAATTTTGCATCTCAATCTGATGTGTGGAAATTTTGTAATGTGTGTGGTTGTCAAGGTGGCCATTGGGATGGTTGTCCAAATTCTTATTATCCTTCTCAGAGTTCTTATTATAATGTTTCTAATAATGTTTATGAGTTTGATAGGAGCAATGAAGTGGAGGATATGGAAATCATGGCTCGTATTATGGACATGATGAAGCAATTAACCGAGCAACAAGACATGATGATGAGGAAAGTAGCCGAGCAACAGGACATGATGATGAGGCAAATAGTCGAGCAACAAAGTCTTGATGCCTTAACGATCAAAAGACTCCAGGCTAGAATGAATGAATTAATGGCCAATTTCCAAGAAGAACCTCAATTCGATGAAGAGAGCGAGTTCCCACAAGAAGATTATTTTGAAGAAGCAGATATAGTGAGCCAATCTTGGTTTGAGGAACAAGCTCAATTGATAAAATCTCATGAGTTTCTCCGTGATGGTCTTTCAAATATGACAGAACAACTGATAGAAGGAAGAACTGAGCTCAGGCAAGAAATAGACCAATTTGGCTTAGATATCCATGATATTCATGATCAATTGAATAAAAAGGTTGAGGCGTCTGATGCCCTACAACTAATTTTTGTGGATATTGGCCAGCTTGAGGAGCGGAAAGAGGAACTCCAATAATTCGACCAACATATTATTAATGATGCCAAGGTTGACGAAGAGTGCAAAATTGAGGATGTCAAAAATAATGCAATTTTGAAGTTGGAGCGTATTGGACCTCATTCTAAACATTTTTCAACATTGTGTTTGGTTGGAGACATGGGAATTGATCCAGTCGAGCATATGAAAGAGTCAATGGATGAGGAACAAATTGCTTATATTCTGAAATTTGTGATGTCAAGGAGACAAAACGACATCCTCCACTTAAAGGCCAAGAAGTGCAAGATGCGATACCTATTGCTTGGTTTATTTATTTTTATACAACCGCCCCAGGAACGTGACAGAAAAATTGATGCAAAATTGGGGCGCAATTCATATATTCAAAGTGGAAGGAAAAGTGGTGAAAGTGATGGTGTCATGCCGTGACATTAAATCAAGCGTTTATTGGGAGGCAACCCAGCCTGTATTTTTAATTTTTAAATTTTTTAATTTTTTATTCTTTATTATAGTGTCATGTTTCGTGTTGTTTTTGTTTTGCAGAGTAGGGAAAGTCTGAGTACCCGAAGTTGAAGCTGAAGAGCATGTTTGAGCTAAAGTGTGGGGTCGTCCCGACCCTTAATATTGAGGATCATGTCCGAGCTAGGCCCGAGAAGGCCTCAAGGAGTATTTCTCACCTCTGTTTTAATATTTTTCTCTATGATCATGTATCGAGGACTATGCATAAAATAAGTGAGGGATGGAGAAACTACTTTTTGAAGTGTAATTGTATAAAACTATTTTTTTATTTAGTTTTTCTTTTAGAACTTGTAGTAGACATAGTCTAGGTATAAAAAAAATAAAAATTGAAAAAATTTTTTAGAAAAAGTTCAGACTTTTCCCGACGATGGATCTTTTGAACAATTTTCTTGAGGGATAAAGTCCGATTAAAAACACCAAAAAAGATTTTTTTTAAAGATAGTTATGCAGTATTCCTTGGTTTTTCTTTGGGCGCTGGTTCTTTTTCAAGGGTGTAGCTCGAACCGGGTACTTTATTTTTTTTAGGAGTAGTTTAGGAAGAAATTGAGTCGCTCTAAGATACTCATTGACATGGTTGATGCTGGCACATTAGGCTATGACATACATTCTATTTTCCCGCGTATTTGGTTTGAATTGTGAAGCCTAAGTAAAGTAAATAGTCTATTTTGTGAAGCCTTTTCTTAGTTGCTTGACTTGTATAACACATAGTGCAATGTTGCTTAAATTTCTCATTTATTTGTGCTTGCTTAACTTGAGAGTTGAACAGAACCGTCTTGATTGAGTCATGTGCAACGTGTGTGTGAGGATTTGTGATTTTCTGTGCTATCCTGTGTAGTCTAGAACTTGCCCCGTGTGTTAATTGAAGCGAAATTGTAAGTTGTGCTAATCTAGGAGATGACGTAGGCATTTTCCTGCTTGATCATGGATGTGCTTGTCACATAAAAATAAAATTTTCCGTTGCTAGCCCCTTTGTGCCTATAGACCTTTTCTTTGGCAACCACATTACAAGTCATACCCCTATTTTGTTCTAAATTTGATATTGATTGAACCTTTACCTCCTAAGGCACTTAGTCGCTAAAAGAAGTAAGGATTAGAGATTGAGGAGTAGCTTTTGAGTGGAACCATGGAAGGGCCCGTTGGTGCACTAAAGTTGAAATCAAAAGTCACTAGCCGATGAACTTAAATTTATGGAGTGTGTGAAGAAAAGAAAAAAAAAAAGAAAAAAAATTGCAATAAAATAAAAAATGATAGTACAAATAATGGAGAAAACACATACACCTCCAATTCTTATTGATTTGTGCTAGTGGAATTATAGAAGTGCTTAATTGAAAAGAGGGCTATGATGTATATGGCAAGTGAATTGGTTGAGAAGAATATGTGCTTGAATTGTGAATGTAGTGTATTAAAGTGCTTAGGAGGGTTAGTCACTATTTCTAAATATACCATACCCGTCCCTTAGCCTGCATTACAACCTTAAAGTCCTAATTGATCCTAGATTTAGCTAGCTTAAATTAGTAGAGATATACACTATGGGCAAGCTTATGGTACGACCACGGGATGCATATGAATTTTTTGTGAGAGTGAGCGAATTTCGTTCAATTGTGTGATGTCCTTAATCTATATTCAAAAGTATATTTGAATGTGTGGACTAATGTATCTTCACTCTTTGTTTGTTGGTGAGGGCACATGATCTCATGAATAATTGGTAATGTTGTAAACTTTCTGTTGGGTGAGTACATGAATTGAGGGTGCTTAGTGGTTATAAGTCGGCTTTTGAGGTTGGGTGGTGACAAATAGGTTGTTGGAATTGATTGAATTGAAATGTTATACTTGGGCATGCTTAAACGGGAAGAATGTGAAATTTTGTGTGTTCATGCTTGTGTGCCGGTATTGATAATAGTCAAGGGTATAGTGTGTGGTTAAAAGTAGGGTGCTCCTCTATGATTGAACTTTGTACGTAGTTGAGGATTTATTAGATAGTCCCATTGCTCGAGGACGAGCAAGAGTCTAAGTGTGGGGTGTTGATGTTAAGCTTAAAGTATATATATTTCTATGTATATCGCCTCATATTTTACTTTTGTTTCGTGAATTTGGGATGTTAATTGATATGATTTATATTAATTTGAAGTATTTTTACTTGTAGGAATGATTCAGGAGCAAGTAGGGGCGAAACGTGCAAGATTTGAGCTAAAACGAACAAAATCGGAAAATGAGGCCATTTGGGCGCCACAGGCAGTGCCTGGCGCCACCTATGGCGCTGAAAATAGTATGCACAAATATGGGGGCACTATGGAGGGCGCCTGGCTGGGTGCCGGTGATGCGAATTGTGTCCTATTTTGCCCGGAACACGGTTTATTCGACCCTAGACCTACCCAACACGTATAAAAGCAAGACTAAACATATTTTTGGAGTGGGGGACACCACTTTGGAGGATATCTGTCACGACCCAATTCCCGAACCTGGTCGTGATGGCACCTCTCATGAAGACAAGGCCAGTCATTCAACCCAATTCATCCTTTTAAGACAATTAATTAACATAATTATAGTATAAACATGGTTTAATAATATCCAATAGCGGAAAGTATAGATAAAATACAGAAATCCAACCCAACTCAGCCCTAACCGGGGTGTCACAAGTCATGCGCTACTACAGAGTTTACTAAAATTCTACAAAGTATGGAATTAGGAGCAAAGTCTGAAGATATCATAAATAACAGAAAATAAGGGAGAAAACGGGTCTGCGAATGCCATGCAGCTACCTCGATAACTCCGATGAAAACTGAACAGCAGAAAACTCGCTCTATGCCTCAGGAATACCTGTACCTGCACATATGGTGCAGGGAGTAATGTGAGTACTCCGACCCAGTGAGTAATAAATATAAATAATGACTGAAGGTAAGAAAACACGTTAAGGCACACAACATTCTATACAGAAGCAGTGAAATCATTTAAAATAACAATTCAGTGAAACATCATGTGAAATTTCTTTTAAACCAGTAAAACAGGTAATTTGGCAGTAAAATGACGAGTAGAAATCTGCCCCTCGGGCTCAATATCAAAACAACAAGTAGAAATCTGCCCCTCGGGCTCAGTATCAAAATAATAACTAGAAATCTGCCCCTCGAGCTCAGTATCAAAATAATAAGAAGAAATCTGCCCCTCGGGCTCAGTATCAAAATAATAATTAGAAATCTGCCCCTCGGGCTCAGTATCAAAATAATAAGTAGAAATCTGCCCCTCGGGCTCAGTATCAAAATAATAAGTAGAAATCTGCCCCTCGGGCTCATTATCTCAGAACAGTATCAACCCCTCAGGCTCAGAACAGTATAAAACAACCAGTCAATGAAATAAGAGCACATAATTATTATGGTAGATAATGCAGATAAAGAATAAATGCATGAGTGCAATGCAATGCATATGACGGTACCCTCTGGTACCCACTGCGGCGTGCAGCCCGAGCCATCCATATTTATTTATCATCGACGACGCTCACTGGGGGTGTGTACAGACTCCGGAGGGGCTCCTACAGCCCAAGCGCAATATCAAGCCATCTCGTGGCATCAAATCTAGGCCCTCGGCCTCATATCAATCTCAGTATAATCAACCAGGCTCTCGGCCTCAATATCAATGTAATCAACCAGGCTCTCGGCCTCAATATCAATATAACACTGCTGCGGCGCGCAGCCCGAAATATCATTTAGAAATATCATTTAAGTTTTCAAATCTTAGAAAGATGGCTGAGTTTGCAAAACAGTATTTAAAACCTTGGACTGAGGTCAAATGATATGCAAAATATGCGAAAGCAGTGATATCAATCCCTGAAGGATTCAAATAATTGGCAAGAAGCCTACAATTGGAAACATGACTGAGGATATAAATTCTTTAACAAAATAAGTGAGGAAAACCAGTCAAAAATCCCCTAAGGGTTCTACAGGTCGGCACAAGGCCCCAAGCATGGCAACAAGCCCAATTCACAATAATAAAGTATACGTCTCAACCAAAAATGTAGTAAAATATCTCTCGGGACGGACCAAGTCACAATCCCAACGGTGCTCTACCCCACGCCCGTTATCCGGCGTGCAAGTCACCTCAATATAGCGCTACGATGTGAAATTTCGGGGTTTCAAACCCTCAGGACATCATTTACATCTATTACTCACCTCTAGTCGGCCAAATACTACTCCGCGATGCCCTTTCCTTTCGTATCGACCTCCTCGCGCGTCGAATCTGGCCAAAACCACAACAAATACATCACAATAGGCTAAGGGAATATAACCCAATCGAAAAGACTCGAAAAATATCAAAAATCACGAAATTTGCAAAACCTGAGCCCCGGGCCCACGTCTTGAAATCCAGAAATTTTTACATCAAAATGTTCCTTATCTCGCCACGAGTCTATACATACCAAATTCACAAGAATCGGAGTCCATTTGACCCCTCAAATCCCAAATTTAGAATTTCAATCTCAAGCCCTAATTTCTTATAATTTGGCTATGTTTTCATGGATTTCTAGGATGATTCTTCAATAAAATCATGTATTTAACTCATAAAACTTACCTCCAATCGATCTTAGTTGAAACTCCATTCAATCCCCGTCCAAAAGCTCTCAAAATGACTAAAAATGGTGGAGAAATGGGGTATTTTTCGCGAATGAAATGTAAACATTCTGCCCAGAATTTTTCGGAATT
The DNA here is from genome assembly GCF_000393655.2 of Nicotiana sylvestris. NCBI lineage: Eukaryota > Viridiplantae > Streptophyta > Magnoliopsida > Solanales > Solanaceae > Nicotiana > Nicotiana sylvestris. The sequence continues at coordinate 123,834,236 of NC_091065.1, forward strand.
ACTGTTCACCCCGTGTTACTGTTCACAGGGTACTGTTCACGGATACTATTACGGGTACTATTCACGGATACTGTTACGGGGGTACTGTTCACGGATACTGTTACGGGGCACTGTTCATGGGGACTGTTCATAACTATTGTGCACAGTGCTGTAAAAAATGCAGCAGCTTTATTTTTTTCGTGCCTAAATCGATCCGTTAACCTTCTGAAATACACCCGAGGCCCCCGAGACCTCAACTAAAAGCACCAACATGTCTTAAAACATTATCCAAGCTTGCTCCAATCGTCAAAACACCTCAACTAACACCAAAATCATCAAATTATATCGAATTCAAGCCTAAGTTCTTTTAAAACTTCTAAAACATACATTCGATCAAATACCCGACCAAACGATGTCCGAATGACCTGAAATTTTGCACACATATCCCAAATGACACAATGAAGCTACAGCATTTTCGGAATTTCATTCCGACACCCGGATCAAAATCTCACCTATCAACCGGAATTCGCCAAAATACTAACTTCGTCAATTCAAGCCTAATTCAACACTGGACCTCCAAAATTACTTCCGGTCCTGCTCCTAAGTCACAAATAACCTCCCGGAACTAACTAAACTGTCGAAATTCACATCCGAGCCCTCTAACTCCTAAGTCAACGTCCGGTTGACTTTTCCAACTTAAACCTTCTTAAAAGAGACTAAATGTCTCATTTCTTATCAAAATCGCTCCAAATAAATTCTAATGCACCCAATACCGATAATGAAACATGAGGAAGCAGAAAATGGGACGAACTAGATAGTAACTCATGAGACGACGGGTCGGGTCGTCACATTCTCCCCAACTTAAACAAACGCTCGTCCTCGAGCGTACCAGAGTTGTCCTAGAAGCCAACCAAAAGCTGAATGACCTTATCAAGCATAAACCCGGGGATGATCCCACGTCACCCTATCTCACATGGGTCCGATAACGCGTTGTAACTAAGATCACACAATCTAGTCTAGCCCATAAATCATAGAGCCACATTTCACCTTTTCGAAATCATACACAAGATCAGAACCTCACACCTACATTCAGAATAAGTTTGAACCAGCTGTAATAGACCATGCCTGCAACCTTAGGTGCAATTGTATGATATACCAATAACTCAAACAAATGCAGCAATAACTTCCATTCACAGCAGCTGCCCACAACAACCAAATACCGATAGAAATCTCTTATTAGCCAATGTCTCATTCCAACACTCTCATATACTGCCAATGATAATTGAAACACGCAATAAATCATAACCATTGCTCAGATCAACCATTCATGAGGCCATTTCTCCTCTAGCAATTATAGTAACAATTTTATTTTAAACCGAACCTCGATATTTACCCATCAAACCTGCTGAAATCAAATCCGTTCGTATTCATCAATGACCCCAATGATCACCTCAAATCCAACACACCACTCTGGTGATATGACACCTCAATACATGCCTAAGCCACAACTTTCATAATACGCGCACCAATAAGAAACGGCCTGAACATACTCAAGTCATGAAAAATGACTCAAACGAAAGAGCCATACCTCAAGCTCATCAGTACCATCAGCGGACCCAACAAGAACATGCCGCAATACTACCAAAATATCATTAGTTTAATAACATTACCTTTTTATGAGACATATACTCTCGTCAAGTAACTTTCAATTAGCAATACTATTTCCCCAATCATCTGATGCTTTTTTCTCTAATCACCTAGAAGAAAATCGCTACACATCTCATGTTCTGCATGATGTACATAGGTATTGTTCTAACTCTTACAATATTGACATGACGGATGAGGTATGCATAAATTCATGACCACTGTCGAGACAACGATTCGTTGGTTCTATACTCCTGGCAAGAACTATCACCTCATTTTGAGCAAAATCATGGTCTTAGCTCCTTAATTTACTTCATATACTCAGATTACACTAATCTCAAATTCAATGATCTCGTCTCACCCAGTACGAACTGCTCAGGAAATAAGCCACCCCAGACATAATCAAAAGTCGCATATGATGCCTCAATATGCCAATAAGCTACCAATTCGAATGCGGTACAAAAGGAAAACAAACTCTGGAAGGAATTACCAATCTCACACACTAATACAGACTTTCCTTAGAAAACAGGAAGCAAGGTATACAAAATAGCATATAGAAAACTATACTCAACATCACACTGTTGCGGCGTGCAACCCGATCCAGATAACATACCCATGGCGGCGTGCCACCCGATCCACACATAGATCTCACATAAGGAGATGCACATCGAGCCAAATTTGCTCATTACAACAAAATATCGAGTATCGGTCGTAAGCATGCTAACTGCATAATAATATCTCTGAGGGACATATAGCGTTATAAGCTACAAAACTCAAGCACAACTGAGGTGCGATGTACAATCTGAATTTCAAGAGCCAAGATGCTCATATAACGTCATTCCTACACAGATTCTCAACACATAGCAATTTCTCAAGTCGTCTCACAACTCACTTGGCGCAATGTATCACTACGCAAAATATCTGACAATGAAACATCAACCTAACTACTCCTCCATGAGGACCGCGTTACTAAAATGCACACATCTGGCCTGATATAGAGCCATTATTCACATTAAATCTATGCATCGACTTCAAGCCGATTCTGATCACACTGAACTAGTCTGATAACCTTTTAAAGGTCCATAATAACTCCCATTTTTTTCATAACACACAAGAACAACCATCACAATCGGGGTAATCCTCCCCAGTTCACAACCCAATATGCCAAGTGCCCTCCAGGCATGAATCTTTAATTTAACGACACCATCACAAACTTCATACTTGGTTTACATCTTTAATCAATCAAGTGATCATATGCCACACTTATATAATCTTCCCGTGGGACACACTCCCACAACCTACCACAACAATATCTAGAGCGTACTTCCAAACCATCGATCGCACTAACGCTGAAGAGCGATCAAGAGTCATTAACCGGGACGCAAAACCCTTTTTACAAAACACCGATCTTAGGTGACGCTGAAGACAATTCCAACTTACCGTAAACATCGAAACTTATCTCCTGCTCATCCGAGCTCATGACATCTTGTCAAAAATTTTCCTTCACGCGTGCCATTCTCGGCCTAATTTCCACAACCAGAGCTGATTCACCAGCATGCATCAAATCGGAACTAACATAGTACATAACCGTACAATCCGCTAACCAATAGCAAGCTCCCCAACTTGGCTCGAAGCTATATATCACAACACATATACTCTATTGCTGCCGTAATACCATGGTGAGATTAAACTCACTCCTTCATAAGCTTGTGGAAACACGAATCATCGGAAATTTTAACTCTTCTGCAATTTTTGCATTCACTCACACAACAGTTAAGCCCACTCTTTAGGCGACAAATTTTTTTACTAAGTCCCAAATTTTTCAAAAATTTCGGCAGAGTTTCCTTTGTAATTGGGCCTATCCACCTGCCAGAGAATCACCAAAACCATCCTAACAACACGTCCACAACTTGACAAAGCATCACAATGTATATCAACAACATTAATCTCAATATTACATGTATTATATTATCAAAATTGATACATGGACATGCGTTGCACCTATTTGAATCATAACACATAGAAAATACCTTTCAATCCTCCATTATTGGGCTATTCAACCGAGTAAGAACATATTCTTTCTTTAATGTTTTCGACCCTCAAGGTGGTCTCCTTGACTCAACGATTTCGTCATAATACATTTACAGAAGCGATCTCAGCTCCCAGACTTATCTAACTAGTATGACAAATAGATTCCCCTCATAAGCCAATTACCCACTAGCTTTACCTTTAGTTAATATTTTTTGTATACCTTCCACTGCCATACACATTACACAATCACTTAATCTTCCTGAGTCTAAACTCATACTGTAACATGAAATTTACTTCACTCCAAATAGGAGACATAAAAAGATTCTTCACGCACCCATAACTTGGGACTACACATCCTATCACAATGGAAATCATACACTCAATAGTTCATCTATCATCCAGTAGACCTTCCTCGTCACTTCCAAGTCATATAGATACATCTCGCAGTACTATCATACTCCTCACGTAGCTATCCAGCCATGATTCCCACTAATAGGGACAATGCCGAACATAAAGGTTCAAAACACTTGCTCGCACAATCAGCATCTCAGTGCTCAAGCCATAGGCAAGATCCAGCCTCAAGTCCTCCAGACTGGCCTAACATCAAACTCACCGAGATCACGTCTCGCCCTTCTATCGGGGAATTACAAGCCATCAAGGTAAATCGAATACTGAGTGCTCGTTCGCGCATACGAACATATGGAAGGAATCGTAAGAGTTACTTTTCAAGCTGAATCAAGGACGCACGATAAGAATTCAAGAATGTGAAGTTTTTCTAAAGGTTCTGCAGCCTCTCGAGGATAAATACAGACGTCTCCATACAGATCCGCGAGACTCTACTAAACCAGCTCATGACTCGCGAGACCAATTAACCTAGGCTCTGATACCAACTTGTCACGACCCAATTCCCGAACCTGGTCGTGATGGCGCCTCTCATGAAGACAAGGCCAGCCATTCAACCCAATTCATCCTTTTAAGACAATTAATTAACACAATTATAGTATAAACATGGTTTAATAATATCCAATAGCGGAAAGTATAGATAAAATACGGAAATCCAACCCAACTCAGCCCTAACCGGGGTGTCACAAGTCATGAGCTACTACAGAGTTTACTAAAATTCTACAAAGTATGGAATTAGGAACAAAGTCTGAAGATATCATAAATAACAGAAGAATAAGGGAGAAAACGGGTCTGCGAACGCCATGCAGCTACCTCGATAACTCCGATGAAAACTGAACAGCAGAAAACTCGCTCTATGCCTCAGGAATACCTGTACCTGCACACATGGTGCAGGGAGTAATGTGAGTACTCCGACCCAGTGAGTAATAAATATAAATAATGACTGAAGGTAAGAAAACACGTTAAGGCACACAACATTCTATACAGAAGCAGTGAAATCATTTAAAATAACAATTCAGTGAAACATCATGTGAAATTTCTTTTAAACCAGTAAAACAGGTAATTTGGCAGTAAAATGACGAGTAGAAATCTGCCCCTCGGGCTCAATATCAAAACAACAAGTAGAAATCTGCCCCTCGGGCTCAGTATCAAAATAATAACTAGAAATCTGCCCCTCGAGCTCAGTATCAAAATAATAAGTAGAAATCTGCCCCTCGGGCTCAGTATCAAAATAATAATTAGAAATCTCCCCCTCGGGCTCAGTATCAAAATAATAAGTAGAAATCTGCCCCTCGGGCTCAGTATCTCAGAACAGTATCAGCCCCTCAGGCTCAGAACAGTATAAAGCAACCAGTCAATGAAATAAGAGCACATAATTATTATGGCAGATAATGCAGATAAAGAATAAATGCATGAGTGCAATGCAATGCATATGACGGTACCCTCTGGTACCCACTGCGGCGTGCAGCCCGAGCCATCCATATTTATTTATCGTCGACGACACCCACTGGGGGTGTGTACAGACTCCGGAGGGGCTCCTACAGCCCAAACGCAATATCAAGCCATCTCGTGGCATAAAATCTAGGCCCTCGGCCTCATATCAATCTCAGTATAATCACCCAGGCTCTCAGCCTCAATATCAATGTAATCAACCAGGCTCTCGGCCTCAATATCAATGTAATCAACTAGGCTCTCGGCCTCAATATCAATATAACACTGCTGCGGTGCGCAGCCCGATCCATGCTCAGTCCAGAAATCATCATAAGCCCCTTGGGCATTTGTAAAACAGTAGTTCTCAGCCCGAAATATCATTTAGAAATATCATTTAAGTTTTCAAATCTTAGAAAGATGGCTGAGTTTGCAAAACAGTATTTAAAACCTTGGACTGAGGTCAAATGATATGCAAAATATGCGAAAGCAGTGATATCAATCCCTGAAGGATTCAAATAATTGGCAAGAAGCCTACAATTGGAAACATGACTGAGGATATAAATTCTTTAACAAAATAAGTGAGGAAAACCAGTCAAAAATCCCCTAAGGGTTCTACAGGTCGGCACAAGGCCCCAAGCATGGCAACAAGCCCAATTCACAATAATAAAGTATACGTCTCAACCAAAAATGTAGTAAAATATTTCTCGGGACGGACCAAGTCACAATCCCCAATGGTGCTCTACCCCACGCCCGTTATCCGACGTGCAAGTCACCTCAATATAGCGCTACGATGTGAAATTCCGGGGTTTCAAACCCTCAGGACATCATTTATATCTATTACTCACCTCTAGCCAGCCAAATACTACTCCGCGATGCCCTTTCCTTTCGTATCGACTTCCTCGTGCGTCGAATCTGGCCAAAACCACAACAAATACATCACAATAGGCTAAGGGAATATAACCCAATCGAAAAGACTCAAAAAATATCAAAAATCACGAAATTTGCAAAACCCGAGCCCCGGGCCCACGTCTTGAAATCCAAAAATTTTTACATCAAAATGTTCCTTATCTCGCCACGAGTCTATACATACCAAATTCACAAGAATCGGAGTCCATTTGACCCCTCAAATCCCAAATTTAGAATTTCAATCTCAAGCCCTAATTTCTTATAATTTGGCTATGTTTTCATGGATTTCTAGGATGATTCTTCAATAAAATCATGTATTTAACTCATAAAACTTACCTCCAATCGATCTTAGTTGAAACTCCCTTCAATCCCCGTCCAAAAGCTCTCAAAATGACTAAAAATGGTGGAGAAATGGGGTATTTTTCGCGAATGAAATGTAAACATTCTGCCCAGAATTTTTCGAAATTACTGTTTACCCCGTGTTACTATTCACCCGTGTTACTGTTCACGAATACTGTTACGGGTACTGTTCACGGATGCTGTTATGGGGTACTGTTCACGGATACTGTTACGGGTACTGCTCATGGCACTATTCACGGATACTGTTACGGGGCACTATTCATGGGGACTGTTCATGGCACTATTCATAACTACTATTCACAGTGCTGTAAAAAAATGCAGCAGCTTTATTTTTTTTCGTGCCTAAATCGATTCGTTAATCTTCCGAAATACACCCGAGGCCCCCGAGACCTCAACTAAAAGTGCCAACATGTCTTAAAACATTATCCAAACTTGCTCCAATCATCAAAACACCTCAACTAACGCCAAAATCATCAAATTATATCGAATTCAAGCCTAAGTTCTTTTAAAACTTCTAAAACACACATTCAATCAAAAACCCGACCAAACGATGTCCGAATAACCTGAAATTTTGCACACATATCCCAAATGACACAATGAAGCTACATCAACTCTCGGAATTTCATTCCGACACCCGGATCAAAATCTCACCTATCAACCGGAATTTGCCAAAATACTAACTTCGCCAATTCAAGCCTAATTCAACACCGGACCTCCAAAATAACTTCCGGTCCTGCTCCTAAGTCACAAATCACCTCCCGGAACTAACCGAACCGTCGAAATTCACATCCGAGCCCTCTAACTCATAAGTCAATGCCCGGTTGACTTTTCCAACTTAAACCTTCTTAAAAGAGACTAAATGTCTCATTTCTTAACAAAATTGCTCCAAATAAATTCTAATGCACCCAATACCGATAATGAAACATGAGGAAGCAGAAAATGGGACGAACGATATAGTAACTCATGAGACGACGGGTCGGGTCATCACAATATCTAACACACTTTGAAGGGGAATTCACGTGGAGGAGCACACAACATGCTTGGAGAAGGCTTCTAACTAGGTTTTCTTCTCCTCTCTTCTTTTAATTTCATAGTTTATTAGTTCTAGAGTTTTTGGGTGCTACATGAACGTTGTTGTTTGAAGCTTGAATTGTTCATATTTTTTTATCATATTGATTTATTTATTCAATCTTGCACTTAATTATTTGATTGCTTGATCACCAATTGAATACTATCTATGAATCTAGGGTTAAACTCGGGAGAGGGAATTCTAGATTGCATATAAGATTGAGTAGAGCAAGATCTTAACTCTGAGGGGGAGCGGATTTACGGTTAGGATAGGAATATACCTAATCGCCTTGCTTGATTACTATACAGGAATTATTAATGCATTCTTGTTAATCCTAATTCCATAGGAATATAGGCGTTAGGTTAGCTTGAACAGGTGAGTTGTACTTCAGGAGAAGGCTACGAGCAATATTAACCCCGTCAATCAATAAACTAGATAAATTAATGAGAGTGGAAAACTCAACGGGATTGTTAGCTAACCCATAGCTCTAGAATATTCACTCACATTGAATTCATCTTTATAATTTTCCAACTTGTTTTCTTTAATCTCTTAGTTTGTTATGTTAGATTAGTTTTAGCTAAATATTCATACGTTTGGATTTTCTTGAATAGATTAATTGTTTGGTTTAATTTAGTTGATAGTTAATCACAAGTCCCTGTGGGTACGATATCTGGACTTACAATCCTATATTACTTGTCGACCACGTATACTTGCGTGTGCGTTTGTGAGCAACAAGTTTTTGGTGCCGTTGCCGGGGACTTAGAAATTAACTAGTCTACTAGATAAGATTTTTAATTTTGTCTACTCAATTTTTTTTAATTATTTATATCTTAGTTTAGTATTTTATTATCTTTGTTGACATGACATCTTGGAGCGATAATTGGTCGAATATTGGTTATTCTTATTATGGTGATCCTTGTTCATATTGTGGAGGACCACACTTAGGGCAAAATTGTGCATCTCAATCTGATGTGTGGAATTTTATAATGTGTGTGGTTGTCAAGGTGGCCATTGGGATGGTTGTCCTAATTCTTATTATCATTCTCAGAGTTCTTATTATAATATTTCTAATAATGTTTATGAGTTTGATAGGAGCAATGAAGTGGAGGATATGGAAATCATGGCTCGTATTATGGACTTGATGAGGTAATTAGCCGAGCAACAAGATATGATGATGAGGAAAGTAGCCGAGCAACATGACATGATGATGAGGCAAATAGTCGAGCAACAAAGTCTTGATGCCTTAACGATCAAAAGACTCCAGGCTAGAATGGATGAATTAATGGCCAATTTCCAAGAAGAACCTCAATTCGATGAAGAGAGCGAGTTCCCACAAGAAGATTATTTTGAAGAAGCAGATATAGTGAGCCAATCTTGGTTTGAGGAACAAGCTCAATTGATAAAATCTTATGAGTTTCTCCGTGATGGTCTTTCAAATATGATAGAATAACTGATAGAAGGAAGAATTGAGCTCAGGCAAGAAATAGACCAATTTGGCTTAGATATCCATGATATTCATGATCAATTGAATATAAAGGTTGGGGCGTCTGATGCCCTACAACTAATTTTTGTGGATATTGGCCAGCTTGAGGAGCGAAAAGAGGAACTCCAATTATTCGACCAACATATTATTAATGATGCCAAGGTTGACGAAGAGTGCAAAATTGAGGATGTCAAAAATAGTGCAATTTTGGAGTTGGAGCGTATTGGACCTCATTCTAAACATTTTTCAACATTATGTTTGGTTGGTGACATGAGAATTGATCCAGTCGAGCATATGAAGGAGTCAATGGATGAGGAACAAATTGCTTATATTCTGAAATTTGTGATGTTAAGGAGACAAAACGACATCCTCCACTTAAAGGCCAAGAAGTGCAAGATGCAATACGTATTGCTTGGTTCATTTATTTTTATACAATCGCCCCAGGAACGTGACAGAGAAATTGATGCAAAATTTGGTGCGCAATTCATATCTTCAAAGTGGAAGAAAAAGTGGTGAAAGTGATGGTGTCGTGCCGCGACGTTAAATCAAGCGCTTATTGGGAGGCAACCTAGCCTGTATTTTAATTTTTTTATTTTTTTTATTCTTTATTCTTTATATAGTGTCAAGTTTCGTGTTGTTTTTGTTTTGCAGAGTAGGAGAAGTCTGAGTACCCAAAGTTGAAGCTGAAAAGCATGTTTGAGCTTAAGTGTGGGGTCGTCCCGACCCTTAATATTGAGGATCATGTCCGAGCTAGGCCCGAGAAGGCCTCAGGGAGTATTTCTCACCTCTGTTTTAATATTTTTCTCTATGATCATGCATCGAGGACTATGCATAAAATAAGTGTGGGGTGGAGAAACTACTTTCTGAAGTATAATTGTATAAAACTATTTTTTTATTTAGTTTTTCTTTTAGAACTCGTAGTTGACATAGTCTAGGTATAAAAAAAATGAAAATTGAAAAAACAAAATTTAGAAAAAGTTCAGACTTTTCCCGATGATGGATCTTTTGGACAATTTTCTTGAGGGATAAAGTCCGATTAAAAACACCAAAAAAGATTTTTTTAAAAGATAGTTAGGTAGTATCCCTTGGTTTTTCTTTGGGCGCCGGTTCTTTTCCAAGGATGTAGCTCGAACCGGGTACTTTATTTATTTTTTTAGGAGTAGTTTAGGAAGAAACTGAGTCGCTCTAAGATACTCATTGACATGGTTGATGCTGGCACATTAGGCTATGACATACATTCTATTTTTCCGTGTATTTGGTTTTAATTTTGAAGCCTAAGTTAAGTAAATAGTCTATTTTATGAAGCCTTTTCTCAGTTGCTTGACTTGTATACTACATAGTACAATGTTGCTTAAATTGCTCATTTAATTGTGCTGCTTAACTTGAGAGTTGAGTAGAACCATCTTGATTGAGTCATGTGCAACGTGCGTGTGAGGACTTGTGATTTTCTGTGCTATCCTGTGTAGTCTAGAACTTGCTCCGTGTGTTAATTGAAGCGAAATTGTAAGTTGTGCTAATTGAGGAGATGACGTAGGCTTTTTCTTGCTTGATCATGGATGTGCTTGTCACATAAAAGTAAAATTTTCCGTTGCTAGCCCCTTTGTATCTATGGACCTTTTCTTTGGCAACTACATTACAAGTCATATCCCTATTTTGTTCTGAATTTGATATTGATTGAACCTTTACCTCCTAAGGCACTTAGTCGCTAAAAGAAGTAAGGATTAGAGATTGGGGAGTAGCTTTTGAGTGGAACCATGGAAGGGCCCGTTGGTGACTAAAGTTGAAATCAAAAGTCACTAGCCGACGAACTTTAATGTATGGAGTGTGTGAAGAAAAGAAAAAAAAGAAAGAAAAATTGCAATAAAAGAAAAAAATGATAGTACAAATAATGGAGAAAACACATACACCTCCAATTCTTATTGATTTGTGCCAGTGGAATTATAGAAGTGCTTAATTGAAAAGAGGGCTATGATGTATATGGCAAGTGAATTGGTTGAGAAGAATATGTGCTTGACTTGTGAATGTAGTGTATTAAAGTGCTTAGGAGGGTTAGTCACTATTTTTAAATATACCATACCCGTTCCTTAGCCTACATTACAACCTTAAAGTCCTAATTGATCCTAGATTTAGCTAGCTTAAATTAGTAGAGATATACACTATGGGCAAGCTTATGGTACAACCACGGGATGCATATGAATTTTTTGTGAGAGTGAGCGAATTTCGTTCAATTGTGTGATGTCCTTAATCTATATTCAAAAGTATATTTGAATGTGTGGACTAATGTATCTTCACTCTTTGTTTGTTGGTGAGGGCACATGATCTCATGAATAATTGGTAATGTTGTAAACTTTCTTGTTGGGTGAGTACATGAATTGAGGGTGCTTAGTGGTTACAAGTCGGCTTTTGAGGTTGGGTGGTGACAAATAGGTTGTTGGAGTTGATTGAATTGAAATATTATACTTGGGCATGCTTAAACGGGAAGAAGGTGAAATTTTGTGTGTTCATGCTTGTGTGCCAGTATCGATAATAGTCAAGGGTATAGTGTGTGGTTAAAATAGGGTGCTCCTCTATGATTGAACTTTTTATATAGTTGGGGGTTTATTAGATAGTCTCATTGCTCGAGGACGAGCAAGAGTCTAAGTGTGGGGTGTTGATGTTTAACTTAAAGTATATATATTTCTATGTATATCGCCTCATATTTTACTTTTGTTTCGGGAATTTGGGATGTTAATTGCTATGATTTATATTAATTTGAAGTGTTTTTACTTGTAGGAATGATTCGGGAGCAAGTAGGGGCGAAACGTGCAAGATTTGAGCTAAAACGAACAAAATCAGAAAAGGAGGCCATTTGGGCGCCACAGGCAGCGCCAGGCACCACCTGTGGCGCTGAAAATAGTATGCACAAATATGGGGGCGCTATGGAGGGCGCCTAGCGCCGGTAACGCGAATTGTGTCCTATTTCGCCCGGGACACGGTTTATTCGACCCTAGACCTACCCAACACGTATAAAAGCAAGACTAAACATATTTTTGGAGTGGGGGACGCCACTTTGGAGGATATCTAACACACTTTGAAGGAGAATTCACGTGGAGGAACATACACCACGCTTGGAGGAGGCTTCTAACTAGTTTTTCTTCTCTTCTCTTCTTTTAATTTCATAGTTTATTAGTTCTAGATTTTTGGGGTGCTACATGAACGTTGTAGTTTGAAGCTTGAATTGTTCTTATTATTTTATCATATTGGTTTATTTATTCAATCTTGCACTTAATTATTTGATTGCTTGATCACCAATTGAATACTATCTATGAATCTAGGGTTGAACTCGGGAGAGGGAATTCTAGATTGCATATAAGATTGAGTAGAGCAAGATCTTAACTCTGAGGGGGAGCGGATTTGCGGTTAGGATAGGAATATACATAATCGCCTTGCTTGGTTACTATACAAGAATTATTAATGCATTCTTGTTAATCCTAATTCCACATGAATATAGGCGTTAGGTTAACTTGAACAGGTGAGTTGTACTTCGGGAGAAGGCTACGAGCAATATTAACCCCGTCAATCAATAAACTAGATAAATTAATGAGACGATTTAAGTGGAAAACTCAACGGGATTGTTAGCTAACCCATAGCTCTAGAATATTCACTCACATTGAATTCGTCTTTATAGTTTTCCAACTTGTTTTCTTTAATCTCTTAGTTTGTTACGTTAGATTAGTTTTAGCTAAATATTCATACGTTAGGATTCACTTGAATAGATTAATTGCTTAGTTTAATTTAGGTGATAGTTAATCACATGTCCCTATGGGTACGATATCTATACTTACAATCCTATATTACTTGTCAACCACATATACTTGCGTGTGCGTTTGGGAGCAACAAGTTTCATATTGGTTTATTTATTCAATCTTGCGCTTAATTATTTGATTGCTTGATCACCAATTGAATACTATCTATGAATCTAGGGTTGAACTCGGGAGAGGGAACTCTGGATTTCATATAAGATTGAGTAGAGCAAGATCTTAACTCTGAGGGGGAGCAAATTTGCGGTTAGGTTAGGAATATACCTAATCGCCTTGCTTGGTTACTATACAGGAATTATTAATGTGTTCTTGTTAATCCTAATTCCATAGGAATATAGGTGTTAGGTTAGCTTGAACAGGCGAGTTGTACTTTGGGAGAAGGCTACGAGCAATATTAACCCCGTCAATCAATAAATTAGATAAATTAATGAGATGATTTAAGTGGAAAACTCAACGGGATTGTTAGCCAACCCATAACTCTAGAATATAGTCTCTCATTGAATTCGTGTCTACTTTCGCCAATTTATTTTCTTTAATCTCTTAATTTGTTACTTTAGATTAATTTTAGTTAAATATTCATACTTTAGAATTCGCTTGAATAGATTAATTGTTTGGGTTTAATTTAGTTGATAGTTAATCACAAGTCCCTATGGGTATGATATCTGGACTTACAATCCTATATTACTTGTCGACCACGTATACTTGCGTGTGCGTTTGGGAGAAACACTATCAGAGACAAGTAATGCATTACTTATACCTACTGCATAGACTGAAGACAGTGCTAGATAAGCTAAGTTGTTGTTTCTATTCAATAGCTGCAGGATATGATCATATTGTTCCTTTGTAAATATATAACTTGACAATTGATTTGGTTGGCTTCCTGGAGTTGAATAACCACCACTCTGAGATATAGAGGAAATTGATCCCAGACCTTGAGTAGAATGCCCAGGTGTAGAGGTAATTGTCATTTGTTCCAAATTATTTCATGTTAGTTGGTTGTTTTGCAAGGAGTTTTCAGTCTAATAACGAGTTTGCATTTGATTTTTTTGGACGTTTACTTCAGATAATACATTGTAGCCTGCTGAATTTCCAGTCTTCCTTTTTGACTTATAGTCTTGAGGATAACCTACAATCTTGTAGCAATTTTCTTTGTGGTGACCTTTCATCTTGCAGGAATCATAATACATATTGAAGTTCCTCTTAAACCTTTGATTACCATCTGTTTTAGTATAGATTTTATGGTAGGCTAGGAACCCGTATTTTGGCTATATTTTGCACTCTAATTACCGCACTTTACTTGTGTTTGAGCTTAATTGATGATGATTTGCATTTATTACATATTTTATGCTGTGTAGGATATGATTTCGAGTTGGGATGCAAGTTTGGAGCTAAAATGAATGATTTGGATTTTTGAAGTCAGAGTAAAAGCCCAAGGAATTAAACCAGGATCACGTTTGGGGGTCGAGGACCAAGTCTAGATATCAAAAAGTGAGAAAAAGCCTACTTTGAGAATTTTGCACTACCATGCTGCATGGGCCGCCGCGAGGTGTGGCGTAGCATTGCATTGGAGCTTGGCTGACGAAATAACATGGTCTCTGAATTTCTCCACTGGCGCGGTGCATGGGGCACCGCTCCCTGCGCCGCGATTGTGCATTTTTGTCAGAGTATTCTCCTGTTTCGACTTGGAAAGAGTAGTTCTATCAGTACCCACCTTTACATGGTATTAATACACTTAATACGATTTTGAGGGGACTTTTGATCTTGGGAGCTTTTGGAGAGCATTGGAGGCTTCAAGACACAAGAGTTCATCTTCCTTCTACCAACTCAATACGCAAGTTTGGATTGTAACATTGGATTAATATTTTCTTATTCTTTAACTCCATTTGTGATGACTTTCTCTAAATCTATGGAGTAGTTCACTTTAGGTTTGACATGATTCGGTAACTTGGTTGTTGTTTATGAATTTGACTACTGTTTAATTGCTTGAATTCATTGGAAGAGTTTTAACATTAGTTGTGATTTTGTTCTTTATAGTGTTTAATCAGAAGAGGAACATCTTATTGAATATAATTACAGCGTATACTTTAGTTTATTTTGGTGATTCTTTGAAGTAATCGAGAGAGATTTTTGAGTTACCATTTAAATTAAGATTAAGAAATATTCGCGAGAAGTTTCTCTTACATTATTCCTACCAATAGATTCGTGTAAGTTTCACCGTATTTCACATTAGTTTATTTGATTGATTTAGATTTAATCGAAAGAGGAATCCGAATCGGAAGTATAAGCTAATCACCTATTGAATTCGTGAGAATCGATAGAACTTTAAGGGTAAAATATAACAATGTCAAATTCAGAATAGTAGTCTTGCACCTCTCATGTTAAAACCCTTATTTTTCATATTGATAACAAACCAATTCTGCTAATCTCTAGTTCTTCGCAATCAATTGTCAATTACTTTATTTTTAGTGGTTAATCGTAGTTCATAATCATTCCAAATCAAGTGTTGATCATCCTGAATAGAAATTAAGCCAAAAATTACTCGAACATTGTTTAAATACAATACCTATGAAGACGATAATTAAATTATATTATCTTGACTAGCAACCATAAATTTCGTGTTGTGTTTTGTGCTCATCATAATTTGGCGCTTTACAGGGATAGACAATTAATAGTGTTCAAAATAGTCTTTATTGCTAATTCAGGAACAAATTTTATTTTCTTGTATTCATGTTTCTCATTTGTGCAGGTAACATGGTTGATTTCTCTAGCGTATGACTCAATCTTTTTTAAAGGAAGTGATACCACACGAGCCGGAGTTGGAGAAACACTTGTGACAACTGAGAAAAGAGAGAGAACTCACCGAATATTTCTTGGGACAGTCTTCGCCCCAGGAACCCATAGCTAAGATGGGGATGATGGAGTTGATTTGGATGCAAGGGAAGCAACCCAACGACAAGAAGGCGCAACACGACAGATGCTGAAACAGCTCTGGAGAAGATGAGATGAAGATTCAACCTAAACCCGCCTCTTGCAGAAAATGAATTTGAGAATGTTGGACCCGTGCCTGATTGTTCATTAGGAGAATATGCTAGGCCATTATAAATCAGGGACTGTTAAGTGTGAGGCACCTGCCGATTGTAGCAAACAATTTTGAACTGAAGCAAAGTCTTTTGCAAATCATAAAAAATAATTGTGTCTTCAGAGGCGAGAAGAATGAAGATACAAACACCCATATGATGGATTTTGAGGAAATCATGAACACCTTCTAGTACAAAGGAGTGTCAAAAGATGCAATCTATTTAAGGGCATTTCCCTTTACACTGAAGAATGATGTGAAGCACTAGCTACAAAGCTTACCAACTGGGTCTATCATGACATGGGAAGACATGACTAAAAAGTTCCTCAACAAATACTTCTCATCAGAAAAACAAGTTAATTTAGAAGAGAGATCCATAACTTCTGCCAAAGGGACATAAAAATAGTTTTTGAGGCATGTGAGAGGTTCAAGGAGAGAGTCAAAATATGTCAGCATAATGGAATTGAATTGTGGATACAACTCTAGTATCTTTTGGGATAGACTGACACTTTCCTCATGAAGAACTCAGAGCAATGTAGTTGGAGGTCCTTTAATGAAGAAAAACCTTAAGGAGATTTCTTGATGAGCTATTTGAATATGCAAATCAATGGCCTGCTGAAGGAAACGAAAGAAGAAAAGTAGTTGGGAGACATTAGGTGGAATCCAATATCTCAATGCATCTTGATTCAATAGCAAATAAGATAAGAAAGTTGACCTTACGTAAGGTCCAAAGTTAGCCACCAACAATTTGTGATTTTTATGGGATGAGCCACCCAACACATGAGTTTCAGGCCTCAACTACATATGAGGTGGTGAGTGTTGTGAGAAGTTTTGACAGAGGAATCAAGGCAGAAATAATTTCAACTTCATAAGCCAGAGGCACCCCTAATTTTTGTGGAGTTCACCTGATGGTAGTCTGAATGCATGGCAATAGAATAATCTTAGACCCTAAGGACAAGGAGATTCAGGCTTTCAAAATTTGCAAAGGAAGCAATACCAGCCTCAACAATCTAATCAGTCTAACATGAAAGATCTAATGAATGCTTCGTTATTAAGACAGATGAGAGACTTGAAACTCTTGGGACAACTATCCGGGAATATGGCACAACCATCCGAAACTTGGAAAGACAGGTGGGGCAGATAGCTAATCTATTGTTTGCGGGGGCTCCAGGAACTCTTCCTACTAATACCGAAAGGAATCCAAAAGAAACAATAAATGGGTGTCCTTGAGGATTAGGCAAGTATTGAAGGACCCCATTGTAAAATAAAAGGGTAAGTTAATTCAAGGACAAATAGAGACTGTGAAGGAGCAGAAAAATGACAAAAATCAAGAAGGTGCGGTGAGGGTAGATCTCGAGGATGGTCTGAAGATGAAGAGCAATACTAGAGCTCTGAAAAAGAAGAACGAAAATTTAATTAATGAGGAGACTGAGTAAATCAAATATATGTATGCTCTACCTTTCCCCCAGAATCAAAGAAGAGAGAATATGGACAAACAATTTGAGAATTTTATAGAAGTGCTCATGCAGGTGCATGTTAATCTACCTTTTACAAAGGTAATCTCACAAATGCCAGCATATGCCATGTTTTTGAAGGAGATATTATCCAACAAAGGTAAGGGTGTAAGAGACTTCAGTTGTCAAGCTCACAAAGCATTATAATGCGATTCTACAAAATAAGCTCCCTCGAACGTGTGGATATCTAGGGAGTTTTACTTTACCTTGTTCTCTAGGGAGTACTAAATTTGAAAAGTCTTTGTGTGATTCAAGAGCTTCTATTAATCTTATGCCCTCGTCTATTTTTAAGAACTTGAGAAAGAAATTGGAGCAATCAGATCTGCACTTGTGTCTTTGCAGCTAGCGGATCAGATCAGAATAATACCCGAAGAAATAGTGAAAGATGTGCTAGTTTGGGAGGATAAATTTGTGTTCCCTGCAGACTTCATCGCGGTGAACATAAAAGAGAATAAGGAGGTCCCTCTGATTCTAGGGAGTTCCTTCTTAGCTACTGGCAGAGCTATACTAGATATTCAGGGAAAACATCTCATGCTAAGAGTAGAGGAAGAGAGATTGGTGTTCAAAATGAAGGAGGCAATAGGGGAACCTAGAGAGGAGTTGGTTGCATACTCTGATTTTAAGGTGGATGTCCCGAGGAAGCTAGCTGAAGAGGGCAAGCATGATAAGTGTGGGGTGTGCCCGAAAACGCTAAAGAAGAAAATCTCGGCATGGTTGTGTGTATTGGGGCGGGTGTTCAAGGTGGACCTGACATTGATTCAGACCCAAACTAGATAATTCAGGGGAGTTTCCTTTACCACTTACTTTTTCTTTGCGTGTCATGGGGACATGCCACAATTTAAAGTGTGGGGTGGGGGATGTAAATATATAGTGTGTGTGTGTGTTTTTCTTTTCCTTATCTGTGACACATGAATTTTATTTCTGAGAGTGAATGAATTCTTTCTATCTTAGTTCCTAATTGTTCTAGAATTTTATTGTGTGTGAAACTACTCTCTATCTTTGGTGTGAGGGCACATGATTTGCGAAGGAAATGTAATGTTTTTGGCCTCTATGTTAGAGTAAGTGAGCGGGTTTAAAAAAATTACGCTGTGCTTCTAAGTTGAGTCTTGAGGCTAAGTGGTTATGATATGGTGCTTAATCTTCTTTAAATATTATTGGTATGATGAGTTAAGGAAGTTGTTCGATGAAAATGCCGTCACTATGTGAAGTGTAGTTTGATTGCTCGAGGACGAGCAATGGTTTAAGTGTGGAGTGTTGATGACAGGCTAGGAACCCGTATTTTGGCTACATTTTGCACTCAAATTACTGTACTTTACTTGTATTTGAGCTTAATTGATGATAATTTGTACTTATTATGTATTTTATGCTGTGTAGGATGTGATTTCGAGTTGAGAAGCCAGTATGGATCTAAAATGAATAATTTGGAGCTTTAACGTCTGAATGTAATCCCAAGGAATTAAACTGAGATTGTGTTCGGGGTTTAGGACCAAGTCTGGATATAAAAAAGTGAGGAAAAAGCCTACTTTGAAAATTTTGCACTGCCACGATGCATGGGATGCGACACCACATTGGAGCCTGACTGATGAAATAACATGGTCTCTGAATTTCTCCATTGGCACGACGCATAAGGCGCCGCTCCCTACATCGCGCCTGTGCATTTTTGTAGGAGTATTCTCCTGTTTCGTCTTGAAAAGGGTAGTCCCGTCCAAACCCGCTTCTACATGGTATAAATATACCAAAAATACGATTTTGAGGGGACTTTTGACCGTGGGAGCTTTTAGAGAGCATTGGAGGCTTCAAGATACAAGATTTCATCCTCCTTCTACCAACTCAATACGCAAATTTGGATTGTAATGTTGGATTAATATTTTCTTATTCTTTATCTCTATTTATGATGGCTTTCTCCATATCTATGGAGTAGTTCACTTTGGGTTTGACATGATTTAGTGACTTGGTTGTTGTTTATGAATTTGACTACTGTTTAATTGCTTGAATTTACTGGATGAGTTTTAATAGTAGTTGTGATTTTATTCTTTATAGTGTTTAATCGGAAGAGGAACATCTTTTGAATATAATTACAGCGTATGCCTTAGTTTGTTTTGGTGATTCTTTAAAGTAATCGAGAGAGATTTTTGAGTTACCGTTTAAATTAAGATTGAGAAATATTCGCAAGAAATTTCTCTTAAATTATTCCTACCAATAAATTCTTGCAAGTTTCACCGCACTTCATATTAGTTTATTTGAAAGATTCAGATTTAATCGAGAGAGGAATCTGAATCAAAAGTATAAGCTAATCACCTATTGAATTTGTGAGAATCTATAGAACATTAAGAGTGAAATATAACAATGTCAAATTCAGGATATCAGTCTTGGACCGTCATGTCAAAACCCTTATTTCTCACACTGATAACAAACCAATTCTGCTAATCTCTAGTTCTTTGCAATCAATTCTCAATTGCTTTATTTTTAGTAGTTAATCATAGTTCGTAATCGTTCCAAATCAAGTGTTGATTATCTTGAATAGAAATTAAGCTAGAAATTACTCGAACATTATTTATATCCAATCCTGTGGAGACGATAATTAAACTATACTATCTCTGACTAGCGAGCATAAATTTCATGTTGTGTTTTGCGCTTGTCAATATTGCCACATCAAATGTCCTGCAACTGTGGTTGGATTGACCCCAATAAACCCAAAGTGGTTGATACTGATTTCTGTCTCTCATCACTTATGATCATAGCATATGCTTGGTTTACCGTAAGCATAAGACTCATAAGTAGAATTTGACTTCTAGTCTGACTATAAGAATCATTTAGCCCCATCAAGAAGTGAAAAAACTTCAACTTCTGTAGGTTAACAACAAAGTCTTTTGACTTTGCACAGTCACAACCAGGTGCAGGTTCTAATGCCTTAAATTTTTCCCATGGATCTTTATGCTTTGAGAAATAGACAGATATTTTGGATGTTTTTTGACTAAAAGTTGCAATTTATTTATGCAAATTGTAAGATCTTGAAACATCTATCTTGTCAAATCTTTCATGTAAATCATTCCATACAACTTTTAAACTTGAGGCATATATTATACCGCCAAGTAGCCCACTAGTAACTAAATTCATAATCCAAGATAACACTATTGTACTTACTCTATCTCAGTGATTCCATATGATTTCTGAGAATTTCTCCTTAGTACATGAACCATCAACTAACCCTAGTTTATTTCTTCCTAACAAAGATACTCTCATAGATCTATACCGGAGGGAGTAGTTTTCAATACATGTTAATTGGAAGGAAATGATTTGGATTCCACTAACATCCGACACACTCAAGAACAAAGGGCGGTTGTCATTGATTCCTGGTGCTTGGTTCATTGTGACACCACGATTAACACCAGAAGCTTGATTCGCCACTGGAATTGGTTGTTCGTCAATCACCATTTCGTCAAAAATCTCAAAAACTCTGTACAGCTATTGTGTATTTGCTGAATTAGTGATAGTAGACTATATAGATGATATTTACACCTTAATATTACCATACTTTATTGTTGTTTTATAGGCGAATTGATAACAAAATGCTCAAATTGGTGTTCTTCTGCTTTGCAGGGAATAACTAAGTAAGGAAGCACTACAGAGTATTTTGGAGTCAATAATGTGGAAAAAAACGCCCAACCAAGAAGTACCCGAGCATAAAGAAGCAAAAAATGGACTAAGGTGAAATCCACCGCGACCGCGGTGGAACCGCGACAAATCAATTATGCGAGGCAGAATGTTCAGCGTTCACCGTGGTCGAGCCGTGATCTTGCCGCGACCGCGGTGAACTGTTCACGTGCCAGAAAATTGGGGACCAAAGTGTAATTCGGGGAAATATTATTCCAAACCCTTATAAACTTTAGAAGCTCGCCCAAGAAGAAAAAAATCTTGTTTTTAGACTACTTTGGAGGCA
The DNA here is from genome assembly GCF_000393655.2 of Nicotiana sylvestris. NCBI lineage: Eukaryota > Viridiplantae > Streptophyta > Magnoliopsida > Solanales > Solanaceae > Nicotiana > Nicotiana sylvestris. Next base: position 123,855,871 of record NC_091065.1, read on the forward strand.
AGAACAAGTGTGGGAAGAGCAATTAAACATTAGAGTTCTTCTATCTTCTCTTTATTATTGCAACTACCCATTATGAATAATTTAGTAGTTTTACCTTGTTTTGTTATGAGTAGCTAATTTCTTAGTCTAGGGTTTTGATGGAACCTATTGAAGGATGAACTTCTTGTTATGTTAGTATAGTTTGCCTAGTTTAATCTGTATTTGCTCAACTACGTTCTTGTTGTAGTTAATTGATAGGATCCTCAATTAGCTGTGCCTATTTAGTGTGCATAACTCGGGAGAGAGTGCATATTTAGGTAATTATTGAACAACACCAGTCCCAAAGTATATGAAGGATCAATAACCGAGGGTTTAAAGGCGGGATTAGGGATAACGAAGCCTTGGGTGCAATCTAAAGTGAGTTGTAATAAATAAAGCCAGCTAGCGTAACTCGAGAGAGTGTGTCTAGTAAATTGTCGTGATTACTCGGGAGAGATTTACGGTAATAAGAGTGCTCATGATTGATATAGACTATTTGGTGAATCTATGTGAAATATAACCGGAAGGGATTTCATCAATAGAGAAATCATAACCTTAGATCCTTCTCTTAATTGTTTACAACTTAATCATAGTTAGTTTTCAGTTGCTTATTTACATTCATTCTTAGTTAGTAGAAACATCATCAATTGTTATTCACAACGTTTGGGAAGTTGATTCCGTGGAAATTAGTAAGTCTAACGAGAGTAATTGATAGGTTAATTCCTTGTGGGTTCGACTCTAGGCTAACTACTCAGGTTATATTTGCAACGTCCGCGTGTCCTTTTTATAAGACATAGTTGGGCGGCATTGAGGCTGCAGGTACAATGAGAATCACTGAATTGCATGAGCTCGACGAGTTCAGATATCTGGCTTTTGAGAGCACAAGGTTGTACAAGGAAAGAATGAAAAGGTTGCATGATCAGAACATTGTTGAGCGACCTTTCAGCCCCGGGGACAAGGTATTGCTCTATAATTCAAGATTAAGGCTATTCCCGGGAAATCTCAAGTCACGATGATCTGGTCCATTTCGGGTGGTCGAAGTATTCCCTTTAGGGGCTGTGGAGATTACTTCAGAGAAAGACTCTCACACATTTAGAGTCAATGGGTAGAGATTGAAGCTATATGTAGGCATGAGTGAACCAAAAGAAGTGACAGAAATCTACCTGATGGAATCTCAGAGGTCGAGCGAACCGTAAATGCATTTATCTGTGTCGTGCCGCGATGTTAAATCAGGCACTACGTGGGAGGCAACCCATGAATGTTGTTGTTAGTGTTTTCTTATGTAACTTCCTATAAAAAATAAAAATAATAATAAAACAATTGGGCAGCACCGCGACCGCGGCAGAACCGCGGTGAGAGGCAAGTATTCTGCCTCAACGTCGTCCAATCCGCCGCGACAGCGGTGAGATGTTAGTATTCTGCCTCGAGCTACTTAACCCACCACAGCCCCGGTAGGACCGCGGTCGACCGCGGTGGGCACCAGGTACATTTTCGTTATTATTATTTTTTTTCTTTTTCTTTCTTTTCTTCTTCTATTTTATATTTATTACAACCCCCCCCCCCTTAATAAACAACACACCCACCCGCCCAATACCCTATTTTCCCCAAATTCTCTATCTCTCTCCAACCCTAACTCAAATCCCTCTCTTCTCCTTCTTCTTCTTCTTCTTCTTCTTCACTCATACTACTCCCCCATCTCCATTCCTCTCACTCCTTCTTCCATCAAGGTATGCAACTCACCTCCCCCTATCTTTTCTTTTTGTATTTTGTTGTAGTTGTATGCTATCCTAATGTTTGTAATTGTGTAGTAATTTTTAGTAGATTTTTGTTAGTTTTCTTCTTGTTTTCTTTTGAATTTCGTTTTTGTACTTACTTGTGAAGGGGCTATGTGCATAATGTGGTGGAGAGGTTGTGGGTGTTGAATGAAGTGTTGTGGGGTGTAATGGTGTAGTAGAATCTTTGATTTGGGGGAAGCTTTGATATATCCATATGAGCTATATGTATGAAGAAATTGTCTTGCCCACAAGGTGTTTGGGAAATTGCCCCAATAGAGTTATAAGGGCTAATGTGACATGGTAGTGGTGAAGTCTGAGTAACCACCCATAGTCACACCTTTCACACACTCACTGATAGGCGTTTCTCTATTTGAGAGGTACAATGAATCCATCTAGGAAGAGACACAACACCGGGTCCTCCGCTAGTGGACCGGGAAGCTCCTCGAGAGTTAGGGGTCAAGCCAGTGCACCACAGTTTGACAACACCAGGTTTGTCTCCAAACCGACGGAGGATAGGTACAATGCAAAGGCAGCTAAGAAATTGCTACATGAGGTGCATATTGACCGAGAAGCCTTAGAGGTGGAATGCCCGAATATCTTCAATGAGTTGAGGAGGTGTCAGCTTGATGTTTTCTTCAAGGTACCGGAGGAGGCCAATGTTCAGATAGTAAGGGAGTTCTATACTAACTGCCCAGAACATGAGAATGGGGTTATTACTGTGCGCAATACCCGGGTAAATGCATCCATCGAGGCTATCCATAGGGTGTACCGACTGCCAGTGTTCAGGGGGGAAGCTGATGCTTATCGTACCTTTAGCCGATCAAGTGCCTTGTGGGCAACTCTTCTTAAAACTATCTGTGTGCTAGACAGAGACTACATATGGATAAAGCACAGGATCACACTTAACTCCTAGTCTCTCAATTGGGAGGCTAAGTGTTGGCTAACAATTATCAACAGACGGTTGTTGCCCTCCAGCAATACGACCAATGTCAATCTACCACGAGCGACATCGATCTACTGTTTCATAGCCTACAGGGATTTTGATGTGGCCTGGCTCCTCTATGATGAGATGCTCATTAGATCACCTGAGTTACTCAAAGGCTTCTACTTCCCTTCTCTAGTCACCAGGCTGTGCCGTATTGCTAGAGTCCTTGAAGACCTTAGAGTTGATGGGAAATTGCCACTGAAAGCACCGTTCCTGGCAAGAAAAATCAGAATTGGGATAGATCCGGTGGTGAATGTTGATGAATCGGATGATGAATCTGATGCTGATGATGCTGAGGTAGCTGAGGTACCATCATCTGCGAGAGTTGAAGAGGCAGGCCCTTCACAGCCCCACCGAAGTACCCGCCTGACAGCCCTAGAGCAGGAAATGACTGGTCTCCGCACTTCTGTCACGGACTTGGGCACAAGAGTTAACACTCTGACTACTCAACAAGAAAAGTCGGAGAAGAATATTATGTATGGGATGGCTTCGAGCGTTAGGACGAGCATGTAACCTTGATCCTGGCACCGTCTCTGATCAGGATTGTTCTTCAGGGAAGTCCCCCTCCTTACTATACTCTTTAATTGTTGACATGGGGACATACCATATTTTTTAAGTGTAGGGTGGGGGGATGGCTGTTGTTGTATGATGTTGTTATAAATAGATTACGTAACTTTGTATGTTGTTGCTTTATTTTTGTTGCATTATTTTTGATTCATTGGTAGGGTAGGATCATGTAATTAACTTCGACTTGGCCCAATGACAGACACCTTTCGACAGGTCTCTTGAGGGACATAAGTCGAACAAATATATATATATATATAAGGACTCTTCCTGATGACGGATATTGGAGACAGTTCTTGAGGGAAGTTAGTCTAGAGAAAATCTCAACAAATTTTTTTATTTTATTTCTAGGTAGTGTAGTAACTCCCCCTTGGTTTTTCTTTAGGCCACAGTTCTTTTCCAAGGGTTTAGCTTGAACCGGGTGTAGGTAGATTTTTTTGTTTTTTTAGTTTTATTTAGCATTGATGGGCTACGAGCTGAATAGAAAGAGAATCCCTTGGCGTTAGTACATCTAAACACAATCGACACTCGAGTGTAATGCCTAGTCTCAATGGTTGACTCTTGCTAAAGTGTCTTAAAGTTGTATATTTGTAGCTGACTTGAACACTCAAAAGAGAATGTCTTGATAAATCAATTCGGAGTGAGTCATATGCCATGTGTGTGTGAGCTATACTGTATTCAATGCTTTACATTTGATGCCTAGAACTTGCCATGTATGTTTGCAAAGCGAAATAGTAAGCTTCATTCAGTCTTAGAAGTGATATAGGCATTTCTTTGTTAAGCCAAATACATATAACGTAAACCCACCTGAATGTAATACATCTTAGTCAACCTCGTTGAGTCTATAAGCCAGTTTCTTTGGCAACCACATTGCGAACCTTACCCAATTGTTTGAATAGCCTTCTGTTTGAACCCTTTGACCTCCCATGAGCACTTGAATGACCTTGACATATGCAAAAGTTAAAGTGTGGGGTAGTAGTTTGGTTTTGAGTGGAGCCAATGAAATAGAAGAGAGGTGCAGTTTTGAAGAATAAAAGAAGAAACGCCACGAAAATAATAATAATAATAATAATAATAATAATAATAATAATAATAATAAATAAATAAATAAATAAATATAATAGTTGATAAGTGGTATCTTGAGGCAAATGCACCTACATGAATGTGTTGTTATAAATAAATTGTGGGGAATGTCTGGTTGACATAAGAATGATATGGAATGTTAATGTGTTGTGTATTAAAAGTGCTTAGGGAGGCTAGTCACTATATCCAAATATATCCTACCCATCCCTTAGCCTACATTACAACCAAATGAAGTCCTAATTGATCTTAGACTGGAAAGGCTCGATTAGTAGAGTATTACACTATAGGCAAGCCTATGATGCATCTTTGTGGCATGTGAATATTCTTTTGGAGAGTGAGCGAATTTTGTCCATTTGAGTTCCTAGGTGTTTTTAATCATATTAATTGTGGAACTACTCTCTTGTGTGAGGTGAGGGCATGTGATTCATAAATGAAAGGTAAGTCTTGACTTCTGTATAGAGTAGTTTGAGTAAGTGCGAATATTGCATGGTACGAGAGATTCGACTGTTGAGGCAAAGGTTGTTCACTACTAGGTGCAATTTTGGTAACTTGTTCAAGGTGTGATTCGTTAAGGGAAAAGCCTAGGGAAGGAACTTTGATAGAGTGTGGTGGATTGCTTGAGGACTAGCAATGATTTAAGTGTGGGGTGTTGATAGTAGGCTATATAGATGATATTTACACCTTAATATTACCATGTTTTATTGTTGTTTTATAGGCGAATTGATAACAAAATGCTCTAATTGGTGTTCTTCTGCTTTGCAGGGAATAATCTAAGTAAGGAAGCACTACAGAGTTTTGGAGTCAATAATGTGAAGAAAACGCCCAACCAAGAAGTACCCGAGCATAAAGAAGCAAAAAATGGACTGAGGTGAAATCCACCGCGACCACGGTGGAACCGCGACAGATCAATTACGCGAGGCAGAATGTTCAGCGTTCACCACGGTCGAGCCGCGGTCTTGCCGCGACCGCGGTGAACTATTCACGTGCCAGAAAATTGGGGACCAAAGTGTAATTCGGGGAAAAATTGTTCCAAACCCTTATAAACTTTAGAAGCTCGCCCAAGACAGAAAAAAGCTTGTTTTTATACTACTTTGGAGGCAAGAACAAGTGTGAGAAGAGCAATCAAACATTAGAGTTCTTCTATCTTCTCTTTATTATTGCAATTACCCATTATGAATAATTTAGTAATTTTATCTTATTTTGTTATGAGTAGATAATTTCTTAGTCTAGGGTTTTGATGGAACCTATTGAATGATGAAGTTCTTGTTATGTTAATATAGTTTGCCCAGTTTAATCTCTATTTGCTCAACTACGTTCTTGTTGTAGTTAATTGATAGGATCCTCAATTAGATGTGCCTATTTAGTGTGCATAACTCGGAAGAGAGTGCATATTTAGGTAATTGTTGAACAACACCACTTCCAAAGTATATGAGGGATCAATAACCGAGGGTTTAAAGGCGGGATTAGGGATAACGAAGTTTTGGGTGCAATCTAAAGTAAGCTGTAATAAATAAAGCCAGCTAGCGTAACTCGGGAGAGTGCGTCTAGCAAATTATCGTGATTACTCGGGAGAGATTTACGGTAATAAGAGTGCTCATGATTGATAGAGACTATTTGGTGAATCTATGTGAAACATAACCGGAAGGGATTTCATCAATAGGGGAAATCATAACCTTAGATCCTTCTCTTAATTGTTTACAACTTAATCATAGTTAGTTTTCAGTTGCTTATTTACATTCATTCTTAGTTAGTAGAAACATCATCAATTGTTATTCACAACGTTTGGGAAGTTGATTCCATGAAAATTAGTAAGTCTAACGAGAGTAATTGATAGGTTAATTTCTTGTGGGTTCGACTCTGGGCTAAATACTCAGGTTATATTTGCAACGTCCAAGTATCCTTTTTATAAGGCATAGTTAGGCGTGATTAATTAGGATCTATTGTAAGCTAGAATTTCATAGCTTGACTGCTCTGGTACCATAAAATTATAGCTGAATTATGTGGCTAGTACCCTAGTGTTGAAGAGATAATATAAGAGAGGAAGAAGATGAAGTAGAGAGAGAAGAATGAACTGTTTTATTCATCTTGAGAGCTGAAAAAGAGTACATGAGCTCTTCATATAGAGCTTATTAATCCAGCTGAATTTAGCTACTAATAACAAACTTAACAGTAACAAACCTAACTTAAAACTGTTAATCGTTAATACTAGAATTTACAAGAATGCCCTTGATTACCTAAGTCACACCTTTCTCAATATCTCTGATGTGTAAAAGTAAATTTCTCATGTGTAAAAAAGAGATAGAGTCATAAAACAAAAAATAAATTTGTAAAGGCGAACAAATGCCTGGGTGTTGTGCTTCGTTTTGTAGAACTATGCAACTTCGTACTCATTCAATTTCTTTTGTCAATGAAATGAAGCATGGCACAACCTTGAGCATGTCCCACTGACTAGCTATGTTGAATTCGAAAATCAACTGAACCTCATATTTTTATAGTTAACAATCTATTCTACTATTAAAAAGTTTTATGCTCTTAGAATTAAATTTTATAAACCTTCACGTAGTTGTAGTGCAAAAAATTAAATTATTTAAAAAACTTGATGGAATATCCCTGCATTTTATCAGCTTGAGGCAATGGGTTTATAGACTGTTTGGCTAAGTTTTTTTTTTAGGCCAAAAGTGTTTTTTTCCCCAAAAATTATGGTGTTTGGCCAAGCTTGTAGAGGGAAAAAAAGTACTTTTGAGGAGAAGCAGAAAAAGTAGATTCTCTCCAAAAACACTTTTCTGAGAAGCGCTTTTGAGAAAATACACTTAGAAGCAGTTTTTAAAAGTTTGGCCAAACACTAATTATTGCTCAAAAGTGTTTTTCAAATTAATTAGCCAAACACAACTGCTTATCACCAAAACACTTTCTTGAAAAATACTTCTCAAAATAAGTTGATTTTAGAAATTAGGCCAAACAGGCTATTAGTTTCATTCCTTACGAGGTCGGTAGTCCAATGTAACAACATTCTTTTATGTTTTGGTTTCTCACCCAGTGTCCGGTACCCGCATTAAAACCCGACTATATCCAGATTCATGCCGCGTCGGGCCCTATTCGGGGGGAAGCGCTCCCTATCTATGATTTTTCCATACTCAGAGCTCGAACCCGAGATATCTGATTAAAGGACGAACAGTTCCATCTACTGCACCACATCCTTTGGTGGTTAATGTAACAACATTCATATGTTTGTATTGTTCTATTTTATTATCTTATGTTTGTTAGCTATGTACGTTAATGTGGAAGAAATGTCTTCTACATACTGGTCTTAATCAAACCCACGCAAAACGTAGAGATAGATCTTTGTTTTAATAAGTTTCGTTTAAGATTTTGGCATGCTTATTAAGAAAATCACTTAATATATATGGTATTAATAATAAGAATTATTTGATATTATTAACCTTTTTTCTTTTCAAATTACCCTTTATTTCTATTAAAAGTTTTATATGATTACTGAAGCAACGGTAGATTCGAATAAATAACTACTAATTAGCACCTTTTTGATTTTCTAAAAGTGATATTTTATTTATTAACCCTCATTGACCATGGGTACGATCTTACCATAGAGATATGCTGAATAAATTAGGGGTAGTTTGTTAGAGTATATAAGAATAGTACTGAATATGGTATATTAGTAATGCTGAAATTAGTTATGCTGAGACTAATTATGCTGAGATTATTTCTTATCCATTATTTGATTTGTTGTATTAAAAATAACATGCATTGCATAGGTGTGTATACATGTTTATCTATGTATTAAAAACCATGATATTACTAATGCTATGATTTAATATGTATTAGTTATACATAGGATAATGCCAAATAGTGTGTATAACTAATACGTGTGGTAGTTATTGTCACACCTCCTTTTTGCGCGCCCCGCCCCGAGGGGTAAGATGCGCGGGTGGAGTTTTTCCAATTTAAGTGACAATATTCGAAATGGGATTATTTATTTAATTCAGAGTCGCCACTTGGGAAAGGTTTGGCTTTTGGTGTCCCAAGTCACCGGTTTATCTTGAATCCCAAATCGAGGAGATTTTCGACTTTTCCAAATGAAGTCTGCGAACCAGAAATTCTAAGTAAGGAATTCTGTTGACCCGAGGGAAGGTGTTAGGCACCCTCGAATCCCGTGGTTCTAGCACGGTCGCTTAAATTGTTATAATGGCTAAATATCTGATTTAAATACATGTTATGACTTACGTGCTTTTATTAAGTTTAAACCGCTTTTATTATTATCATTTATTTTTATAGAATTGCAACGTCGTGAAAATGCATCTCGAACCACGTCACAATCAATGCACCCGTAGTTGTTAACACATTTCGACTCCGTTGAGATTTGAATTTGGGTCACATAAATGCGCACCCGAATTTAAGAATGTAATTTAATTAAGTCGCGCCTAAAAAGTCTAACGCGTTATTATCTTTGGGGAAGGCAGTGGAATTCACTAAACAGTCCATCCCAAATTCTAAGTATTTATTATGACCAATTATTGAGGGCCCCGCAATTTGCCTTTTTATTCGGCGAGGCTCGTCTCATTATTTTAGAAGGGTACCCTACAATGACTACGTCTTTACTACATTTATCTTTAAAGAAAAGGATGATGCCGAATTTTGCTGGTTTGGACAAATACGGACTGAATCCTTATTATGTTTGCCGAACCTAAACTTGTTTGATTACCTGATTGATTGTTCATGAGGCGAGGGTCACCGCATGCTTTGTCTTCAACAGGTGAATATGCTTATTAATTCGCTAAGTGAGATTGCAAACAAACTAACAACATATATTGAGTTATGTTTAACGACCTCCAAGTTCTATTCTTAACACTCTAAACTATTTGAAATTGATAAAAGAAATCGGCTGTTTTATTATGAAAATTACTACTAATTGAACTCAAAAAGGATTACTAGTTTTTCTCAACAATCATCAAAAGAATCTATACCGAAACCCAGTATCGAACCTGCATTGGAACGAATAAACTGACAGGAGAACTGGCATTCATAGCCAGACTCTTAATGTGACTGTATGGGAGTTTGTTCGGGATACATTTATTCCGGACCCAGTACCACAGTTTTGTCAATTCAGTGGTCTAGGCGAAATGCATACAAGTGCTACCATGACTCTATGCTATACAGTCATACTAAATCAAACAAGTGTTATACTGAACTGAATGTATACTAAATCAAAGCATGCTGTCTATGTCATACTATCATTACTGTTGAGCCATGCTATCTAACAGTTCATCTTAAACAGAATGTATGCTAGTTTATACAGAATATTTGCAGTTCGCAGTAAAAATACAGGCCCAACTAACATTCGAACTATCTTTTTACACCAATGCTATAACATAAACTGGTATTCATTTCTTTATTTCTGCTTCAACTTCAAACTTTCAACAATACAAGGTTCAAAGATTGTGTACCTGGGAATATTTGCAATTGAAGAAAGGGGCAATTAGTAGAGTAACAATGAACAAATGCAGCAGCAGTAACAGCACCAACAGTAGCAGCAGGGCAGTATAGCAACAGCAACAAGAAACAGTAGAGTAGCAACTACAACTCTCAAACAATTGGAGTGAGATCAACCTCAACTAAACTAAACTTTCGAGTAGAACAAACAATAAACAAGCAGACTCAGTTTTTGTGAGAACTCAATATTGCACAGAATAGGTCCGGATTTAGTTGAAGTCAGAAACAGAAGGAAAGGAAGCAATTTCTGGTTTTGTTTGTCTGAGTTATCAGGCAGATTCTTTTCCAGTTTTTGGATTCAAAAATTTGAACTTCAAGATATTCCCTCTTAGTATCTCTCCCTATCTCTGTGTGCTCTATCTGTGTGTCTCTAATTAGTGTGTATTCCAACTCTCCTTTTCAATGAATTCCTCACAGTCTATCTGTTTTTCTCTTCCCTTCCTCTGATTCTATTCCTGTCAACTCTCTCTTTTCTTTCTATCTTCACAGTGTGTGTGTGTTTCTTTTCTAAACCCCTCTGCCTCTAATTCTCTCTGTCCTCCCCCTTCTTATCTCCCAGGTCCTCTCCCTTTATAAGCCTCAACACCATCTCTTTTAACAGCCTGTTTTTCAAAATGTCACAGTACCCCTCCCATGTGTCTTTTACCTTTTTAGATCCCAATTAGTTATTTAAGTATATAACTTCCATCAACATTCCCTGGCAGACTTACTTTTAAAGGGTTTAATACTTTTTAAACTTAAAGCAGGGTATGGGCAGTAGAATATGTTAACAGCATATGCTGTCAAACCATTTAAGATTAAACAAAGGACCTTTATGCAGGCCACAGGCTGTGCACAAAGCACATGAGATGCACTAATGCACATGCTGTGCACGAGTGCACATGCCTTCCAATTCAGAATCTAAACACAAACAATCCAACAGCTATAAGTGAACTAAACTGGCTCTTAATTGATTCAGGCAAATGTTCAATAGAAGCAAATCGATTTAACTTTGTTCAGACAGTTGAAACTAATTGACGACACATGTCGACTCGACTATATTAGCATTAACATACACAAACGTAGCCAAATCAGACATTCAAAAGCATGGGACACATGACTCGACTTATACTGATTAAGCAGGATTATACTTTGAGGAATCAGTAAGTCAGTACAAATTTGGGATACAACCAATACACATGTCTTATCAGAATAGGAGGGGAGGGATTCAGACAAACACAGAGGTTTAAGCATAGTGGACAAACAAAATTTGATAAAATCAAAACAAATATGAACAGACTTTTAAAAACAAATCACACGGAATAAAACAAAAATAAAGAAAAGAAAACAAGACTCACCTCAAATCTTTTTAAGGAACAAAATCAGAAAAATCCACTGGTGTTTGAACAGACCTTCTTTAAGGTTGAATGGACTTTTAAACGAAGTGTTTCTCGGATGAGAAACACCTCGATTAAGGTCCATTAGACCTTAATCTCCTCGGTTTGAACAAAGCACGGAACATGCACAGGGAAAACTAGAGTTCAAAACTTAGATCTGGGATTCGTGTTTCCCTGGTTAGATTCGGACCAAACCAAGTATGGTTTGGTCACGAGGAGGGTCCGGGGAGTGTCTGGTATGAAACTGGGGTTGGTTGGGTTAGATTGAGTTTTGACTCGAATCTTCAAATGAAGATTCGAGGACCTGGGGGTGTTTCGAAGCATGGGGTTGATAGAATTGGGTTCAGGATGGCATGGGGGTTCTATGGTGTTCAGGGGAAGGTCACCGACGTTCATGCCGCCGGGTTCCTGGTGAAGGGGAGATGGGGGCGGCTCTAGGGTTCCGGGGTTCTTTGTGAGGATGATGAAGGGAAGGGGTATTTGGACAGGGGGTGGGGTATGAGGGGCAGCTTATATATGGAGTGAGTGGATGGACCTCAGCCGTTGGATGAGGCATGACGAAGGGCCAAGATCCTTCCACTTGAGGGAAACGGTGTCGTTTCGAGTGTTAGGGGCAGGGTTGGTTCGGGTAACGGGTCGGGCAAATGGGGTTACGGGTGAGAGATTCGGACCGTTGGATCGGCTTGGTTTGGATGGTTGGGATGGATTGGCCTTGAAACGACGTAGTTTTGGCGTTAAACTACGTCGTTTTGATGCCTGGGGAGTGGGCTGTGTGGACCGGTGGATTGGGCCATCCATTTGGGCTTCAGTTTTCAAATGTTTTGTAACCCAAATTCATTTTAAAACAAATTTTTCCCCTTTCTTGTTTATTTCTAATTTCCTAAATACACACCCTAATTAAATAAAACTAGACCATTAATTAACCACTTAACATATTTATTTCAAGCATATAAAATGTTAAAAGAAGGTAAAATTAAACAGGGTGGCGAATCAGGACAAAAGAAAAATGCGTATTTCTTTGTAATTTTCCATCTAACGAACGGGTCATGGTTTAAATTACGCATGACACATACATTTTTAATTCTTTTGGAGCGATTGTCGCGTAAAACAAAAATCACGTGCTCACAGCTGCCCCTCTTTGTTCGGAAACACGAAGAGTTTTCGTGCAAAGATAAAGTGAGCGTGTATGAGCGATTTTTGCCTATGGACTACTCCGTATGAAGCATGTTTTTTTTTGAAAGATCTGACCGAATCTTGCTTCAAAGATTTCCTACATATTCTGGGCTAAACAGGAATCAGGTCAATGTAGTTCGAGAAGTTTTGGTAGCTGGGACTACCATGGGATTGCAATGCTTGCTGCTACTGCTGTTGCTGTTGTCACTGCTACGTCACTGACCGCCTTATTACAACCAAACGAAAATTAGAAACTGCACTAACTACTTATATGTATGTCAATTGCTAGTTACAAGATTCCTATCTATGATTCTTTTACGACTTGATCTTGGGTCTTAGCTGACTCTGCTTGTAGACTCTGATCTGAATCTTGATGCTTGCGAGTTGCGGCGACTTGTGTAACCTCTGGGATACTGAGTGAGACGCGATTGGCAAGGTTCAGGCCTTTAATTAAACGTTGGAGTCAATCCGCTCTCCATTCACTCTGATATCTCGGAATGTTTTCTTTTGTCTTTTTCTTCTTTGATTCTGAGTTGAGACTCATCTCGTAGGTCATTTAGATCCGTGTGGCTCGAGGTTAGACCTGCGGGAAAAAACAAACAAACGAACGAAATTTCTGCCCCAGTTTCACTAGGAAAATTTCGTTAATTATTCACCAGGAAATTCATAAAATTGATGAAAGAGGATACGCATGCCCGGTTTAGGGTTGGAGCCCTAACACCGGCTAGCTGGGGAGAGGTTCGGTTTGGGGTTTAAAACCCTAATGCCGAACAAAGGAAGAATTCAGTTTAGGGTTCAAAACCCTAATGCTGGATGGAAGAAAAAGTTCAGTTTAGGGTTTACAACCCTAATGCTGACTAAAAGGAAAATTCAGTTTAGGGTTTAAAACCCTAACGCTGACTAAAAGGAAAATTCAGTTTAGGGTTTAAAACCCTAATGCTGATTGCATGAAAAAGCTCAGTTTAGGGTTTAAAACCCTAATGCTGGCTGAAAGGAAAATTCAGTTTAGGGTTTAAAACCCTAATGCTGATTGCATGGAAAAGCTCAGTTTAGAGTTTAAAACTCTAATGCTGGCTGAAAGGAAAATTCAGTTTAGGGTTTAAAACCCTAATGCTGATTGCATGGAAAAGCTCAGTTTAGAGTTTAAAACTCTAATGCTGGCTGAAAGGAAAATTCAGTTTAGGGTTTAAAACCCTAATGCTGATTGCATGGAAAAGCTCAGTTTAAGAGTTTAAAACTCTAATGCTGGCTGAAAGGAAAATTCAGTTTAGGGTTTAAAACCCTAATGCTGATTGCATGGAAAAGCTCAGTTTAGAGTTTAAAACTCTAATGTTGGCTGAAAGGAAAATTCAGTTTAGGGTTTAAAACCCTAATGCTGATTGCATGGAAAAGCTCAGTTTAGAGTTTAAAACTCTAATGCTGGCTGAAAGGAAAATTCAGTTTAGGGTTTAAAACCCTAATGCTGATTGCATGGAAAAGCTCAGTTTAAAGTTTAAAACTCTAATGCTGGCTGAAAGGAAAATTCAGTTTAGGGTTTAAAACCCTAATGCTGATTGCATGGAAAAGCTCAGTTTAGAGTTTAAAACTCTAATGCTGGCTGAAAGGAAAATTCAGTTTAGGGTTTAAAACCCTAATGCTGATTGTATGGAAAAGCTCAGTTTAGAGTTTAAAACTCTAATGCTGGCTGAAAGGAAAATTCAGTTTAGGGTTTAAAACCCTAATGCTGATTGCATGGAAAAGCTCAGTTTAGAGTTTAAAACTCTAATGCTGGCTAAAAGGAAAATTCAGTTTAGGGTTTAAAACCCTAATGCTGATTATATGGAAAAGCTCAGTTTAGAGTTTAAAACTCTAATGCTGGACTAAAAGGAAAATTCAGTTTAGGGTTTAAAACCCTAATGCTGATTGCATGGAAAAGCTCAGTTTAGAGTTTAAAACTCTAATGCTGGCTGAAAGGAAAAGTTCAGTTTAGGGTTTAAAACCCTAATGCTGACTAAAAGGAAAATTCAGTTTAGGGTTTAAAACCCTAATGCTGATTGCATGAAAGAGCTCAGTTTAGAGTTTAAAACTCTAATGCTGGCTGTAAGGAAAAAGTTCAGTTTAGGGTTTAAAACCCTAATGCTGATTAGAAGGAAAATTCAGTTTAGGGTTTACAACCCTAATGCTGATTGCATGGAAAAGCTCAGTTTAGAGTTTAAAACTCTAATGCTGGCTGAAAGGAAAAAAGTTCAGTTCAGGGTTTAAAACCCTAATGCTGATTGGCTGGGATAAAGCTCGAGAATACTACACGATCAATTTTTGAGTTTTCTTGTTTTAATAGAAGATAAAAGGGAGTTTTGTGGGAACTTACCTTTTGAGTGAATTCCTTATTGCCAAAATGTTTCTTGTACCCGTGTACCTTCTTCTTTGGGCGACACCTGCTTCTTGCACGGTTGTCTTGGATTAACACCTGTTTCAACTTCTCAGACAAAAAACAATTGTTAGTTCGAAAATGACGGTCGGTTTGGTGACCTTGATCGTTCCCAATTGCTTCGTTGCGTCTTTACTTCTGTTGCGAAGTCCCGCCATTGATTCGAATCGAATGGCGAAACCTTTAGACTGCTCAGGCTTGTATTTCCGGATTCTGTGATGATTTGCCTCGTAAGGCCTCTTTTTTCTTTTTGTCCCGTTTTGATTGAAGGTTCTCAACGGGGATTTTATTGGAGGTGTTCTGTGGGAACTTGTACAAAAGGAAGCTATGTGGGGGGAATATTTACAAAGTGGATTCTTTGTGTGGATTCTGTACAATGGGGTATGCTGGGTTTTTGTTTCAAAACGGGTTTCCCAGGGTTTGTTGGGGTAAGCTTGTTGGGGAATATTGACAAAAGAACTCGCTGGGGATGTGCTGATGAAATTCCAACGGGGATTTTTTTTTTACTGGGGATACTTTGTGGGAGATTGTACAAAAGGAGAGACTCTGTGGGGATTTGTACAGGGGGAGACTCTGTGGGGATTTGTCCGAAGGCGGACTTGCTGGGGAAGATTTCAAGATTTCTCTCTTTCCTCTTTACTCTGAAACACCATCAAACGTCATGATTCATCATGCCTGGGCAATCATACCGTGCAAACAAACCATGCCACCTGAGACGGGATTCCGTGCAAACAAACAATGCCACCTGTCCTTTTCGGTGTGTCCTGAACTCGGGGTTAAAATGCAAAAGGGATTCGAAAAGAAACAAAGGAAGGGGAAAACAAATCAGAAAAGGAATACCCTTTTCGGGACGAGAAAGACTTATCTGAGGAAGATAACGCTGGCTTAAAATGACATGACATGCTTTTTGGACTGGACGTCCGATCTTCTAAGAGCTTGCGTTTTCCTGGACCAGAACGGATCAGTGATTCCAAACTGGTGGCACTCTGCCAAAACTTTCTTGGGGTGGCGTCAATCTTTTTCGGCCAACAGCACCCTTTGCGGGTTTTCACTGGCTGACCTCTCTCATTTCTCTTCCTGTCATCGCTTGATAGCACTCTTTGCGAGTTTTTACTAAGCAAGCTCTCTCATTTTGGTTTCTCTACTCCCGTCGCCTCGTGGTGCCTGAAGGTTTTCACCGCCGAGACTCTCTCATTTTATCTCTCTCGATTCAGAGTGTGCTGGTCTCCATTTGTGACGCTTATTGGTTCCCCATCATATTTGGTAATTGATTTGAAGGCTTGTGCTTGGTAAAGAGAGGTAGATGATACTAACTCCTAAACTGCTCGACGTGCCCCAGTTTCAATTTCAGGGTGAATGGGATTTTATTGTTGGTGTGACTGAACCTCAAGGAGAGGCTGCCTACGTATCCTTTCGGAATCAAGTCAAACGTAGTTCAGGCCTCAATCAAATTTTGTTTTTTTTTTTTTTTTTTTTTCTTTTTTTTTTGTAGGGAGGATTGGGTAGTGTTTGGGGAGTAGTGTGGAATAAACCCTTCGCCATTTTCAAATGTGTCAGGACCACTGGAGTATGATTTAGACGTAGTACCTCTTGACTGCATCTGCATTTACTGCTGTGTCGGGGTCATTTCCTTCGATATCACCTAAATACAATGCTCCCCGCGGCAGTATCTTCCTTACAATGTATGGGCCTTTCCAATTTGGGGCAAACTTTCCTTTTGCTTCTTCATGATGCGGCAGAATACGCCTCAGTACCAGCTGACCTACTTCGAAATTCCGGGGTCGGACTTTCTTGTTGTAAGCACGGGCCATCCTTCGTTGGTATAACTGTCCGTGACAAACTGCAGCCATCCGCTTTTCATCAATCAACGTCAATTGCTCTAACCGAGTCTTAACCCACTCGCTGTCCTCGATTTCTGCTTCGACAATGATTCGAAGCGAAGGAATTTCTACCTCTGCCGGTATTACAGCCTCGGTCCCATAAACCAAAAGATAAGGAGTCGCTCCTACTGATGTGCGTACCGTAGTGCGATACCCCAACAATGCAAATGGTAACTGCTCATGCCACTGTCGGGAACTTTGGATCGTTTTCCTCAAAATCTTCTTGATGTTTTTGTTCGCCGCTTCCACAGCACCATTGGCTTTCGGCCGATAAGGAGTAGAATTCCTATGCGTTATCTTGAATTGCTCGCATACATCTCCCATCAAGTGACTGTTCAAGTTCGCTGCGTTATCTGTAATGATAGTTGCAGGAATACCGAAGCGACAGATAAGATTTGAGTGTACGAAATCCACCACAGCTTTCTTAGTGACCGACTTGAGAGTGACGGCTTCTACCCATTTTGTGAAGTAATCGATGGCAACCAGTATAAACCTGTGTCCATTCGAAGCCTTTGGTTCAATTGGTCCAATGACGTCCATGCCCCAAGCGACAAATGGCCAAGGTGCGGACATGGGATGCAGTTCCGTGGGAGGTGCATGAATCAAATCACCATGCACCTGACACTGATGACATTTCCGAACGAAGCTAAAACAATCCTTTTCCATGGTCATCCAGTAATAACCTGCTCTAAGGATTTTCTTTGCTAAGACATACCCGTTCATGTGAGGTCCGCACACACCTGCGTGTACTTCGTGCATGATTTTCCTCGCTTCCTCGACATCGACACATCTTAGGAGATTGAGGTCCGGGGTCCTCTTATATAACAGTTCACCGCTTAAAAAGAAACCACTTGCATGTCGTCTAATGGTCCTCTTTTGATCTCCAGTAGCGTGCTCGGGGTATTCTTGTGTCTTCATGAATTTCTTGATGTCATGGTACCAAGGCAGCGTATTTGATCCCGCCTCGATTACACTACAGTAACCATGTCTTTCCTTGATTTGGATTTCCAGAGGATCGACGTGGGCGTTGCCCGGGTAGGGTAGCATTGAAGCCAAAGTAGCAAGTGCATCCGCCAGTTCATTGTGACACCTCGGAATGTACCTGAATTCTATTGATGTAAAGCGCTTGTTGAGGTCCTCCACATGTTGTCGGTATGGGATAAGTTTGACATCCCGAGTTTCCCATTCACCTTGGACTTGCCGGATGATCAGGTCAGAATCTCCCATAATCAGTAAGTCTTCAACATCCTGATCGATTGCCATATGCATGCCCATAATGCAGGCTTCATACTCAGCTGTATTATTTGTGCAGAAGAAACGAAGTCTAGCTGTGGCGGGATAATGCTGACCGGAAGGCGAGATCAAAATCGCCCCAATCCCTACACCCTTGGCGTTCACGGCTCCGTCGAAGAACATCTTCCATACATGAGCTTCCTCCGAGATCAACTCTACGGTGTTTACCTCTTCATCTGGAAAGTAGGTATCCAACGGCTGATATTCCTCATTGACCGGGTTTTCGGCCAAATGATCTGCTAACGCCTGGGCTTTCATTGCCGTGCGGGTGACATAAACTATGTCGAATTCCGTAAGCAAGATTTGCCATTTAGCCAGTCTCCCAGTAGGCATTGGTTTCTGAAATATATACTTCAAGGGATCCAACCTGCTTATGAGGAACGTAGTGTGGGCTTGGAGATAATGCCTCAGCTTTTGAGCAACCCATGTGAGAGCGCAACATGTCCTTTCCAACAGTGTGTATTTGGCCTCGTAGCCGGTGAATTTCTTGCTCAGGTAGTAGATTGCTTGCTCCTTCTTTCCGGTTACGTCGTGTTGCCCGAGGACACAGCCGAAAGAGTTCTCTAAGACTGTCAGATACAAGAAAAGTGGCCTTCCCGGTTCTGGAGGGACCAAGACTGGGGGATTCGAAAGGTATTCTTTGACTTTATCAAAGGCTTCTTGACACTCTGTTGTCCACTTAATCGCCGCATCTTTCCTTAACAGCTTGAATATGGGTTCACACGTGCTTGTCAGCTGGGCAATAAACCGACTGATGTAGTTCAACCTGCCCAAAAGACTCATCACGTCTTTCTTTGTTCTTGGAGGAGGCAAATCTCTGATGGATTTTATCTTAGTTGGATCTAGCTCGATACCTCTCCTGCTTACGATGAAACCCAAAAGTTTGCCCGACGGAACTCCGAAAGCGCATTTGGCTGGATTTAGCTTCAAGTCATACTTCCTTAGCCTCTCGAAGAATTTCCTCAAGTCTTGGATGTGGTTATCCTGCGTCCTAGACTTGACTATCACATCGTCCACGTACACCTCTATTTCCTGATGCATCATGTCATGGAAAATGGCAGTCATGGCCCTCATGTAAGTTGCCCCAGCATTCTTTAGACCAAATAGCATGACCCGATAACAGTAGGTGCCCCAAGGCGTGGTAAAAGCGGTTTTCTCGGCGTCCTCTTCATCCATCAGCACCTGATGATACCCAGCGTAACAATCTACGAAAGACTGTATCTCGTGCTTGGCGCAATTGTCAACGAGGATGTGGATGTTGGGCAGCGGGAAATTATCTTTAGGACTTGCTCTGTTCAAATCTCGGTAATCTACACATACCCGAGTTTTCCCGTCCTTTTTCGGTACTGGAACCACATTCGCCAACCATGTTGTGTATTGGACTACCCGGATCACTCCTGTTTTCAGTTGCTTGGTGATCTCCTCTTTAATTTTGTCACTGACCTCGGTTTTGAACTTTCGTTGCTTTTGTTGAACTGGAGGACAATCAGGATGAATCGGCAATTTGTGAACCACTAGATCGACACCTAGTCCCGGCATGTCATCATATGACCAAGCAAACACGTCTTTGAATTCAAAAAGAAGTTGAATTATCGCCTCTCTCGTTTTCTTGTCCGTGTGAATGCTTATCTTGGTCTCCCGGATTTCTTCCGGGGTTCCTAAATTTACTGGTTCAGTGTCATTTAGATTCGGCTTAGGTTTATTCTCAAAATATTCCAACTCTCGGTTTATCTCCCTAAAAGCCTCTTCCGCATCATATTCTGGTTCTGGGTTCATTAATTCGCAGTTAAATAGCTCATTGTGATCTGGGCGTGAAGTCCGCAAGCATGTCATATTTAAAGCCGCATTATTAGGACTGAAAAGGAAGATAAGAGGAAAAGTAATAAAAATCAGAACAAAAGAAAGAATAGGAAAGCAATGATGATTCTTTTTTTTTTGTATTTTTGTATATTTCTTTTGGAAAGTTGGAAGACAACAATGTTTACAACTAGGAATTCAGACAACAATCGAAAAGAAGAAAACGTTCAAGTTATGTCCCGGGGATAACTTGTGATACAGGAAAGGTGGCAGGGCAGGTCTACCCGGACTTCCGTCTAGTCGGGAATGGCGTGGCCTTCCAGTTTTGAAGTTGGGCGTTCGGTCCCATGTACAGCATCTCAGCAGTGCTTGTGCCTTCACCTGGTTGAACCATGTGGACCTCGTAGAGCATTTCTCTCATCGCCCCACATATTTCCTCGATTTCCTCAGCTGTGAAGACCTCATCATCTTCTTCTTCAGCGTACCTTGGCCTGACGAAAGTCGCATATAAATCCGGCAGTGGTTGAGGCAACTTCCAGCCCTCATTTCTCCTTTTCTTTGCCCATTTTTCGTCTGCTGGAGTAGGTTTGAAACCTAGTCCAAAAGGTTTCTTGATGACTGGTAAAGTAATGGGTTCTGCTATTCCCTGAAGGGTTCGTCCAAGTCCCTTCCCTGGTCTAAATCCGTGTCGGATCATCTCTTTGGCCACCATAACTGAAGCGTTAGACAAGAAAGGCTGAGGGCAAGGTACTCCCTCTTTGTGCTGCTCTGCCAGTACCACCTCGAAAGCTTGATAGACCGTATGTTCGCTCCCTTCTCTCGGTTCAAGATACGGGATGGATGGGTCCCGGTAAATGGCATGTTCGTCTTCCCCATGGACCACGATTTCTTGGTCTTCGTACTCGAATTTCACCATCTGGTGAAGAGTGGAAGGCACGGCTCCTGCCGCATGGATCCAAGGTCTGCCAAGGAGGAAATTGTAGGATGTGTCCATGTCGATCACCTGGAAGGTTACTCGAAATTCGACTGGTCCTATGACCAACAACAGGTCTATTTCTCCCATGGTATCTCTCTTGATGCCGTCGAAAGCTCTTACGCAGACGTTGTTGGGTCGGATTCTTCCTGCCCCAATTTCCATTCTTTGTAGCGTGGAGAGCGGGCAAATGTCAACACCTGATCCCCCATCCAGCATTACCCGCTTGACATAGTAGTCCTCGCATTTCACTGTTAAGTGCAAGGCCTTGTTGTGTGCTGCTCCTTCCGGGGGTAAATCGTTCTTGCTGAAAGAGATTTGGTTGACGGCGAAGAATCTTTCTGTCATCCGCTCTAGTTGCTCCACCGAGGTTTCGACCGGTACGTATGCTTCATTCAGGGTTTTCAGCAGGATCTTTTGATGCTCGGTTGACCTCATTAATAGTGACAGCATGGACACTTGCTCAGGGTGCTTGCGCAGCTGGTCTATCACTTCGTAATCCGGCATCTTCATCTGTTTGAAGAACACTTCCGCTTCTTCAACACTCACGGGCTCCTTTGGAGGGAAGCGCCTTTGTGTGGCGTTGTTCAGTTCTTGGGTATTTGAGTACCCTCCAACGAAAGTATTTTCTGGAAGTTCTTCCATGACCTCCTTACCTTTGTACGTTACCAAAGTCTTTTGATAATTCCACGGCACTGTGGACGGGTTGGTCATTGGCTTTTGTGGCACGCGTCCGATAACCACTGGCTCATTCAGCCGAGGTGGTTGAATCGTCCCCCGGACCACATAGGCCCCTTTTGGCACGTACATAGGTTTTGTCTTTTTGATCCCGAAGTTCTGCGTCTTCTTGGCTTGACCTCGCGGTATGTAAAGAACTCCACCCTTTGCTGGTACCACTTTCTTCTCCACCTTCTTTTCAGGCTTGCTTTCTGCAGCCTTGGCCTCCTCCCCCCTTTCTGATTTCTGGTCTATTTCAGGCCTCCTCCCCGTGTCGACAATGGCAATTATGGCTTTCAAGGCAGGGTCGAACTCTTTGTCTTCACAAATCATGCCGATCAGCGGCCCATTATTGTGAGCGGGCAATGGATTGTTAGTCACATTTGGGATCTCTTCGTCCCTTAGCACTATTTTCCCCTGCTCTATCAAATTTTCGACCACTCTTTTCAATGACCAGCAGTCGTTTGTATCATGTCCTTCGGCCCCTGAATGATAGGCGCATCTGACTCCGGCTTTATAAGAAGGAGATGTCGGGTTTTGCCTCGTTTGGGGAATTGGTTGCAAGAAACCCAACTGGACTAGCTTAGGGAACAATGTAGAGTATTGTTCACCGATGGGCGTGAAAGTCCGCCGTCGAGGTGGCTCCTGGGGGCGGTAGTTATTCTGCGGGGGTTGTGGGTTATAGTGGTTGCGGTAAGGAGGCTGATTTCTGGGAGGTGGAGCTGGGCCTCGGTTGGCTTTGTTGTGGTGGATGGTTATAAGGTTGGGCATTCATGACCATATAAGGTTGATGAGCATATGCCACATTTGAGTGGGGGTAGTAGTGTTGTGGGGCCCTTTCCGGAAAATGGGGCCTGGGATGACGATACTCCCTTGCTTCAGAGGCTGCCATAGCCGTTTCTTCCTTCTTCTTCCCCCTTGTCGTCCCTCCAGACCCGCTTTGGACGGCCTGAGAGGTTGCCCTTATGGCTGCTTGACTCAGAATTCGACCCGTTTTCAGCCCATTCTCTACCATCTCTCCTATCTTGATCGCTTCCGCGAATGGCTTACCCATGGCCGACATCATGTTTTGGAAATAGTCAGATTCTTGAGCCTGGAGAAAGGTAGTGACCATTTCCACTTCATCCATGGGAGGCTTCACTCTCGACGCCTGTTCTCGCCACTTAATAGCATACTCTCTAAAGCTTTCCGAAGGCTTCTTCTTCAAATTCGACAGAGAGTTTCGGTCTGGCGCAATGTCGATGTTATACTGGAATTGCTTTACAAAATCTCGGGCGAGATCATCCCATATATGCCATCGGGACATTTCCTGATCCATATACCATTCCGAAGCTATCCCTACTAAGCTTTCCCCAAAATATGCCATTAGCAGTTCTTCTTTTCCGCCGGCTCCCCGCAATTGGTTGCAGTATTTCTTAAGATGTGCAATGGGGTCACCGTGCCCATCGTATTTCTCGAATTTGGGGGTCTTGAAACCCGTTGGCAGGTGCACGTGAGGGAACATGCACAGGTCGGCGTAAGAGACGCTCTTTTGTCCGCTCAACCCTTGCATATTCTTCAAACTTTGTTCAAGGCTTCTCATTCTCTTAGCAATCTCATTTTGTTCTGCAATCCTGGGGTTCTGATCCTGTCCCGGTGCGAGTTCGCACTGAGGCGGTAGAGGATTATTGTTGGTAGCGAACCTGGTTGGTTCCATTGAGAACGATGGTGCTTGGAATGTAAAAGAGGATGAGTCAAAGCTTGGCTTGTATGTGGCAGGCTGTGCCGTAGCTGGGCAAGGCGATGCAGTAAAGATGTTCATGCTTGCATCAGTGGCCGACATTCGGGGATGAGGCTCAGAAGGTGATCCTGCGGAGAAGGCGGAGGTGGCTGGGTACCCAAATGGGGTAGCAGGGTAACTTATGGGGACATTAGAAGTCCCACTTGACCTGGAGAATAATTCAGGGAATCCGGGGACGACACTTGGCGGCTCTTTCCCATTGTTCCAGTCATCCAGCATTTCCAACATGCGGAGCCGTAGGATTCTATTTTCCTCCGCAGTTGCGGATTCAGGTGTGAGGACGGCTGAGATTGAGCTCTCCTCAGAGACGGGGACTGTTTGCAATGGAATTTCCGAAGACATTTCCACACTTCCTTTTGACCTGGTGAAGTAAGTGTGAGTACTGCTTCTGGTCCTAACAACAGGTAGTTGAACACCTCTCCTTGACCTCGTGAAGTATGAGTGCGAGGCCAGACTTTCACCAAACCAACCGTCTTTTCAAAAACCCTGGGAAAAATGCTCAATGACAAACGCACGGTTAATTTTGCAGCAAATAATAGACAGTTAATCTCACGTTGGGCATGATGCACCTATGCAGTTAAGTGGATTACTATATGTTTGCTACGAGAGCATGCGTCATTCCGGCATTTTTTCTCTTATTAGTTTTTTCCCCTTTTTTTTCTTTTCTTTTCTTTTTCTCTTTTGTTTTCCTTTTATTTTATTTATTATACATATATATATATTTTTTATTTTTGTAGTAACAGAAATGCGACCGGATCCGATGAGGATTGCCTATGTATCACGATGCCTACGTGAATCAGATCATTACGCAGTTCGAAAAACACAAATGGATGTAAAAGAAACAACCTCTTTAATGTTGAAGCGTTCTATTACAAGCTACATTTTGCAAAAGAAAGAGCAAACTTGGAAAATGAACCTAGACTCAAAATAGACTGAAAATCACCTTGATGAAAAAAACAGGCAGAAGATGCTAAAATACAGATTTGACCTATGAATGCATTATGGTTTTAAAAATTGGTTTCCGCGGGGCATTGTTCGGCCTCGCCGCGGTCCTAGGCGTGAGATCCCTCTCAAGTTGCTCCAGCTCGTGCATAGTCTGCTTGACATAACCCATTACTGCCGAGAGGACGGTAGTGCTGGGCATGTTCTCACATCGTAGACATCGTCTGGTGATGGCATGGGCAATGGTCTTGATCCTATCTCTGGTTTGCTTCTTCTCTATGAGTAGGTGCCTTATCTGATCACTGCTCGTCTTGAATACCTGTGAGTCCTGTATGTGCTGATCCCTCAGCTGCCGCACTTCTTCCTTCATTTGGGCCAACAAGTCGTAACAGTATCTACTCTCCATTTGGAAATCCCTGGCCTGCTTAACTGCTTTAAACTCAAGTGTAGCCATCTCCCTTTTTATTTTGGAAACAGCCTTCTCGTGATCACGTTTCAATTGGTTCAAACATCGGCGATGCTTATCTACTCTTGTTTCCCACCGTGCCTTGAATTCTGTCATGACCTTTTCGGATTCTTCTAACCTGTCTCGCCATTCCGTGATCTCTCTTTTCAAACCCTTTATCAACCGCTGGTCTGATTGACTTCTGGGTTGCTCATCAAGAGACAATCTCAATTTTTGGACTTGGGCCTTAAGTTCTTCATTCTCTTGGATCAACCTATTCTTTTCGCTTCGATCCGCCGCGATTTGTACGATGTTATCGAATTTCAAACTATCTATTTGTAGCTTCAAATCGCCAATCTCTGCTCGATAACCCTTCTCTTTTGCTAACCAGTTCCATTGTCCTTGGGATGATTCTACGAAATCTTTGAGATGCAGCATCTTAGCCGGTCTTTCGTAAGACAGGCTACCTCTAAACCAAGCGTGATATCCTGGGGCGACTTCCCCTTTTGCCGTATCGATCACACAAGTGTTTGCTGTCAGATGTTGGCATTCACTCCAGATTTGGCGAACTTCTTCTTCAGGGAACTGACCGTGCGGACTGATTTCAATCACTTGGGTACTCAAATCTTCATCTTTCGGTATCACTTGGTACCTCCCAAGTTGCCTCAAAACCCGATACGGTGCATAGGGTTGGATACTTTTCAGTCCCATCAACAGAAAGTGAGGCCGGGTTGCCGGCATGTATATGATTTCCTCGATAGGTGACCATCCGAGCGTCCATTGGATTTGGCTGGCAGTGAGAGTTCGGAGAAATGAGGTCCATGATGTGACTCCCTCAGGTAAATTGAGCCCTTTGATTCTCGTGTAGAATTCTCCAATACAAGTTTTCTCTGGCGAACCATAACCCACAAGTGAGGAGCGATGACATAAATGATCGGTCATCCATACTTGCAACAGTAGGTTACATCCTTCGAAGAAGTCACCCCTGGCTCGACAAACAGTGAGAGCCTGGAAAATGTCAGCCATAATCATAGGCGCCAGAGTACTTTTATCTTGGGTAAGCAAAGTACTGACAACCCCAGTTATTCTTAGATCGATGTTGCCGTCCTTCCTTGGGAACACTATAAGACCTAAGAAAGCCGTCATGAAAGCCAATTGCCTGTGTTCGTCCCATTTTTGCCGGTTGCCTTTACTACATAGTTTGAAATCCGGCTTATTGAACCCACCCTCATGACCGTATCTAGCATACATGAGATGGAGACTGCAGAAGCCTTTGGCAAGATCTGGATGGTGAAATGTTCGGGGTATTTTCAGAAAGTCCAAAAATCGGTGTACCGTGACGGCTCTAGGTGCAATCAAGTACTTGAACCTTAACGGAGCTTCATCACCCCCAATGTATCCCGCTATTTCCTCCAGCGTCGGGGTGAGTTCGAAGTCTGAAAAATGGAATACATTGTGCGCCGAGTCCCAGTAAGTGACCAATGATCTGATAATATCACCCCGAGGCTGAATGTCTAGTAAATCCGGGAGATTTTTCAGATATTTCCTCACTTTGCCTTGCCCTTCTTTGCCTAAGTCGTTCCACCATAATCGCAACTCAAAAGGGATCTTGGTCATTATTGAAAACGATTCATTTTGTATCGTGCTCATCCTGCACATTTATTTAAGGCGATAAACTTTATTAGACTCGAAAAATTAAAATTATCTAGATTTTTTTTTAAACGGGAGGTTGGACCCGCCGAGGGTTGCCTACGTATCTCACCCCGTGCGAGAATCAAACCGGCGTAGTTCGGTCATATCGTGAATAGAGAAAATTAAATAAACCTAACAATCAAGAATAAGTATTATTTTTGGAGAAAGATAAATACTAAAAAAAATATTTATTTATTTTTTGCAATATTTGGACTATTAGTCCGAAATTTATAAAAGGGTACTACAAAAGAGACAACACATTTTTTGAATTATGAGTTTTCCATTTTTTTTTTAAAAATAAATACCCCCTTTTTTTCTTAAAAAGAAAAGAACAAATTTTTATATATTTTTTTTTAAATCAAACTAAAGGACGACTTTTGGTTTTATTTTTTTTTTAGTTTTTTTTTTAGAAAAATTCCGACGAGGTTTCGACAACTACTTGGACATTGGTTTTATTTTTCCAAAATAAGTAATTATCTCCCTACGCTGCTATTTTTTTTTTTTTTAGAAACCGGTCAGCATGCGGAACCGAAGCAAATAAATGCGCAAAACAAATAGTATGCAGCAGGGTGGTCTTTTCATTTCAGGTTGCTTGTCCTAGACGGACCCAACCCCTGTGTTGAGCCCCCTAAGTCAAATGCAACATGATGCAAATAAGCGTTCCTACTAGGGATCCGGCATGAAGTCGAGTTATACTAGGTTTAAACCTTGGTATTTGTTCTAGACTGTGTACCCGAGCGGACAACTCGAGTCGAGGAGGGGCAACTTACCGGGAACCAAAAGGCCGTCCGGCTTCGTAACTTATCCGTCCTCTTTCTTATTTCGGGTATTGACACTAACAGAATAGGGAGTCTCGACCAGCGAGCTTCTCCCCGGAGGTGAAGAGAGAAGGGTTTCGGCACAGTTTATACACAGTTCAGATAATATCAAAGCGGTAAAAGACAACATTTAGCACGTTATGCAAAAATATGTAATAAAGATCAGATAATAAAGCCAAATATAACAATTATTCTAAGCTCGAATTCTTGAACCCTGAACCAGTGGTTCTGGGTTTCTTTATCCCCAGCAGAGTCGCCAGAGCTGTCACACCTCCTTTTTGCGCGCCCCGCCCCGAGGGGTAAGATGCGCGGGTGGAGTTTTTCCAATTTAAGTGACAATATTCGAAATGGGATTATTTATTTAATTCAGAGTCGCCACTTGGGAAAGGTTTGGCTTTTGGTGTCCCAAGTCACCGGTTTATCTTGAATCCCAAATCGAGGAGATTTTCGACTTTTCCAAATGAAGTCTGCGAACCAGAAATTCTAAGTAAGGAATTCTGTTGACCCGAGGGAAGGTGTTAGGCACCCTCGAATCCCGTGGTTCTAGCACGGTCGCTTAAATTGTTATAATGGCTAAATATCTGATTTAAATACATGTTATGACTTACGTGCTTTTATTAAGTTTAAACCGCTTTTATTATTATCATTTATTTTTATAGAATTGCAACGTCGTGAAAATGCATCTCGAACCACGTCACAATCAATGCACCCGTAGTTGTTAACACATTTCGACTCCGTTGAGATTTGAATTTGGGTCACATAAATGCGCACCCGAATTTAAGAATGTAATTTAATTAAGTCGCGCCTAAAAAGTCTAACGCGTTATTATCTTTGGGGAAGGCAGTGGAATTCACTAAACAGTCCATCCCAAATTCTAAGTATTTATTATGACCAATTATTGAGGGCCCCGCAATTTGCCTTTTTATTCGGCGAGGCTCGTCTCATTATTTTAGAAGGGTACCCTACAATGACTACGTCTTTACTACATTTATCTTTAAAGAAAAGGATGATGCCGAATTTTGCTGGTTTGGACAAATACGGACTGAATCCTTATTATGTTTGCCGAACCTAAACTTGTTTGATTACCTGATTGATTGTTCATGAGGCGAGGGTCACCGCATGCTTTGTCTTCAACAGGTGAATATGCTTATTAATTCGCTAAGTGAGATTGCAAACAAACTAACAACATATATTGAGTTATGTTTAACGACCTCCAAGTTCTATTCTTAACACTCTAAACTATTTGAAATTGATAAAAGAAATCGGCTGTTTTATTATGAAAATTACTACTAATTGAACTCAAAAAGGATTACTAGTTTTTCTCAACAATCATCAAAAGAATCTATACCGAAACCCAGTATCGAACCTGCATTGGAACGAATAAACTGACAGGAGAACTGGCATTCATAGCCAGACTCTTAATGTGACTGTATGGGAGTTTGTTCGGGATACATTTATTCCGGACCCAGTACCACAGTTTTGTCAATTCAGTGGTCTAGGCGAAATGCATACAAGTGCTACCATGACTCTATGCTATACAGTCATACTAAATCAAACAAGTGTTATACTGAACTGAATGTATACTAAATCAAAGCATGCTGTCTATGTCATACTATCATTACTGTTGAGCCATGCTATCTAACAGTTCATCTTAAACAGAATGTATGCTAGTTTATACAGAATATTTGCAGTTCGCAGTAAAAATACAGGCCCAACTAACATTCGAACTATCTTTTTACACCAATGCTATAACATAAACTGGTATTCATTTCTTTATTTCTGCTTCAACTTCAAACTTTCAACAATACAAGGTTCAAAGATTGTGTACCTGGGGATATTTGCAATTGAAGAAAAGGGGCAATTAGTAGAGTAACAATGAACAAATGCAGCAGCAGTAACATCACCAACAGTAGCAGCAGGGCAGTATAGCAACAACAACAAGAAACAGTAGAGTAGCAACTACAACTCTCAAACAATTGGAGTGAGATCAACCTCAACTAAACTAAACTTTCGAGTAGAACAAACAATAAACAAGCAGACTCAATTTTTGTGAGAACTCAATATTGCACAGAATAGGTCCGGATTTAGTTGAAGTCAGAAACAGAAGGAAAGGAAGCAATTTCTGGTTTTGTTTGTCTGAGTTATCAGACAGATTCTTTTCCAGTTTTTGGATTCAAAAATTTGAACTTCAAGATATTCCCTCTTAGTATCTCTCCCTATCTCTGTGTGCTCTATCTGTGTGTCTCTAATTAGTGTGTATTCCAACTCTCCTTTTCAAAGAATTCCTCACAGTCTATCTGTTTTTCTCTTCCCTTCCTCTGATTCTATTCCTGTCAACTCTCTCTTTTCTTTCTATCTTCACAGTGTGTGTGTGTTTCTTTTCTAAACCACTCTGCCTCTAATTCTCTCTCTCCTCCCCCTTCTTATCTCCCAGGTCCTTTCCCTTTATAAGCCTCAACACCATCTCTTTTAACAGCCTGTTTTTCAAAATGTCACAGTACCCCTCCCATGTGTCTTTTACCTTTTTAGATCCCAATTAGTTATTTAAGTATATAACTTCCATCAACATTCCCTGGCAGACTTACTTTTAAAGGGTTTAATACTTTTTAAACTTAAAGCAGGGTATGGGCAGTAGAATATGTTAACAGCATATGCTGTCAAACCATTTAAGATTAAACAAAGGACCTTTATGCAGGCCACAGGCTGTGCACAAAGCACATGAGATGCACCAATGCACATGCTGTGCACGAGTGCACATGCCTTCCAATTCAGAATCTAAACACAAACAATCCAACAGCTATAAGTGAACTAAACTGGCTCTTAATTGATTCAGGCAAATGTTCAATAGAAGCAAATCGATTTAACTTTGTTCAGACAGTTGAAACTAATTGACGACACATGTCGACTCGACTATATTAGCATTAACATACACAAACGTAGCCAAATCAGACATTCAAAAGCATGGGACACATGACTCGACTTATACTGATTAAGCAGGATTATACTTTGAGGAATCAGTAAGTCAGTACAAATTTGGGATACAACCAATACACATGTCTTATCAGAATAGGAGGGGAGGGATTCAGACAAACACAGAGGTTTAAGCATAGTGGACAAACAAAATTTGATAAAATCAAAACAAATATGAACAGACTTTTAAAAACAAATCACACGGAATAAAACAAAAATAAAGAAAAGAAAACAAGACTCACCTCAAATCTTTTTAAGGAACAAAATCAGAAAAATCCACTGGTGTTTGAACAGACCTTCTTTAAGGTTGAATGGACTTTTAAACGAAGTGTTTCTCGGATGAGAAACACCTCGATTAAGGTCCATTAGACCTTAATCTCCTCGGTTTGAACAAAGCACGGAACATGCACAGGGAAAACTAGAGTTCAAAACTTAGATCTGGGATTCGTGTTTCCCTGGTTAGATTCGGACCAAACCAAGTATGGTTTGGTCACGAGGAGGGTCCGGGGAGTGTCTGGTATGAAACTGGGGTTGGTTGGGTTAGATCGAGTTTTGACTCGAATCTTCAAATGAAGATTCGAGGACCTGGGGGGTGTTTCGAAGCATGGGGTTGATAGAATTGGGTTCAGGATGGCATGGGGTTTTTTATGGTGTTCAGGGGAAGGTCACCGGCGTTCATGCCGCCGGGTTCCTGGTGAAGGGGAGATGGGGGCGGCTCTAGGGTTCCGGGGTTCTTTGTGAGGATGATGAAGGGCAGGGGTATTTGGACAGGGGGTGGGGTATGAGGGGCAGCTTATATATGGAGTGAGTGGATGGACCTCAGCCGTTGGATGAGGCATGACGAAGGGCCAAGATCCTTCCACTTGAGGGAAACGGTGTCGTTTCGAGTGTTAGGGGCAGGGTTGGTTCGGGTAACGGGTCGGGCAAATGGGGTTACGGGTGAGAGATTCGGACCGTTGGATCGGCTTGGTTTGGATGGTTGGGATGGATTGGCCTTGAAACGACGTAGTTTTGGCGTTAAACTACGTCGTTTTGATGCCTGGGGAGTGGGCTGTGTGGACCGGTGGATTGGGCCATCCATTTGGGCTTCAGTTTTCAAATGTTTTGTAACCCAAATTCATTTTAAAACAAATTTTCCCCCTTTCTTGTTTATTTCTAATTTCCTAAATACACACCCTAATTAAATAAAACTAGACCATTAATTAACCACTTAACATATTTATTTCAAGCATATAAAATGTTAAAAGAAGGTAAAATTAAACAGGGTGGCGAATCAGGACAAAAGAAAAATGCGTATTTCTTTGTAATTTTCCATCTAACGAACGGGTCATGGTTTAAATTACGCATGACACATACATTTTTAATTCTTTTGGAACGATTGTCGCGTAAAACAAAAATCACGTGCTCACAATTATAATAGAGTAAAAAACACTACCAAACAAGAAATTAATAATACCAAAGCTAATACTACTATATATTATTTTTCCTAATCTATCCTACCAAATGACCCCTCGGTCATATGTATGTACGTATAACATTAAGGAGAACAAGTACTTTTGCACTTCACATTAGAGTCTATTTGGCCAAGCTTATGGGCGCCAAAAGTACTTTTCTTTTAATCAAAAAATTACTTTTTAAAAACTTTAAGGTGTTTGGCCTAGATAAAAAAAGTACTTTTGTGCAGCAGTAGAAATAATTTTTTTGCTTTTGGGGAAAAAAATAATTTTAGCTTCTTCCAAGAAACAAAAACAGAAGCAGAATATTAATTTATTCAAGACAAAAATAATCTTACAATAAATTTATTATTTCCAAATTATTCCTCGTTAATTTAACATTTTTCGTTTCCTTTTCCTTTTTATTCTACATACCTTTTTTCTCTTTTTTACTTTAATCATATTTTTATTGTGTATCACATGTATATCCATCCACTACAAAAAAAACTGGATTTAGCTACGAACGTCGTTGCTAATCTATCGCTAAAATGCTCGTTGCTAGAAGAATCTTTTGATAATCCGTCACTAATCCGTCGCTAAATGAGATTAGTGACGGATTTTTCTGTTTAGCTACAGATTTTGTCCGTCGCTAAACCCTGGTTTTTTTAGTAGTGATCTATACATGTGTGATACAAGTTTGATACATGTGTCGCAGAAAAAGTTTTTAAACTCGATTTTAACTACGAATTTTGATACCAATCCAGTCCAAATAACCTTCAATCTTGCTCAAATTTTGTATATTGCCTCATCTATGTGTTTCCAACGAATTCCAACCTTACCTATTACAAAAAATTCTTTTTTGCCTAATTGTTTTTTAATATTGTATATCATTGGTAATGAATTTTGACTGCAAACTAGTCTAACTCACTTTAAACTTCGTCAAATTTTGTATATTGTCTCATCTATGTGTTTTCAATGGATCACGATAATACCCATTGAAAAAAAAAATCTTCTTTTGCTTATATTTTTTGAATGTTGTATATCATTGGTAAATTTTTTGGCTATTTGTGATAGCATGACTAAAATAGCTAGTTGTTGATAAATATGTCTTTTTTTAGTACATTCACGTAAAATTCTCATTTTTATTCTCTTTCTCCTGTTCCTAAGAGTAGATTTTAACTTATATTAAATAATATAGTTTGATATATTTAAATTATCATGTAAACAATAAGGGATACTAGATATTCAATGTTATTGCTTTGGAATAACTTTATTTTATATTGATTTGAATTTTTTATTTATGCTTTTTACTTTATATATATTTTAATTATTTTTTTAAAATAATATATTTAAAGTTATTTTTCTTTTGTAAATAATACTGATTGCAAACTGAATTTTTACTGTTCTTTTTCGTAATTCGATATTTAAAAATACGTTTGGAAAGATTAGCCAAACACAATAAACTTGCAAAAAATACTATTCAAATGAGTTGGCCAAACACTAACTACAATTTTATAAAATATTTTTTCAAAAAGTAATTTTGAATCAAAATATTTTTTTAAATGAAGTAATTTTTGAGAGCTTGGCCAAAGTCACTATCGAAAGCATAAACTTTCACTTTCTCGCTTCCTATTGTCGAAAACCTATATCCGCAACTTTGTTTGAACAGAAGGCTCTTTTCCCCCTTCCCATGTATGAAGAATTTTAGTCCATCAGACAAGGACCAAGGGGAGGGACCCTTGTGAATTGGCTTTCACATTGCTACCTACTGACTGCTCTTACATTCATGTATAGATGGGACAGGATACTACTAAAGTCAAGTTTATAATGTTCTCATTTAAGTCATGGTCATTTTTGGACCTTAGTGGGTCATCCTTCTGTTGATAAAGCTAGCTACAACTACGACACCTCTTTAGTCTATAGAAAGCATTAAAAGTAACTACTTTGTTCATTTACTCTCTCTTTCTCTATTTAAATTTTAAAGCCCACAAAGCAAAAGAACCTACTAGAATAAAGTGACATCAAATTTGGGTCATTCCATCTATCATATACTTGCATGGTGTAAATAAAATTCCAACTCAAAGAGAACTACCTATAAAATTTATTAACACAGCGAGAGCAAGTTAAATTGTAGCAGAAAGCTAACATTGTTTGTGTAAAGTTTCCAAGAACGTCCAGTTCGGAACTTTGATTGTACAGGAGCACGGGATGTGTGTGAAGAATGAAGATACAAGAATATGAAGTTTTCACACCAACCAGTCCAACTTGCATGAGTCATGAATATGGTACGAGGACCCTTCAAATCATCATCCAGAGCCTTTTATACGCCTATCACATGGGAACATGCACGAACGTCGCCCCTTTATCACGGTAATCTCATAATCGTCAATTGTCAACTCTATCATAAGAATAACTTGTAAGAGTAGCTTCATATGGTGTATTAAGACTCCGTGTATGGTCGGTTTTTGGTTATAGAGTTGTTCGGACTTGATTTGGAAGAATGATTCTTAAATAGGAAGTTTTAAGTTGGAAAAGTTGACCAAGTTTGACTTTTGTGTATTTGACCTTGGATCAGAATTTTTAAAATTCCGTTAGGTCGGATGATGATTTTAGACTTGGGTATATGCCCGGATTTTGTCACTATCCAAAAACCACAAGTCGTGATGGCACCTAACTCAATCCGCTAGATAAGCCAACTAACAGAAAATACAACTCAATTGATATTATAATAAAATAAAGAATAGATAACTGAATATTTACAAATTTAAAAAATCTGGAGAGTAATTAGGCATCCAAAATCCTTTTACCATATAGGAATATCCATAAATTAGGCATTAACCCAGCAATTCTATTACTATTTAGAGACAAAAAATTGAACAAACAAGAAGAAACCCACAAAAAAAAAAACCAAAATAAAACAAAAGTAAATCATTCAAATTTATTCGGATCCAAACCATTTAAATACATTTATTAAATGAAAATGAAGAAATTTTCTAGTGTTTCTACTTAGAAAAGCGGACATCACCTTTGACAAAAATTTGGCTTTTTCAATAATAACTTTAAGATGAGGAGCCAAAGTCTCTGCCCTTATCGCACCAAATTTGCAGCTTCTCCAACCCCTACTACTACCAAAGTTGTTTCACCTACTAATTTTATCAAAAACACAAAGGGAATCAGTGTATCTTACCAAAAAGAGCCTTTCCAAAAAGAGCTTCAAAAAACTGAAAGTTCCTTTATAGTAGCAGCTTGGAAGATTCATAATTGAAGCTACATATACTGCTATATAACACTCTTATTACTATTACTATCTTATTTCAGACACCTATGTTACTTATCCTAACAGTACTAACATAAACTCCCTTCTCTCTTAACTTCTCAGCAAGTGTATCCACTGTTGCCTATGGACAGACAGTCAACATTGCTAAAATAGGAAATTCAAAAGATGTACGCGAATAAGAATTCGTCTGCTTTACCTCTTACTTCTTGTTAAACAGGATCAAGATTGGAGTGTAAAAACTATTAGTGCATATAACTTAAAATCTTTTCATAGTGGCCTAACATCATGACAACTCTTACCTTAGTGACATACACAGATCAGAAGAGGCCTAAAATTTAGGACTTAATAAAAGAAACCTTAACATTTACTAATTTGATATTTGGAGACCCCTGTCCTCTCTGCCAAATGCAACAATGTTTTAAATATGTAAGCTAGCACTAGCACTACTATGTATTTATTCAAAGTGTCAACAGAAAGTACAGAAAAAAACCATCACCAAATTGAATTTATAATAAATGGCCAAATACTAAACATCAAATAAGAACATGCTGGGATCCTAAAGGTATGAAATATATACATACCCTACCATGGTCATGACCAATTTTTATAATAGTAATCCCAACTAGCCCTGTTCTCTATTGTGTATTCTCTATTCACAGGGAAAAATTACCATAATTTCAATCAAACTGGAGACAAATATCATGTTAATATAGAGAAACTATAATACTCTTCTTTCTATTCAAAGTGTTATGCAAGGTAAGTAACCATATTAATCAATAGTCATCGGAATATTTGAGAGACTGATTACCTGAAGTTCAACGTTCCTCCCAATTACCTACATTCACACCCAATTCAATGTACAACGTTATAATTGTTCTAAAGACAACCTAAAAACATATAAAGCCATACACAAAATGATCACAGTCTACAAATATAAAGTACAAAACTTGCGCATTAACCTTGAAAGAAACCCTAAACCAAAAAATAAAAAAAGGTAACAAAACAGTACTAATATATGCAAAAAATAGATCAATAGAAAGCTTACAAGATGAAGAATCTTGATCTGGAGATCTCAAATTCTGAATCTTCTGGTTGCCAGAGAGAATCGCAAAAAGAAAAAACATAACTAGAGAAAAAAAAGAGAGGATTGATGGAAGAGAGGGGTTGCGGGGGGGGGGGGGGAGGGGGAGGGGGAAACCTGATCGTAGCGACGTTTACGGTGATTTTTCCTCTCTTCCTTCGAGTAAAACAAATAGAGTTCGGGACTTTAGGGATTTGGGAGTTTTGGGTTAGCAATTTTAGGGATTTTTGGTTAACAAATAGATTTGGGGATTTGGGAATTTAGGTTTGCTGGTGATTTGAGGAAGGTGGAATTTAAGTTGTCTGGTGATTTGAGGAAGGTGGAATTTAGGTTGTGTGGTGATTTTGATTTGGTCTGCTTCCAAAGAATGAGCTTGAGCAAGATGAAAGCATTGGAAGAAATGAAGAAATTTTAATTTAGTTATTGTATTTACCCAAAAAAATAAATAAAAGGAAAAAGGAGTTATATTGGTGGGTTTAGCAAAATTCAGGGGGGAAAATGAGGAGGGAACAAAATACCCGTTCCGATATTACAAAAATTTCTAGAACCGTTACTACAAATAGTCCTATTGGGACGGTTGCCAAAACCGTTCTTATAAAGAAGTCCTATGGTAACGGTGAACTGTCAACCAGAACGGTTTAGTATCTAAAGTACTTATTTCATCCAAATTCTATTGTAACGGTTGTAACCGTTACCGTATCTACTCTATTGCAACGGTTTAATAACCGTTGCCAAAACAATTGTTCCCGTAGGCCTATTTTCCAGTAGTGCCTCGTAGTACGACTCATGAGCTTCTAAGACTTGGAATTTACAAAGCTAGTACGAATAAATACACGTTCTGTTTGAAAGATACATAAACATAATAGTAAAACCTAAGCTACAAAGGACAGGAGGCAGTTATATCCGGAATGCGTGAACATCTTCAGAATCAGCACCCTATATCACCAGCAACTCTACTCCAGAAATCTATACATATCATACAGAAGTGTGGTATCAGTACAACCTGTTATACCTCCTTTTTTCCCGCCCGATAGGGGGTATATAAGGGAGTTTTTTCAATTAAAGTGACATTAATCGAAATGAGATTATTTTGTTTATTTTTAGAGTCGCTAATTGCAATAGTTTATTATGGTCTCCCAAGTCACCGGTTTATTTAAAATCCCAAATCGAGGAAATTTTTGACTTTATTTAAAAGTCTGCGAACCAGAAATTCTAATAAGGAATTCTGTCAACCCGAGAGAAGGTGTTAGGCATTCCCAGGTTCCGTGGTCCTAGCACGGTCGCTTAGCGATTTATACTTGGCTTAAGTTGTCTAATTACTTATTTTAGAACCTATGTGCATTTACCTTTTTACCGCTTTCAATGCTTTGATTATTCACAATGAAATAATTGAGTTACACGTACGTATACTCATTTTCTTTGGCGCGTCAAAAATCATGTCACGCGTACGTGTCCACAATTAATCACGCTTTATTAATTATTAAGGAAGTTTTGGTCGAAGTTGCCCGAACGCATCCCTCGATTTATTTTAATGATTGTAATTATGTCACGCAAACGTGTACACAATCACAATTTATATTAAATCACGCCTAATATAAGCTACGAATATTCATTATTCTTTCTAAAATTTTGAGATTATTGTTGGTGGCCCAAGAGGCTACTAAAGTAAAGGTATCTTGAGTATTCATAAAGGATAGGTCAATTGTTTTAGGAAAGAGACCAGTGAGATTCCATTCATTCGGGCCCAATTAATTCAAATGGAGGCCAAACTCAAACTAATATCACATAGTCTATACAAACCACTCATATAAAAAGACTAAACTCGTCCAATTTTACTATGGACTAGTGGCTCATTAATTCTTTTACCAACTTACAACAAGATATCATTAAAAGTTTAACATGCTGAATCATGAAACAGTCATCCAAATCATTAGACAAACATAAGATAAAACAGGTGGCTCATTTACTTGTTCATGTAAGCAGGGTACAAATAGATATTAATCTAATAGAAGTTGAGCCCAATCAAACAGAAACCATTAACATATAATTAAAGCCAGTATTATAGATATTTGAACTCATTGAAAAGAGAGGAAATAAGGCTAAAAATGAACCTCAAACTTTCCAATATTTTGATAAGCAAATTGTCTATGAAGTCGATGGAATGCGAAACCAAATGCCGTCAACCTCGAAAGGAACCTCGCCAACAATTTCAAAGCTCGACTGGAATGGTTTTTTTGGGTACTGCTGCAAGACTGTTTCTCGGCGAAAGCAGTAGTGATTTCAGTTGCTGTTTCCGTATGGTTTTAGTGGTTTGGGATTATTTTGGAGTGATCTGCGTTGCTGGTTTTCAAAACTGGAGGGGTCGCGTGGCTGCTCTATTTTTTGGATTTAGTTTTCGCCGGTTTCCGTCGAAGCTCGCCGGCGATGAAGGTGGGAGGATCGTCGGCTAGTCTAGGTGACGAAGAAGGTTCATCTGTTTTTTGTGAAATGCAAAGTAGATATAGCCCAGAAAGAAGAAGAATTAACCTCCTTTGCCTCAAATCACATCCACGCAGGAGCACAATTTTAACGAAGATAGAGACATAGATGCATGCATACTCAGAGAGGGATCTTTCTGGCTTTCTCTTTCTGTTTTCGTCCCCCCCCCCTCACAGATTTTCTCGTTTTTTAATTTTTGTTTCTTGCTTTTCTTTTGTTTTTTCGTGTCCAACTCCCTCTCTCTCTATATATCAGCAACTGTTATTATTATATCTTCAATGACTTTTGGGGGTGAATTGATAGTGTTGAGACGAGGAAAGGAAAAATGTTGATGAGAATTGGAGGTAACCTTCTTTTTCTAAAACAAAATTATGGAATCTGCCATTTTTTGCTCTTAGAGATGTAGGTCCACCGTTTTTGGGGTCTAGGTCTAAGAATTGAAAACTTAGGGTAGAGTTTCTATAATTGGGTATTTTATATGGAGGTGGAAAGGGATGATAGCCATTGGATTAGAAGGAAATAGATGACTAGGATTAAATCTTGCACTTAAGTGGGCTATTGGGTTGGGAAGAATGGGCTAAGGGTAGTTGGGTTGGACCATGTCTTTTTGGTTTGAACTTAGGCTAAAAAGATCAAATAATAAAATATATCTATAAAAATATAAAAATCACTCTAAATTAAAATAAACAAATATAAAACTAAATACTACGAGTGAACTAATTTTTTTGTATTTTCAAATGTTATAATACTATAAATATAAAAATACTAATTGACTTTAACCTAAAGATGAAAATATTTATTTTATTTTCTTGTAATTTTTATTTTTTGTGATAAAATAAAGTAAAAGAGTCAAAACTATTTAAAATAACGATATTAAACCTAAACTAAATATTTTACGCTAAAAAATATGTAAAATCTTAGGGAGGATAAAAAATTACATGTCTACAGCTGCCCCTCTTTGACTGGAAACGCGAAGAGTTTTCAGACAAAGAACAACGAGACAGGTTTTTTGACCCGAGCCTTATTTAGAGAGACAAAAAACTAAGAGAAAGAAGAATGTGACCGAACCCTGGTATCTGAGCTGCCTACATATCCTTGGCTATAAAGAAATCAGGCCACGTGTAGTTCAGAAGTGAATGAGATGATGGAGTGTACCAAGGTGGAGAGCTGAGTGAGGTTCTATTCCGTCGAGGTTCCGGTCTGCGGTCTTGTTATTACATCAAAATCAAAAATTAAAAAGACTAACTAAGCCTATCATCTACGAGTTACAAGATTCCTATCCATGAGTCTTCTGAAGCATGATCTTGAGTCTTGGTTGGTTCTTCATACGGACTCTGATCTGAATCTTGATGCTTGTTAGCTGCAGGTGTTGGTTCAATCTTCTTCAGCTTTTTTAGATCAAGGCGGGACATGCAGAGCTTGTGACTTCAATTATGTCTTGAGCAGTCCACATCTTTTCTCCGCTTCTGCACTTTGGATTCACTTATTTTCCTTGTTTTTCTTTTATTTTATTTGAATCGAGACTTCTTATTTTGGTCACCTCAAAACTTATGCCTTAAGGTAAAAACCTGCTCGGGTTATGCCGGAAAAGCCATCGGGTTATGCCAGAAAGGAAAAAAGGTCCTCGGGTTTTGCCGGGGAAGGTCATCAGGTTATGCCGCAAAAGATAAAGGTCCTCAGGTTATGCCGGGGAGGTCCACGGGTTATGCCGCAAAAGATAAAGGTCCTTAGGTTATGCCGGGGAGGTCTACGGGTTATACCGGGAAAGTCATCGAGTTATACCAAAAAAGAAAAAGGTACTCGGGTTATGCCGGGGAGGTCCACGGGTTATGCCGGAAAAGAAAAAGGTCCTCGGATTATGCCGGGGAGGTCCACGGGTTATACTGGAAAAGTCATCGGGTTATGCCGGAAAAGAAAAATATCCTCGGGTTATGCCGGGGAGGTCCACGGGCTATGCCGGAAAAGAAAAAGGTCCTCAGGTTATGCCGGGGAGGTCCACGAGTTATGCCGGGAAAGTCATCGGGTTATGCTGAAAAAGAAAAAGGTCCTCGGGTTATGCCGGGGAGGTCCACGGGTTATGCCGGGAAAGTCATCGGGTTATGCCAGAAAAGAAAAAGGTCCTCGGGTTATGCCGGGGAGGTCCACGGGTTATGCCGAGGAGGTCCACGGGTTATGCCGGGGAGGTCCACGGATTATGCCGGGGAAGGTCATCGGGTTATGCTGGAAAAAAAGGTCATCGAGTTATGCCCGGGAGGTCCACGGGTTATGTCGGGAAAGTCATCGGGTTATGCTAGAAAAGAAAAAGGTCCTCGGGTTATGCAGGGAGGTCCACGGGTTATGCCGGGGATCAACTAGGGAGTGGAACCCTATAATGGAAAGGCTACCAGGTTATGCTAGGAGTGACTAGGGAATGAGACCCTATGTTGGGAAAATGCATCAAAAGATTAGGGACCCTAAACTACCATGATTTTGAATTTTTCTTCTTCTTTTCTTTTCATTTCACTTTTTTATTATTATTTAGGAAAATGAGTAAAAATGCAGGAAATAATTCGGGGGAGACTTCTCTTTTGGATTGATTATTGCTGCAAAACTGTTTCTAGCCTCTGCGCGGTTTCCTTTTGTTGCACCTGCTTCTTGCAAGGTTGCTTTTGGATTGCACCCATTTCCTGTTTTCAAACAAAGAACGATTTGTTAGTTTAAAAAGGTGGTTGGTTTTGTGGCCTTGGGCACTTCAGTCACTTGATCTTGGCCCGACTTATTTGATGAAGATCTCAACTACAACTGCTTGTTCCCTGAGGAACGATTTCATTTCAGGCCCTGGAGAACCTCTGGTTTTTCCAGACTTTGCCATAACGATTGGTCGGTGGAACTCAACCTTACCGACTTCATTTTACCTTCGTAGGCCTTTCCCTTTTGATTTTTTTTCTTCTTCTCTTTTTTTTAATTTCGGAGCATTGGGGAACTTTTGGCTCCTCAAACTTGCTACAATGGCTAGTCGCGTGGGATTTAATCTTTTCCAACTTTATTTCACCTTCGTAGGCCTTTTATTTCTTGCTTCTTTCTTCCAATTTTAGCTTCAGAGCATTTGGGGGTACCTTGGCCTTTTCAAATCT
Organism: Nicotiana sylvestris; assembly: GCF_000393655.2. Taxonomy (NCBI): domain Eukaryota; kingdom Viridiplantae; phylum Streptophyta; class Magnoliopsida; order Solanales; family Solanaceae; genus Nicotiana; species Nicotiana sylvestris. The sequence continues at coordinate 123,897,446 of NC_091065.1, forward strand.
CTGTCGATACGGTTAGCCGCGTAAGTGTGACGACCCGGCTGGTCGTCTTAAGAATCTATACCCCAATCCCCTATTAGCTGCTTACCTTAAGTTTATATTTTGATTTGCCGGGATGTTCGGTTTTGAGTTTCGGAGAGTTTTGGGACACGTAGTCCCTAAACGAGAGCTTAAGTGTTGGAAAGTTGTTCGTAGTCGGAACAATGTGAAGATACCCTCAGAATGGAAATTCGATGGTTTCGTTAGCTCCGTTGGGTGATTTGGGGGTTAGGAGCGTGTTCAGATTGTGTTTCGGAGGCCCGTAGCTAATTTAGGCTAGAAATGTCGAAAGTTGAATTTTTGAAGTTTCCGGTCCGATAGTGAGATTTTGATCCGAGAGTCGGAATGAAATTCCGGAAGTTGGAGTAGCTCAGTAGTGTTGAATGTGACGTGTGTGCAAAATTTCAGTCCATTCGAGATGGACTTTTTGATCAAAAGCGTATTTTTAGAGTTTTTTAATTAATAGGCTTGAATCCGATGAATAATAGGTGTTTTGATGTTGTTTTGAGCATTCCGAAGGTTGGAACAAGTTTGAATGATGTTTTAGGGTTGGTTGGTAGGTTTGGTTGAGGTCCTGGAGGCCTCGGGTGTGTTTCGGGTGCTCAACGGATCATTTTAAGTTGTAAAAAAAGTTGCAGATTTTGTTCAGCTGTTGTAGAGGAATTTTACTCTTTGCGTTCGCGAGTGGGCCCTCGAGTTCTCGAAGAGTCAGTTGAGGAATGTGAAAATTAAGCCTTCGCGTTCGCGAGGAAGGCACCGCGTTCGCTAAGGGCTAAGTGTTTGTACATCGCGTTCGCGTGGGTGGTGTAGCGTTCACATAGAAGAAAATGAGCGGCTGAGTTTCAGTAGATTTAATGTATCGCGTTCGCGATAGGTAGAACGCGATCGCGAAGGACTATCTGTTCAAAGCATCGCGTTCGCGAGGAATTGGACACGATTGTGTATGAGGAAAAATGGTCAAAGTCATTTTGTGCTTCGCGAACGCGAGTGCTTGACCGCGTTCGCGAAGAAGGAATTACCTGGGCAGATATAAGATTTCAAAATCGAGGGTTTAGCCATTTTTATTAAAACTTAAGCTTGGGAGCTCGGATTTGAGCAAGATTTTGAGGGATTTTCAGAGATATCGATTGGGTAACGATTCTAGATTCCTTTTTTCTTGTAATCCGTTAATCTAAACATGAATTCACCCTTTAATTTCGAAAATTGTATGAAAATTGGGGAAAAGTTCTTAGACCAAGAAATTGAGTTTTGATTGGGGATTTAACATCGGATTTGGATAATTTAGGTATGGTTAGACTCGTGAGAGTGTGAGGATTCTGAAACTATAAATTTTACCTGATTCCGAGATGTGGGCCCGAGGGGCATTTTGGTCATTTCACCTAATTTGGTGTATTAGCTTAGAATTTAATAGTAGAATCATTTACTTGAAGTGTTATTTACATTATGAAATTGAATTGAATAGATTTGGGCCATTTGTAGTCGAGTACTTGTGGCAAGAGCGTCGTTTCAGATTGATTTTCAGCCGGTTCGAGATAAGTGACTTGTCTAATCTTGTGTGGGGGACCTTCCCCTTAGGATATGATATATTTGATAATTGAAATGCCTTGTACGTGAGGTGACGAGTGCGTACTTGAGCTAATTGTTGAAAATCCGGTTTTACTTTAAGTATTTCAATTGAGTACCTTTTTCCTGTTTTATCCTACTTGCGTGTTTAGCCTGTTGTAGTTTAGAAAAGCATGTCTAAGTGACTTAATTACTTTATTTGCTCAACCTGCCTTACCTGAATTCCGTGCAGCATGTTAGGCTAGAATTAGCTGTTTACTTGGTATGAAATTAGCATTTAATTGGTATTCTTGTGTTACTTTTGTGTGTTTTTAATTTGGGACTATCGATCGGCATCCCGGGAGATCTCTTGAACGTATTTATGATCTGGACTGAGGTGCGGGATACCAAGAGATCCCTGGCACGTATATTGAAGATACCAAGAGATCCTCGGGATACCAAGAGATCCCTAGCATATATATTGAGGATACCAAGAGATCCTCGGGATACCAAGAGATCCCTTGTATACATAGAGGATACCAAGAGATCCTCGAGATACCAAGAGATCCCCCGGTTATCATCCTTGTTATGGGTAGTACTTCCTTGTGGTTTGCCTTCATCTCTGTTTCCGTTATTGTACTCTTATTATCCTATATAGATTCTTACTGTAGATTCTCAATTGTACTGCTTATCTTTTCCTGTCATCTTTATATTTATTTAATCTCAGTAGGGCCCTGACCGTCCTCTCACTACCCAACCAAGGTTAGGCTTGGCACTTACTGAGTACGTTGTGGTGTACTCATGCCCCTTCTGCGCATGTTTTTTATGTACAGATCCAGGTACCTCTAATCAGGCCTACCATCCTTGAGGGAGGCGACTGCTTTAGAGACTTCGAGGTACATCTGCCTCGTCCGCAGACCGAGGTGTCCCTTTCTATTCCTGCTTTTAGTATTTAGCCCTTTTGTATTTTTCTGCTCTTATTAGACATCCCAGAGTTAGAGCTATGTGGTATTTTTCTTATCTTATGATTCGTGGATTTCCGGGTCTTGGATCTACGTATTGGTATTGAGAGTTAAACATGGTGTATGCCGAGCGGCACATTTAAACACTATTATTACTTTATTCCTATTTTTAAATTGTTTTACTTCCGCAAATTTTGGTTTCTCTTCTGCAATTTAGGCTTACCTAGTCGTAGAGACTAGGTGCCGTCACGATGGTTCACGGAGGGCGAACCAGGGTCGTGAAAAGTTGGTATCAGAGCTCTAGGTTCTTAGGAGTCATGGATCACAAACCGGTTTATTAGAGTCTCGCTGATCATTACGGAGACGTTTGTACTTATCTACGAGAGGCTATGTAACTGCTAGGAAAATTCCACTTCATTTGATTTCCTTGTCATGCAATATTTTGACATCACAATTCTAAACTTCTGTCTTCTATTCTCTCATAGATGGTAAGGATACGTGCTACCCGAGATGATCAGGCACCCGCGCCCCCTACTGCAGTCGTCAGAGGCCGGGGCCGGTGTAGAGGCTGAGGACGCACACGTGGTGCAGCCAGAGCACCTGCGCTAGCTACCACCGAGGTACCACTAGCAGTTCCATCCGGAGTCCAGGCACCTGACACGCCTACTGCTACTACTACTCCAGCTCTTCAGGAGACTCTAGCATAGTTCATGAGCATGTACACCACTTTGGCTCCTGCAGGGTTGCTTCCCCTTGCTGCAGCTACATCTCAGGCCGGGGGAGGGGAACAGACTCCCGTCGCCCGCACTCTTGAGCAACGAGTGCATGTTGAGCAGGTTACTAAGATTATTCCTGTACCGCTTGCAGTGCCAGTTCAACCCGAGGACATGGCAGTGGCTTCCGAGGAGGAACAACTGAGGCTTGAGAGGTTCAAGAAGTACAAACCTCCTATATTCAGCGATTTAGCATCGGAGGATGCTCTGGGATTTCTAGATGAGAGTTACCGCATTCTCCATACCATGGGTTTATCAGGTTCGAGTGGGGTTTCCTTTACTACTTTCTAGCTTCGAGGAGCCACCTATGAGTGGTGGCGCACCTATGAGTTAGACAGACCGGATGAGGCTGCTTTACTAACTTGGACTCAGTTTTCAGATCTGTTCCTGAGAGAGTATGTTCCTCAGAGCCTCAGGGACGCATGGCGCACAGAGTTTGAGCATTTGCGCCAGGGTACTATGACTGTCTCAGAGTATGCTGTCCGTTACACCAGTTTGGCTAGGCATGCACCAGCCTTGGTTTCTACTGTTCGCGAGAGGGTTTGCCGGTTTATTGAGGGGCTTATTCCCAACATCAGATCTAGCATGGCTCATGAGTTGGAGATGGATATTTTTTACCAGCAGGTGGTGAGCATTGCTAGGAGGATTGAGGGTATGCATGCTAGGGAGAGAGAGGAGAGGGAGGCCAAGAGGTCTCGAGAGTCGGACCATTTCTCTAGTGCCCGTGCTCCAGCTGCAGGTCGTCATGGTAGGGGTTACACGAGTCGCCCTATTCATTCAGCTCTTCCAGCAGCCAGTAGTGCTCCAGCTCCTCCTAGGCCTCAGGAGACTTATTATGCACCTCCGGTTTCTAGCGCGCCTCCTGCGCGGGGTGCTTTTAGAGGTCAATCCAACATACCTGGTTTGAGATAGTCACAGCTGCCATGTCCTCCCAGAGCTTGTTTTGAGTGTGGTGACATACTCCACGTGGTGAGGGATTGCCCTAGACTTGGGAGGAGTGCACCTCCATAAACTTCTCAGCCACAGCGTGCCCCACATAGTTCTCAGGCTATGATTACAGCTCCAGTTGCTACCCCACCTGCTCATCCAGCTAGAGGTTGAGGTCGGGGAGGTAGAGGTTGCCCTAGAGGGGGAGGCTAGGTCAGATACTATGCCTTTCCTGCCCGTACCGAGGCTGTTGCCTCCAAGTCGATCATCATAGGTATTATATTGGTTTGCCACAGAGATGCATCGGTTTTATTCGATCCAGGCTCTATTTATTCTTATGTGTCTTTTTATTTTGCTCTGCATTTGGGTGTATCTCAGGATTCTTTGAGTTCCCCTGTTTATGTTTCTACTCCTGTGAGAGATTCTCTTATTGTTGACCACATCTATCGGTCGTATTTGGTTGCTCTTAGTGGTCTTGAGACCAGAGCTGATTTATTGTTACTCAACATGATTGACTTTGATATTATCTTGGGTATGGACTGGTTGTTTCCCCATTATGCTATTCTTGATTGTCATGCCAAAACCGTGACGCTGGCTATGCCAGGTGTACCACATATTGAGTGGAGAGGTACTTTAGATCACACTCCCAATAGAGTTATTTCTTTTCTTAACGCTCAGCGTATGGTTGAGAAGGGGTGTGACATGTATTTAGCTTACGTGACAGATGTCAATATTGATACCCTTTCAGTTGATCCAGTTCCAGTAGTACGGGATTTTCCCGATGTGTTTCCAGCTGACCTTCCGGGCATGCCGCCTGATAGAGATATTGATTTTGGCATTGATTTGTTGGCATTCACTCAGCCCATTTCTATTCCTCCGTATCGTATGGCTCCTTCTGAGTTGAAGGAGTTGAAGGATCAGTTACAGGAATTGCTTGATAAGGGTTTTATTTGGCCTAGTGTATCACCTTGGGGTGCTCCTGTCTTGTTTGTAAAGAAAAAGGATGGTTCTATGCGTATGTGTATTGATTATCACCAGTTGAACAAAGTGACAGTTAAGAACCGTTATCCTTTGCCTCGTATTGATGATCGATTTGACTAGCTTCAGGGCGCACGAGTGTTTTCTAAGATTGATTTGCGCTCAGGTTACCATCAGTTGAAGATTCGAGAGCCAGATATCCCGAAGACTACTTTCAGGACTCGGTATGGTCATTACGAGTTCCTTGTTATGTCATTTGGGCTGACTAATGCCCCAACAGCCTTTATGCATTTGATGCACAATGTGTTCCAGCCGTATCTTGAATCATTCGTCATTGTCTTTATTGATGATATTCTAGTGTATTCCCAGAGTCAGGAAGATCATGGGCAGCACCTGAGGACTGTGGTTCAGACTCTAAGAGAGAAGAAGTTATATGCTAAGTTCTCAAAATGTGAGTTTTGGTTGGATTCAGTGGCGTTCTTAGGCCACGTGGTATCGAGTGAGGGTATTCAAGTGGATCCGAAGAAGATAGAGGCCGTGCAGAGTTGGCCCAGACCATCCTCAGCTACCAAGATCCATAGTTTCCTTGGCTTGGCGGGCTGCTACCGCCATTTTGTGGAGGGGTTTTCATCAATTGCAGCCCCTATGACCAGGTTGACCCGAAGGATGCTCCGTTCTAGTGGACAGAGGAGTGTGAGGTGAGCTTCCAGAAGCTCAAGACAACTTTGACCACAACCCCAATTTTGATACTGCCTATAGGTTCGGGGTCTTATATGGTCTATTGTGATGCCTCGAGGGTTGGTCTCGGAGTGGTGTTGATGCAAGACGGTAGGGTGATTGCCTACGCATCCAGACAGTTGAAGATGCATGAGAAGAACTATCTTGTTCACGACCTTGAGTTAGCTGCCATTGTTCACGCCCTAAAAATTTGGCGCCATTATTTATACGGTGTGCCTTGTGAGATTTATACTGACCATCGGAGCTTGCAGCACCTGTTCAAGCAAAAAGATCTAAATTTGCACTAGAGAAGGTGGTTAGAGTTACTGAAGGACTATGATATCACTATTCTGTATCACCCGGGCAAGGCCAATATGGTGGCCTATGCTTTGAGTCACCGGGCGGAGAGTTTGGGGAGTTTGGCTTATTTGCCAGCATCGGAGAGGCCTATGGTGATGGATATTCAGGCCTTAGCCAACTAGTTTGTGAGATTGGATCTTTCAGAGCCCAGTCGGGTTTTAGCTTGCATGGTTTCTCAGCCTTCCTTATTTGACCGTATCAGGGAGTGGTAGTATGATGACCCTCATTTACTTGTTCTCAAAGACAAGGTTCAGCACGATGATGCCAGAGATGTGACTATTGGTGATGATGGGGTATTGAGGATGCAGGGTCGGATTTGTGTACCCATTGTTGATGGGCTTCGAGAGTTGATTCTAGAGGAGGCCCATAGCTCGCGGTATTCCATTCATCCGGGTGACACAAAAATGTATCAGGATTTGAGGTAGCACTCTTGGTGGAGGCGGATGAAAAAGGATATAATTGGATTTGTAGCTTGGTGCCTCAACTGTCAGCAGGTGAAGTATGAGCACCAGATACCGGGTGGGTTGCTTCAGCAGATAGAGATTCTGGAGTGGAAGTGGGAGCAGATCATCATGGGTTTTCTAGTTGGGCTCCCACGGACTTTGAGAAAGTTCGATGCTATTTGGGTGATTGTGGATCGGCTGACCAAGTCCGCTCATTTCATTCCTGTGTGTACTACTTATTCTTCGGAGCAATTGGCAGAGATTTATATCCGGGAGATTGTTCGTCTGCATGGTATTCCGGTGTCCATCATATTAGATAGGGTTACTCAGTTTACATCACGGTTCTGTAGGGCCGTTCAACATGAGTTGGGTACTCGGGTGGAGTTGACTACAACATTTCACCCTCAGATGGATGGACAGTCCGAGCGCACTATTCAAATTTTTGAGGATATGCTCCAAACGTGTGTGATTGAGTTTGGAGGGTCTTGGGATCAGTTCTTGCCATTGGTGGAGTTTGCTTACAACAACAGCTATCAGTCCAGCATTAAGATGGCACCGTAGGAGGCCTTATACGGGAGATGGTATAGGTCCCTAGTGGGTTGGTTTGAGCCGGCTGAGGCTAGATTTTTGGGCATGGACCTGGTTCAGGATGCTTTGGAGAAGGTTAAGGTGATTCAGATAGACTCCGTACAGCCCAGTCCAGACAGAAGAGTTACGCGGACTGGAAGGTTCGTGATGTTTCCTACATGGTTGGAGAGCAGGTTCTGCTTCGGGTTTCGCCTATGAAGGGCGTTATGAGATTCGGGAAGAAAGAAAAGTTGAGTCCGAGATTTATTGGCCCCTTTGAGATATTGAGGCGTGTTGGGGAGGTTGCTTATGAGCTTGCCTTACCTCCCAGCTTGGCCGGAGTTCATCCGGTATTCCATGTTTCGATGCTCCGGAGGTATCACGGTGATTGTCGCACGTGTTGGATTTTAGTTAAGTCCAGTTGGACAAGGATCTATCTTATGTTGAGGAGCCAGTGGCAATATTGGACAGGTAGGTTAGAAAGCTGAGGTCAAAGAATATTGGATCAGTAAAGGTTCAGTGGCGAGGCCAGCCAGTCGAGGAGGTAACCTGGGAGACCGAGCATGATATGTGCATCCATTACCCTCATCTTTTCACTACTTCAGGCATGTCTTTATGCTCGTTCGAGGACGAACGAACGTTTAAGTGTAGGAGGATGTGACGACCCAGCCAACCGTCTTAAGAATTTACACCCTGATCCCCTATTAACTGCTTACCCCGAGTTTATTTTTGCTATTTTGATTTGCCGAGATGTTCGATTTTGAGTTTCGGAGAGTTTTGGAACACTTAGTCCCTAAATGAGAGCTTAAGTGTTGTAAAGTTGGCCGTAGTCGGAACAGTGTGAAGACAACCTCAAAATGGAAATCTGATGGTTCCATTAGCTCTGTTGGGTGATTTCGGGGTTAGGAGCATGTTCGGATTGTGGCTTGAAATGCCGAAAGATGAATTTTTGAAGTTTCCAGTCCGATAGTGAGATTTTGATCCGAGGGTCAGAATGAAATTTTGGACGTTGGAGTAGCTCCGTAGTGTTGAATGTGACGTGTGTGCAAAATTTCCGGTCATTCGGACGAGGTTTGATAGACTTTTTGATCAAAAGCGTATTTTTAGAGTTTTTGGAATTCTTAGGCTTGAATCCGATGAAAAATAGGTGTTTTGGTGTTGTTTTGAGCGTTCCGAAGGTTGGAACAAGTTTGAATGATGTTTTAGGGTTGGTTGGCAGGTTTGGTTGAGGTCCCGGGGGCCTCGTGTGTGTTTCAGATGCTCAACGGATCATTTTAAGTTGTAAAAAAGTTGCAGATTTTGTTCAGCTGTGGCAGAGAAATTTTACTCTTCGCGTTCGCGAGTGGGCCCTCGCATTCGCAAAGAGTCAGTTGAGGAAGGTGAAATTAAGCCTTCGCGAGGAAGGCACCGCGTTCGTGTGGGTGGTGTCACGTTTGCATAGAAGAAAATGAGCAGCTGGGTTTCAGTAGATTTAATGCATCCCATTCGTGATAGGTAAAACGCGATCACGAAGGCCTCTCTGTGCAAAGCATCGCGTTCGCGAGGTATTGGCCACGATTGAGTATGAGGAAAAATGGTCAAAGTCATTTTGTGCTTCACGAACGCGAGTGTTTGACTATGTTTGCGAAGAAGGAATTACCTGGGCAGATATAAGGTTTCAAAATCGAGGGTTTAGCCATTTTTATCAAAACTTAAGCTTGGGAGCTCGGATTTGAGCGAGATCTTGAGGGATTTTCAGAGATATTGATTGGGTAACGATTCTAGACTCCTTTTTGCTTGTAACCTGTTAATCTAAACATGAATTCACCCTTTAATTTCGAAATATGTATGAAAATTGGGGAAAGTTCTTAGATCAAGAAATTGAGTTTTGATTGGGGTTATGACATCGGATTTGGATAATTTTGGTATGGTTAGACTCGTGAAAGTGTGAGGATTCTGAAACTATAAATTTTACCCGATTCCGAGACGTTGGCCTGAGGGGCTTTTTGGTTATTTTACCTAATTTCATGTATTAGCTTAGAATTTAATTGTAGAATCAGTTACTTGAAGTTTTATTAACATTATGAAATTAAATTGAATAGATTTGGGTCATTTGGAGTCGAGTACTCGTGGCAGGAGTGTGGTTTCAGATTGATTTTGAGCCGGTTCGAGGTAAGTGGCTTGTCTAACCTTGTGTGGGGGACCTTCCCCTTAGGATATGATATATTTGATAATTGAAATGCGTTGTACATGAGGTGACGAGTGCGTACTTGAGCTAATTGTTGAAAATCCGGTTTTACTTTAAGTATTTCAATTGAGTGCCTTTTTCCTGTTTTATCCTATTTGCGAGTTTAGCCTGTTGTAGTTTAGAAAAGCATGTCTAAGTGACTTAATTACTTTATTTGCTCAACCTGCCTTACCTGAATTCTATGCAGCATGTTACGCTAGAAATAGCTGTTTACTTGGTACGAAATTAGCATTTAATTGAGTATTCTTGTGTTGCTTCTGTGTGTTTTTAGTTTGGGACTACGGGACAACATCCCGAGAGATCTCCTAAACGTATTTATGAGCTGGACTGAGGTGCGGGATACCAAGAGATCCCTGTCACATATATTGAGGATACCAAGAGATCCTCGGAATACCAAGAGATCCCTAGCATATATATTGAGGATACCAAGAGATTCGTAGCATATATATTGAGGATACCAAGAGATCCCTTGTCTACATAGAGGATACCAAGAGATCCTCGGGATACCAAGAGATCCCCCGGTTATCATCCTTGTTATGAGTAGTACTTCCTTGTTGTTTGCCTTCATCTCTGTTTCCATTATTGTACTCTTATTATCCTGTATAGATTCTTATTGTAGATTATCAATTGTACTGCTTATCTTATCCTGTCATCTTTATATTTATTTAATCTCAGTAGGGACCTGACCTTCCTCGTCACTACCCAACCGAGGTTAGGCTTGGAACTTACTGAGTACCGCTGTGGTGTACTCATGCCCCTTCTGCGCATGTTTTTCATGTGTAGATCCAGGTACCGCTACTCAGGCCTACCATCCTTGAGGGAGGCGACTGCTTTAGAGACTTCGAGGTACATCTGCCGCGTCCGCAGACCGAGGAGTCCCTTTCTCACCATTACCTTATAGTGCTCTTTGCGAGTTTTCACTAATGAGACTCTCTCATTTTCAATTTCTCTGCTTACCATCGCCCTACATTGCCCATGTGAGTTTTTACCGATAACACTCTCTCATTTTGATTGCATCGGATCCAAGTAGCTATAATTTCCAATCCTTGAACATTTTCGCCGATTGATCGGAAGGACTTAAAAAGATTTGGGTAACAAGAATTTGGACTGAATTACAACTCCGGAACCATTCATGCGGGATCATCGCCGAACCATTATAACTTCTGCCCCAGTTTCAACTTTTGGGGGAATTTGGATTTTTATTTTGGTGTGACTGAACCCCAGAGAGAGGCTGCCTACATATTCTTTCGGAATCAAGTCGAACGTAGTTCAGGAAACTTTATTTTTTTTTGATTTTCTATTTTGTTTGTTGTTTTTTTCTTTTTCCTTTCCTTTTCCTCTCTTTTTTCATTTCATTTTCTTGGCCTTCTCTTGCCCCTTTTTTGTCTTCTCTTTTTCATTTTCATTTTTTTCATTCTTTATTTCATTTTTTAATTACACTTTCAGGTTCCAAAGAGGGTAATCAAAGAATGGAAGCCGGCTCAAAGGGTTTGCAAAGGGTTGAATATTTAGATAGTGGGAAAGAAAGCCTTCTTCATCCCAATCGGAGAGCATTAATGCTGTATAGATGATCCAACATAGTACCTTTTGACTGCATTTGGATTGATAGTTGTTTCAGGGACATTTCCTTCGATCTGTCCCAAGTACAACGCACCCTTTTGGTACTATTATTGCAATTTTCTTTCAGCTGTTCCAACTCTTTGTTTTATTTCCTTAAACGTATCTTCATTGCGATCTAATTCTTGATTCATTATTTCGAGGTCTGACAGCTTTTAGGATATGGGCATGAAGTCCGCAAGAATGTCATGTTATTGAAATCTACATTTAACAGAACTAAAAAGAGAACAAGAAAAATGACAAGATTAAGATAAGAGACATTCCTGGACAGTGAAATATTAATTTCACTTGATTTTTTTCTGATTTTTTTGAATTTTAAAAGATAGAAGGGTTAACAATGGAAAGTAATATAATAAAGTAAAACATCCGAATCACACCTAAGGTAATCCGGACGCAGAAAGGATAGCAAGACTGGCTACCGAGATTCCCGTCTGATAGGGAACTTTCAGGCTTGACAACCGTTTTTTGGATTTTCTTCTGTCTCGGCAATGTCTGCAATAGCCTTCAGTGCCAGATCAAATTCCTTATCTTCACAGATCATTCCAACTATTGGCCCGATGTTGTGGGCAGGCAACAGATTGTTCATCACATCAGGAGCTTCTTCATCCCGAAAAACAATTTTTTTAGCTTCAATCAAATCTTCAACTGCCCCTTTGAGGGTCCAACAGTCCTCTGTACTGTTCCCCACTGCTCTAGAGTGGTATTCACATCTAGCATCAGCTCGGTGCAATGGGGACTCAGGGTTCGGCTGGTTCGGGGCCACTGGCTACAATAGATTTAGCTTGATTAGCCTTTGGAACAAGCTTGAATACGATTCACCAATAGGGGTGAACTGATTCTTTCTGAAAGGCTCTCTTGGGCGAGGATTGTACTGGGGAACATTTGGTTGGGGATTATATGGAGCTTGGTAAGGATGGACATTTATGGGAGGTGGAGCACGATTTTGTGAATGATGTTGTGGCCGCGTGTAAGGTTGCGCGTTCACCACCGCATATGGAGGTAGTGCCACGGCATAAACAACATCTTGAAGGGGATAATAATGTTGATGGACCTCAGGAAGCATATATGATTGGATGAATGACCTGCGGGTACCCCTCGAGCTGGAAGCCATCATGGCTCCTTCTTCTCTCCTGTTTCCATTTATCAAATCCTCTGAGCCATTTTGAACATCTAGGGATGTGGCTTTAAAAGCAACATGACTCAAGATTCGATCCGTTTTTAGCTCACTTTCTACCATCTCCCCAATTTTGATAGCCTCAGCAAACGACTTTCCCATAGCGGACATCATGTTCTGGAAGTAGTCCGCCTCTTGGGTCTGTAGAAAGACCGTGACCATTTCAATTTCATCCTTTGGAGGCTTTACCCTGGCAGCTTGCTCACGCCATTTGACAGCATATTCGCGGAAGCTTTCTGCGGTTTTCTTTTTAAAATTGGACAAGGAGTTTCTGTCGGGAGAGATATCCACATTATACTGGAACTGGCGGACAAAATCTCGGGCCATATCATCCCACACGTGCCAATGAGTAATTTCTTGATCCGTATACCACTCAGAAGCGATTCCGGTGAGGCTTTCCCCAAAATAGGCCATTAGCAGCTCCTCTTTTCCACCAGCACCCCTCAGCTAGTTATAATATCGTTTCAGATGAGCGACCGGGTCTCTGTGCCCGTCGTACTTTTCAAATTTTGGCATCTTGAATCCGGCTGGTAAGTGGACATGGGGAAACATACAGAGGTCAGAGTATGAGACACTCTTTTGGCCACTCAGACCTTGCATGTTTTTCAGGCTTTGTTCCTGGCTCTTCATCTTCCGAGCCATTTCCTCTTGCTCGGGATTTTTAACAACCTTTTCTTGCTCCACCGAGAGATCATATTGTGGAGATTGAGTGAAGGAGTACGGTCACATATGTTATTTCTGATTGAAGCTGTGGACCCTGAAAGGTGAACATTGGAGGCTCAATATACGGCCGTGGTAAAGTTGGTTGTGCTCTGGTGCAGACTAGTGCTGCAGAGAACAGTATTGGAGGTGCCCTGGAAATTGGCACCTGGGGGCGAACCACAGAAGGCATGCTAGGAACATTGGACAACATTGGAGGGTGACCGCATGGGATGAGCGGGTTGGGTACAGGGGCGTTGGTAACCTCACCAGACCTAGGGATCAACTTAGGGAACCCAGGGATTGTACTTGGCGGTTCCCTACCATTAGACCAGGCGTCCCACATTTCCAATATGCGGAGACTCAACACCCTATTCTCTTCAGCAGCTGCTGATTTCGGTTGTGGAATGGCCGGGCTGGGCTATCCTCAGGATCAATGATTTGTATATTGCTTGCGGAGGCCATCTGTGCCTTTGGATCTTGTGAAGGAGGGGAGGCTAGCATACCAACAAAACCAACCGCCAAAACCTGGCTAGTTTGCATACCCAACAACCTTGTTAGTTTTGAGACATTTAACATATTGGTAATCGCAAGTTGGGATGCAATGCACCTAATAGTTAAACGCTTCTACCATGTGTTTGAACGGTTGCATGTTTCATCCCGGCCTTAACTAAATTTTTCATGTATGTACCTCTTTTCTTTTATTTCTTCCTCTTTTTGATTACTCTTGATTTTTTTTCATTTCGTTTCTATCGCTCTTTATTTTTTGGCACTCTCTTTTCTTTTCTTTTTTTGTTTTTGTCACTCTTTTATTTTTGTCACTCTTTTCTTTATTTTCTACTCAACTTTTTTTTTTTCCAATTTATTTTTCACTCAATTTATTTTATGGCTGTGATCGAATCCGATGGCGATTGCCTACGTATCATGACGCCACATGAATCAGATCTTGCGTAGTTCGGGAGGATGCGGAATGTAGTAAATAAAGTAACTCTTTTTTTTTATAATACTCAAACAATGAAATCCTTTAGAAAGGGAACATAACTTCTTTTTTTTTTGCATTTTATTTTTTATTGAATATTCGAAAGAAAAGCTATTAAAGAAGAAAGAAAATATTTTTGGATTTTTTTGATTTTGATTTTTGATTTTTTTTTTTTGGATTTTGATTTGTGTGTTTCATTTTTTTTAAAATTTTTTTGAAAGAAAGACTTCAAAAGAAGAAAGAAAATACTTTTTGGATTTTTGATTTTTTTTTATGTTATTTATTTTTTTATTTCATTTTTCCGTATGAAAAACTTTCAGAAAGAAGGAAACTATTTTTTTTTGAGTTTAAAAATAAACTTCTTCTTTTTAAAAAAAAATATTCTAAGGAAAGATTTCTAAAGAAGGAACTAAAGAGAAACATTTTTGGATTTTTGAGAATTGAGGTCTCAAAGAAAGGCTTTTCTAAAGAAGGAAGTAAAGGAAAATATTTTTGGATTTTTAAAAATTGGGGTCGGAACCGATGAAGTTTGCCTATGTATATAACATCCGGTGAGAATCAGACCCGCGTAGTTCGGTCATTTTTGACGGAACAAGGAAACATGACACTTGAAGATTTTGGGCTCATTTTGAAATGACCTTGCCTTTTTCTTTTTCTCTTTTTTTTTCCAGAATTTCGGCAGAGTTTCAGAATTTTTCAAATACCTACCTCTCACTCTTGTTTTTTATTTTTTCTTTTTTTTCTTTTTTTTGATTTTCTTTCCTTATTCTAGAAGCCGGTCAACATGTAAGCCGAATCAAATAAATGCGCAAGTAGCATGTAAGATGCATCAGGATGGTCTTTTAATTTTTGGGTACACCTGTCCTAGACGGACCCAACCCTTGTGTTGAGTCCCCAAGGTCAAATGCACGTGATGAAAATAAACATTCCTATTAGGGATCCGGCATGAGGTTGCATTATTCTAAGTTTAAACCTGGGGTTGTGTTCTAGAACTGGCTTACCCGAGCGAACAACTCAAGCCGAAGAGGGGGCAACGTACCGGGAGCACGAAAGTCTACCTGGCCTTGTTGCTGGCCCAACCTCGTTCTATTTGGTATAACTTCTAATAGAAAATGTGGGCCACGCGAATGTGTGCATCATTTTTTAGAAGACTCAGAAGGGAGGCGTAGGGATACAGTTTAATACAGTTCAAGTAATATCAAAACGGTAAATAAACGACAATTAGCATATTAGGTACACAAAGTATAGTAATATCAACAATAAATAAAGCCAAATAAAAATCACATTAACAAGCTCAAATTCTTGAACCCTGAACCAGAAGTTCCAGGTTCTTAATATTCCCCAGCAGAGTTGCCAGAGCTGTCACACCTACTTTTTCCCCGCCCCAGAGGGGGTATATAAGGGAGTTTTTTAATTTAAAGTGACATTAATCGAAATGGAATTATTTTATTTATTTTTAGAGTTGCCACTTGGAATAGTTTATTATGGTGTCCCAAGTCACCGGTTTATTTAATATCCCAAATCGAGGAAATTTTTGATTTTATTTAAAAGTCTGCGAACCAGAAATTCTAAGTAAGGAATTTTGTTAACCCGAGATAAGGTATTAGGCATTCCCGGGTTCCGTTGTTCTAGCACGGTCGCTTAGCGATTTATACTTGGCTTAGGTTGTCTAATTACTTATTTTAGAACCTATGTGCATTTACCTTTTTACCGCTTTCAATGCTTTGATTATTCGTAATGAAATAATTGAGTTACGCGTACATGTAACGACCCTAACCCCGAACCCGGTCATGATGGCGCCTCTCTTGAAGACAAGGCCAGCCGGACCAAAACAGAACACCTCTTTTAAACAGTTAAATACCATAAATAGTTCTAAAACATGATATAATAACCATAATTTGCGGAATTTATGATAACAACAGTAGAAACCATCCCGACACAGCCCAAACCGTGGTGTCAGAAGTCATGAGCAACTAAGGATCCTGATACGAGTCTACTAGATATGATATCTGGTACAACTGTTTGAAAAATACAAAAGTAATAAGATAAGGGAGGCACGGGGGCTGCAGACGCCAACAACTACCTTGTAGCCTCCAAAAACACTGCATGGACTGTGAGGATCAACTCTTAGGAGCGGTCTCTACGATGCCTGAATCTGTACACACGGTGTAGGGAGTAATGTGAGTACTCCGCTTTAGTGAGTAATAATCATAATAATGGCTGAAAGCAAGAAAACACGTAAAGGCACAAAACAGTTCTATTTCAAGTAGTAAAATCACTTAAAGCAATAAATTAGTGAAGAAGTCAAATGGAATCCCTTTAAACCAAGTAAAACAAGTAATTTAGCAGGTAATTAACAAGTAGAAATCCGCCCCTCGGGTACAGTATCAATCACTCAGAACAGTATCAGCTCCTCGGGCTCACTCTCATCACTTAGTGCTCATTCTCAGCTCTCGACCCATATATCTCTCATAATAACAGAAATCAGAATAACTGCTGCGGCGTGCATCCCAATCCGTACATCGCTGCGGCGTGCAGCCCGATCCATATAGATAGTCGACTACGCTCACTAGGGGTGTGCAGACTCCGGAGGGGCTCCAATAGCCCAAGCGCTATATTGCTGCAGCGTGCAGCCCGATCCATATAAGTATTGCTGCAGCGTGCAGCCCAATCCATAACATATATAATATCCTCACCATTGGGTTCTCAACCCCTCTCAGTCATTAACCTCACAGCCTCTCGGGCACAATAATAGAAGATAGGGATCTCAACCCACAAATTCCTCTCATTTAGGAATAGTATGATAAAACCACCTCGAATCGTTTAAAACAAATAGAAACATGACTGAGGATATGATTTTTAACAAGTATAGTGAGGAAAATCAGTCAAAATCCCCGAAGGGTTCAAATAGTTGGCACGAAGCCCAAATATGGCAATTAGCCCAAATCATGGTGATAACAAATAAGTTTCAGTCAAATACGCGGTAAAATCATCAGCCGGGGTGGACCAAGTCTCAATCCCCAGTAGTAAAAGACCCCACGCTCATCATCCAACACGTGTCTCACCTCAATATAGCACTACGATGTGCAATCCGGGGTTTCAAACCCTCAGGACATCATTTACAGTCATTATTCACCTCGAACTGGCTATAACTCTAGCTCGCGACGCCTTTGCCCCTCGAATCGGCCTACACGCGCATCTAATCTACCCAAAATATGAACGAATACGTCACAATATGCTAAGGGAACAAAGCCCAAGCGAAAACAATCGAAAAATATCAAAAATCCCGAAATTAGCAAAACCCGAGCCCCGGGCCCACTTCTCAAAACTCAGAAATTTTCACATCATTAGATTCCTTATCACCCCATGAATTCATACATACCAAAAGTTCTCAATTCTGACCTCAAATGGTCCTTTAAATCCCAATTCAAAAATTCAAAATCCCAAGCCCTAGTTCTTCCATTTTTAGCTTAGTTTCCATGAATTTCTAGGTTAATTTCACAGTAGAATCACGTTTTAGGTTCATAAATCTTACCTCCAATCACTTCTCCTTGAATCCCTCTTCAATCTCCCTCAAAGAGCTCTCAAAATGATCAACTATGGAGGAAAAACGGCTCAAAATCGCGGATGAAATGTTTTATAACTTTCTGCCCAGTTCTGATATTCCTTCTTCGCAAACGTGGTCAACCTATCGCGTTCGCATAGCAAAAATTTATGTTGACCAACTTTTACCTTACGCGAATGCGACACGCCAGTCGTGAATGCGATGCCTCCTCCGCATTGACCTTCGCAAACGCAAGACACCTGACGCGAATGCAAAGAGCAAATTCCACTGTACCCCAAATCATTATACGCGAACGCGGACAGCCTCATGTGAACGCGAAGCACAAACTCCTAGCCTTCCGCGAATGCGAGGCACCTCTTGCAAACACGAAGGCTTAATTATGGCCTTTCTCAAATTCTTCTACGCGAACGTGAGGCTTCGCTCGCGAACGCGAAGAGATAATTCTCTGCAACAGCTGGGCAGATTTTTCTGCAACTTTCAAACTCCAAAATGGTCCGATTGACCATCCGAAACTCACCCGAGGCCCCCGAGACCTCAACCAAAAGCACCAACACATCCTAAAACCTCATTCAAACTTGTTCCAATCATCAAAACACCTCAAACAACATCAAATTACCCAAAATTCATCGGATTCAAGCCTAAGTTTTCTAAAACTTCCGAAATACGCTTTCGATTAAAAACCCAACCAAACCATGTCCGAGTGACCTGAAATTTTGCACACACATCACAAATGATATAACAAAGCTACAGCAACTCTCGGAATTCCATTCCGACCCTCGGATGAAAATCTCACCCACCAACCGGAAATCGCCAAAATACTAACTTTGCCAATTCAAGCCTAATTCTACACCGGACCTCCAGAATCAATCCCGATCACACTCCTAAGTCATAAATCACCTTCCAAAGCTAACCGAACCATCAGAACTCTCATACGATCCCTCTAACACACAAGTCAACATCCAGTTGACTTTTCCAACTTGAACCTTCTCAAAAGAGACTAGGTGTCTCATTTCTTACCAAATCCACTCCGAACGCAACCTACTCAACTCGATCATATAAAACACGAATAACGAAGCATAATAAAGTAGAAATGGGGGAAACAGAGCGGTACTTATGAGACGACTGGCCGGGTCATCACATCCTCCCCAACTTAAACAAACGTTCGTCCTCGAACGAGTCAAGAAACATACCTGAAACCTCAAATAGGTGAGGATATCTGCTCCGCATCTCCCGCTCGGTCTCTAGGTAGCCTCCTCCATGGGCCAACCTCTCCATTGCACTTTCACTGAAGCTATATCCTTTGACCTCAACTTCAGAACCTGACGACCCAAAATAGCTACTGGCTCCACATCATAGGTCAAATCATCATCCAACTGAACCATGCTGAAGTCCAAAACATGAGACGGATCCCCAATATACTTCTAGAGCATAGAAACATGAGATACAGGATGCACACTCGACAAGCTGGGTGGCAAAGCAAGCTCATAAGCCACCTCCCCAATCCTCCGAAGCACTTCAAAAGGCCCAATGAACCGCGGACTCAACTTTCCTTTCTTCCCAAATCTCATGACACCCATCATGGGCGAAACCTTCAGCAAGACCTTCTCACCAACCATGTAGGACACATCTTGAACCTTCCGTTTCGCATAACTCTTCTGACGCGACTACGCTGTACGAAGCCTCTCCTGAATCACCTTCACCTTCTCTAAGGCATCCTGAACCAAATCTGTCCCCAATAGTCTAGCCTCGCCGAGCTCGAACCAACCAACTTGAGATCTACACCTCCTCCCATACAAAGCCTCATACGGAGCCATCTGAATACTCGACTGGTAGCTGTTGTTGTAGGCAAACTCTGCAAGCGGTAGAAACTCATCCCATGAACCTCCGAAATCAATAACACAAGCACGTAACATGTCCTTCAATATCTGAATAGTATGCTCGGATTGCCCATCCATCTGAAGATGAAATGCTGTGGTCAACTCCACCTGAGTACCCAACTCTCTCTGCACGGCTCTCCAAAATAGCAAAGTAAACTGAGTACCTCTATCTGAGATGATGGAAACCGGAACACCGTGCAATCGAACAATCTCCCGGATATAAATCCCTGCCAACCGCTATGAAAAATAGGTAGTACACACCAGAATGAAGTGAGCGGACTTGATTAGCCGATCCACAATCACCCAAATAGCATCAAACTTCTTCAAAGTCCATGGGAGTCCAACAACAAAGTCCATAGTAATCCGCTCCCACTTCCACTAGGGAATAACCATCTGCTGAAGCAAGCCACCCGGTCTCTGATGCTCATATTTCACCTGCTGACAATTGAGACACCGAGCTACAAATCCCACATTATCTTTCTTCATTCTTCTCCACTAATAGTGCTGCCTCAAATCATGGTACATCTTCGCGGCACCCGGATGAATAGAATACCGCGAGCTATGGGCCTCCTCCAGAATCAACTCTCTAAGCCCATCTACACTGGGCACGCAAATCCGACCCTACATCCTCAACACTCCATCATCACCGATGGTCACATCCCCGACATCATCATGCTGAACTCTGTCCTTAAGGACAAGCAAATGTGGATCATCATACTGGCGCTCTCTGATGCGATCATATAAGGAAGACCGAGAAACCACACAAGCCAACACCCGACTGGGCTCCGAAATATCTAATCTCACAAACCGATTGGCGAAGGCCTGAACATCAACTGCAAGGGGTCTCTCCCCAGCTGGAATATATGCCAAACTCCCCATACTCACTGCCTTCCAGCTCAAAGCATCGGCCACCACATTGGCCTTTCCCAGATGGTACAATATGGTGATATCATAATCCTTAAGCAACTCCAACCATCTCCGCTGCCTCAAATTAAGATCCTTTTGCTTGAACAAATGCTGAAGACTCCGATGATCAGTGAATACCTCACAAGATACGCCATACAGGTAATGCCTCCAAATCTTCAATGCATGAACTATGGCGGCCAACTCTAAATCATGAACGAGGTAGTTCTTCTCATGGGGCTTCAACTGACGAGAAGCATAAACAATAACTCTACCCTCCTACATCAATACACAACCAATCCCAACTCTCGAAGCGTCACAATACACGGTATATGAACCTAGAGCTGATGGCAATACTAGTACTAGAGCTGTGGTCAAAGCTGTCTTGAGCTTCTAAAAGATCTCCTCACTCTCGTCCGACCATACAAATGAAACACCCTTCTGAGTCAACTTGGTCAAGGGCGATGCGATAGATGAGAATCCATGAACAAACCGGCGATAATAGCCTGCCAACCCAAGAAAGCTACCAATCTCTATGGTAGAGGACAGTCTGGGCCAACTCTGAACCGCCTCTATCTTCTTCGGATCAACCTGAATACCCTCGCTGGACACCACGTGTCCCAAGAAAGCCACTGAACTAAGCCAAAATTCACACTTAGAGAAGTTTGCATAAAGCTTCTCCTCCCTCAGTCTCTGCAATATAACCCTCAAATGCTCTGCGTTTTCCTCCTGACTACGAGAGTACACCAGAATATCATCAATGAATGATATAACGAATGAATCCGGATAAGGCCTAAATACACTGTTCATCAAATGTATGAATGTTGCTGGGGCATTGGTCAACCCGAAAGACATGACAAGAAACTCATAATGACCATATCTGGTCCTAAAAGCAGTCTTAAGAATATCTGAATCCCTCCTTCAACTGGTGATAGCCCGAACGGAGATCAATCTTGGAGAACACTCTCGCTCCCTGAAGCTGGTCAAATAAATCATCAATGCGAGGCAAGGGATACTTGTTCTTAATTGTTACCTTATTCAATTGCCTATAATCGATGCACATTCTCATTGTGCCATCCTTATTCTTTACAAACAGAACCGACGCACCCCAAGGTGACACGCTAGGCCGAATGAACCCCTTATCTAGGAGTTCCTGAAGCTGCTCCTTCAGTTCTTTCAACTCTGCTGGTGCCAAACGATACGACGAAATAGAAATAGGCTGAGTGCCCAACACCAGGTCAATACCAAAATCAATATCCTTGTTCGGTGGCATGCCCGACAGGTCTGCAGGAAAAACATCAGGAAAATCCCTCACAACTGGAACCGAATCAATACTAGGAATCTCAGCTCCAACATTCCTCACAAACGCTAGATATGAAAGGCAACCCTTCCCAACCATACGCTGGGCCTTCAAGAAAGATATCACTCTACTAGGAACATAATCAGTCATACCACGCCACTCGATCCGCTGTACACCCGGCATAGCCAAAGTGACTATCTTATCATGACAGTCTAGAATAGCACGACACGGAGATAACCAATCAATGCCCAAAATGACATCAAAATCCACCATGCTCAATAGCAATAGATCCACTCAGGTCTCCAGACCCCCAATAGTCACCACACATGATCGGTACACATGGTCTACAATAATAGTATCGCCCACCGAGGTAGATACATGAACATGTAAAGTAAGAAACTCTCGGGTTGTACCCAAATGATGAGTAAAATACGAGGACACATAAGAATAGGTGGAACCGAGATCAAATAATACAGAGACATCTCTGTGGCAGACTGAAACAATACTTGTAATGACAACATCTGAAGCAATAACATCTGTCCTACCTGGAATAGCATAAAAACGAGCCTGGCCACTGCCTGATCGACCTCCCCCTCTGGGGCGACCCCTAGCTGCCTGACCCCCACCCCTAGCTGGGTAGGTGGGTGGTTAAGTAACTAGAGCAGAAGTCGAGGGCTGACCCCTCTGCTGAAGCTGCCCATCACGAAGTCGAGGGCACTTCCTTCTCATATGTCCAAACTCTCCGCACTTATAACAACTACCCGGTGCTGGAGATGGGGACTAAGGGGAACCCCTAGCACCAGAATGACCAGTAGAAGGACCTGACATGGAAGAACCCTGGACTGATGGGGCACGTGATGAGCTCTAGGCTAGTAGGGCACTGAGTGATGACTAGCCCCGCTGAGATCTATGATGACCATGACCCGAAGATGCCCCACGATACTTTGAATGGGCCGACTGAGCGGGCCTGAAAGAACGACCTTTACTATGTTGGAACTGGTCCCTCGAAGGAGCACCACTGTAACTACCAGACCCTCGAGGCCTCTTGGCCTCCCTATCCTTTCTATCCTGACGGTGAACCATCTCAATCTCGCATGCGATATCAACCACCTCCTCGAACGTAGCACCCAATACTCTCTCTAGTCATAAGAATACGGAGATGGTAGTTTAGGCCATCAACAAATCTCCTGATCCTCTCACGGTCTGTTAGAACAATCCAAACGGCATGATGAGCCAACGCAGAAAACCTTGACTCATACTGTGACACAGTCATATCCCCCTGTCTCAACCACTCAAACTATCTACGCAGCTCCTCTCTATGAGACTGCGGTACATACTTCTCCAAGAAGAGAATGGAGAACTCTTGCCAAAAAAGGGGGCGCTGCACCAACCGGCCTACGCCTCTCATACGCCTCCCACCAAGTGAAAGCAGCCCCAGTAAACTGAAAGGTGGTAAATGCCACACTACTAGTCTCAAGAATCCCTACTGTACGGAGCATCCGCTGACACTTATCTAGAAAACCCTGGGCATCCTCGCCCTCAGCCCCACTGAATGACGGAGGCTGGAGTTTACCGAACCTCTCAAGACGACGCTGCTCATCATCCGGCATAACTGGCACAACAAACTCCTGAGCTGGTGCAACCGGCTGGGCTGGAGGTGCCCCCGGTGTCTGTAGTCCCTGCACTACCTGCTCAGGTGTGCGAGCAGCGGGGGTCTGATTGCCTCCCCCGGCCTGTGAAGTAGCTGTTGCTGCTGTGGTGGCTGAAACTGCCTGAGACAAGCCAGTGCAAACTGTCAAGATCTGTACCAAGGCCTCCTATAGACCCGGGATCACGATGGGCACAGTTGGTGCCTGAACTGGTGCTGCTGGAGCCTGATCCGGAGCTGGGGCAGCTGGTGGATCAACAGGTGCTGCCCTCGCTGCTCTGCCTCTTCCATGACCACGATCGCATCCACGACCTCTGATGGTCTTAGCTGGTGGCACTAGGGGTCATCCACCTCATACGGTAGCTCACATCCTCACCATCTGTGAGAGAATAAAATAACAGAAGTTTAGTTCTCGGATCAACAAGGTCGCACGACAAGAATTTTAAGAATATGAAGTTTTGACTTAAAAGGTTCTGCAGCCTCTTGAGGATAAATACAGACGTCTCTATACCGATCCGCGAGACTCTACTAAACCCACTCATGACTTGTGAGACCTATGTAACCTAGGCTTTGATACCAACTTGTCACGATCCTAACCTCGAACCTGATCGTGATGGTGCCTCTTTTGAAGACAAGACCAGCCAGACCAAAACAAAACACCTCTTTTAAACAGTTAAATACCATAAATAGTTCTATATACTAACCATAATTTGCGAAATGTACAATAACAACAGTAGAAACCATCCGGACACAGCCCAAACTGGGGTGTCACAAGTCATGATCAACTAAGGATCCTGATACGAGTCTACTAGATATGATATCTGGCATAACTGTTTGAAGAATATAAAAGTAATAAGATAAGGGAGGCATGGGGCTGCGGACGCCAATAGCTACCTCGTAGTCTCCGAAAACACTTCCTGGACTGGGAGGATCAGCTCTCAGGAGCAGTCTCTGCGATGCCTGAATCTGCACACGCGGTGTAGGGAGTAATGTGAGTACTCCGATCCAGTGAGTAATAATCATAAATAATGGCTGAAAGCAAGAAAACACGTAAAGGCACAAAGAAGTTCTATATCAAATAGTAAAATCACTTAAAGCAGTAAATCAGTGAAGAAGTCAAATGGAATCCCTTTAAAACAAGTAAAAAAAGTAATTTAGCAGGTAATTAACAAGTAGAAATCCGCCCCTCGGGTACAGTATCAATCACTCAGAACAGTATCAGCTCCTCGGGCTCACTCTCATGACTTAGTTCTCATTCTCAGCTCCCGACCCATATATCTCTCATAATATCAAAAATTAGAATAACCGCTGCGGTGTGCAGTCCAATCCGTACATCACTACGGCGTGCAGCCCGATCCATATAGATAGTCGACTGTACTCACTGGGGGTGTACAAACTCTGGAGGGGCTCTTACAGCCCAAACGCTATATTGCTGCGGCATGCAGCCCGATCTATATAAGTATTGCTGCGGCGTATAGCCCGATCTATAAAATATATAATATCCTCACCATTGGGTTCTCAACCCCTCTCAGTCATTAACCTCATAGCCTCTCGGGCACAATAGTAGAAGATAGGGATCTCAGCCCACAAATTCCTCTCATTTAGGAATAATATGATAAACCAGCTCGAATCATATAAAATAGATAGAAACATGACTGAGGATATGATTTTTAACAAGTATAGTGAGGAAAATCAGTCAAAATCCCTGAAGGGTTCAAATTATTGGCACGAAGCCCAAATATGACAATTAGCCCAAATCATGGTGATAACAAATAAGTTTCAGTCAAATACGCGGTAAAATCATCAGTCGGGATGAACGAAGTCTCAATCCCCAGTAGTAAAAGACCCCACGCTCATCATCCAGTGCATGTCTCACCTCAATATAGCACTACGATGTGCAATCCGGGGTTTCAAATCCTCAGGACATCATTTACAGTCATTACTCACCTCGGACTGTCTACAACTCTAGCTCGCGATGCCTTTGCCCCTCGAAACGGCCTCCACGCGCGTCGAATCTATCCAAAATCAGAACGAATACATCACAATATGCTAAGGGAACAAAGCCCAAGCGAAAATAATCGAAAATATCAAAAATCCCAAAATTAGCAAAACCCGAGCCCCGGGCCCACTTCTCAAAACTCAGAAATTTTCACATCATTAGATTCCTTATCACTCCACGAGTTCATACATACCAAAAGTTCTCAATTCCGACCTCAAATGGTCCTTCAAATCCCAATTCAAAAATTCAAAATCCCAAGCCCTAGTTCTTCCATTTTTATCTTAGTTTCCATGAATTTCTAGGTTAATTTCACAGTAGAATCACGTTTTTGGTTCATAAATCTTACCTCCAATGACTTCTCCTTGAATCCATCTTCAATCTCCCTCAAAGAGCTCTCAAAATGATCAACTATGGAGGAAAAACGGCTCAAAATCGCGGATGAAATATTTTATAACTTTCTGCCCAGTTTTGATATTCCTTTTTCGCGAACGCGATCAACCTCTCGTGTTTGCATAGCACAAACTTACGTTGATCAACTTTTACATTACACGAACACGACACTCCAGTCGTGAATGCGATGCCTCCTCCGCCTTGACCTTCGCGAATGCGAGACACCTGACGCGAACGCGAAGAGAAAATTCCACTGGACCCCAAATCCTTATATGCGAACGCGGACAGCCTCATGCGAAGTACAAACTCCTAGACTTCCGCGAATGCAAGGCACCTCTAGCGAACGCGAAGGCTTAATTCTGGCCTTCTTCAAATTCTTCTACGCGAACGCGAAGAGATAATTCTCTGAAACAGCTGCGTAGATTTTTCTGCAACTTTCAAACTCCAAAATAGTCCGATTGACCATCCGAAACTCACCCGAGGCCCTCGGGACCTCAACCAAAAGCACCAAAATATCCTAAAACCTCATTCAAACTTGTGCCAATCATCAAAACATCTCAAACAACATCAAATTACCGAAAATTCACCGGATTCAAGCCTAAGTTTTCTAAAACTTCCGAAATACGCTTTCGATCAAAAACCCAACCAAACCATGTCCGAATGACCTGAAATTTTGCACACACATCACAAATGAAAACGAAGCTACAACAACTCTCGAAATTTCATTTCGACCCTCAGATCAAAATCTTACCCACCAACCGGAAATTGCCAAAATACTAACTTCGCCAATTCAAGCCTAATTCTACACCGGACCTCCAGAACCAATCCCGATCAAACTCCTAAGCCATAAATCAGCTCCCAAAGCTAACCAAACGATTAGAACTCTCATCCGATCCCTCTAACAAACAAGTCAACATCCGATTGACTTTTCCAACTTGCACCTTCTCAAAAGAGACTAGGTGTCTCATTTCTTACCAAATCCACTCCGAACGCAACCTACTCAACTTGATCATATAAAACACGGATAACGAAGCATAATAAAATAGAAATGGGGGAAATAGAGTGGTAACTCATGAGATGACTGGCCGGGTCGTCACAGTACGTATACTCATTTCCTTTGGCGTGCCAAAAATCATGTCATGCATACGTGTCCACAATCAATCACGTTTTATTAATTATTAAGGAAGTTTTGGTCGAAGTTGCGTGAACGCATCACTCGATTTATTTTAATGATTGTAATTATGTCACGCGAACGTGTACACAATCACAATTTATATTAAATCGCGTCTAATGCAAGCCACGAATATTCATTATTCTTTCTAAAATTTTGAGATTATTGTTGGTGGCCCAAGAGGCTACTAAAGCAAAGGTATCCTGAGTATTCATAAAGGATAGGTCAATTGTTTTAGGAAAGAGGCCAGTGGGATTCCATTCATTCGAGCCCAATTAATTCAAATGGAGGCCAAACTCAAACTAATATCACATAGCCTATACAAACCACTCATATAAAAAGACTAAACTCATCCAATTTAACCATGGACTAGTGACTCATTAATTCTTTTTCCAACTTACAGCAAGATATCATTAAAAGTTTAACATGCTGAATCATGAAACAATCATCCAAAACATTAGGCAAACATATGATAAAACATGTGGCTCATTTACTTGTTCATGTAAGCAAGGTACAAATAGATATTAATCTAATAGAAGTTGAGCCCAATCAAACAGAAACCATTAACATATAATTAAAGCCAGTATTATAGATATTTGAACTCATTGAAAAGAGAGGATATAAGGCTAAGAATGAACCTCAAACTTTCCAATATTTTGATAAGCAAATCGTCTATGAAGTCGATAGAATGCGAAACCAAATACCATCGACCTCGAAAGGAACCTCGTCAGCAATTTCAAAGCTCGACTGGAATGGTTTTTTTTGGTACAACTTCAAGACTGTTTCTCAGAGAAAGCAGTAGCAATTTCAGTTGCTGTTTCCGTATGGTTTTGGTGGTTTGGGATTATTTTGGAGTGATCTGCATTGCTGGTTTTCAGAACTAGAGGGGTCGCGTGGTTGCTCTGTTTTTTAGATTTAGTCTTCACCGGTTTCCGTTGAAGCTCGTCGACGATGAAGGTGGAAGGATCGTCGGCTAATCTAGGTGATGAAGAAGGTTCATCCATTTTTTGTAAAATGCAAAGTCGATATATCCTAGAAAGAAGAAGAATTAACCTCCTTTGCCTCAAAACACAGCCACGCAGGAGCACAGTTTTAATGAAGATAGGGACATAGATGTATGCATACTCAGAGAGGGATCTTTCTGGCTCTCTCTTCTGTTTTCGTCCCCCCTACCCCCCAGATTTTCTCGTTTTTCAATTTTTGTTTCTTGCTTTTCTTTTGTTTTTCCGTGTCCAATTCACTCTCTCTCTATATCAATAACTCTTATTATTATATCTTCAATGACTTTTGCGGGTGAATTGATAGTGTTGGGACAAGGAGAGGAAAAAAGTTGATGGGAATTGGAGGTAAGCTGCTTTTTCTAAAATAAAATTATGGAATCTGCCCTTGTTTGCTCTTAGAGATGTTGGTCCGTCGTTTTTGAGGTCTAGGTCTAGGAATTGAAAACTTAGGGTAGGGTTTCTATGATTGGGTATTTTATATGGATGTGGAAAGGGATGATGGCCATTTGATTAGAAGGAAATAGATGTCTAGGATTAAATCTTGCATTTAAGTGGGCTAATGGGTTGGGAAGAATGGGCTAAGGGCAGTTGGGTTGGACCATGTCTTTTGGGTTTGAACTTAGGCTAGAAAGACCAAATAATACAATGTATCTATAAAAATGTAAAAATCATTCTAAATTAAAATAAACTAATATAAAACTAAATACTATGAGTGAAACTAATTTTTTTTTATTTTCATATGTTATAATACTATAAATATAAATATACTAAATGACTTTAACCTAAAGATAAAAATATTTATTTTATTTTTTGTGATAAAATAAAGTAAAAGAGTCAAAACTATTTAAAATAACGATATTAAACCTAAACTAAATATTTTACGCTAAAAATGTGTAAAATCTTGGGGAGGATCAAAAATTATATGTCTACACAACCAACCCCATGTACTGGTAAGTATTTCGTCTAACCTCGTCGAAGTAGTGTTGAGGCTTTTAGTTAAAAGATGCTTATTATTATAACCTGTACATTAGACTAACAATATAGGCAATTCAAAACATAACAGATAAAAATACAATATACAACCTTGCGAGACAGTCAACAATTACTAGAAGGAGACACATTAGAAGATTTACAATCTTTCCTGGTATGAGAAGTATATCCAAAATATCAAGTCAAATGGCACGGTAACACCCTTCCTGCTTCTATCTCTTCCTCATCATATATAGATAATTTATGTGTCAAATCAATTAGCACGGCAACACCCGTCGTGCGTTCAACTCATCCTTCCAAATGTACGTATAACAGAATCAACCAGATGACAAAATTACCAATAACAAGAATTGCAAAGTAGGAAATACGCAAGTGGCAACAGTGGACTAGGATATACATGTGGGCAACAGTGAAAGACTACACGGGAAGCACGTGAGTAATAATAACAATTGTAAAACAAGGAATAATGGAGGCCTAAGTACAAATGTAAGAAATAAGAAGGAAATACATGATCTTTACAAGTTAACAAGTAAGGGCATGAATGGCTAGAATGGTGGAAGGCTTATACTAAAGTGTAACAGAATAGATACGACATGAGTATGATTATAAAGGCATGAAATAGGCATGGTAATTGGAAGTTAAGCAAGTAGAATTTATGAGAAACACAATAACAACTGAGATAGAGATCAATGACATAGCAACAAGTCACCTCAGATCTATAATTATGACAATAACAGTTCAAGGTAAAGATATGAACGTATACACGGAAAACTGATATCAAACATAACACATTTCCCTCATCCTCGTCTGCACGGAAACACCCATCGTGCCATGACCTCACGATAACATACAAGCATAACAATATAAATGAAATGGCATGGTATCACCCTTCGTATTTTTACTCTCAAATGATATGGCACGACATCACCATTCGTGCTTTTACTCTCAATATGTGGAACGACATCACCCTTCATGATTTTACTCTCATTAATATGGAACGACATTACCCTTCGTGCTTTACACTATCCCTCACATGATAATGTATAAATAATGGCATGACATCATCTTTCGTGTGTTACACTTTTCCTTATCAAGCATATGAATATCAATGACAAACAAGGCAGGAAGCACAAATAACATCAAGGAGAGTGTTTTAACGGATATTCCAAACAAATTCCAATCACAACTTTCCAAGTCAACAATGATCCAGCAACCCTCAAGAACCGTGTTATTCAAATACTTCCACAAAACTCACAAATGATCCACAATACAAGCATAGAGTCTAGTATCTCAAGAATATCGGCGGTAGTAACATAATAATGATTTTGCATAGAGATGACCGAATTAGACACATCAATGTATTCTCAGAATTTCTGTCAAGTTTGATCATGTTATAATGAGCTAAGTCTTGATTTCTATCATTTAATATTATGTTCTTAGTTTCTAAGAGTCAAGTAAGGCATGAAGCAGGAGATCACGAAATTCTACAAACATAAATGTAACATAATCTACCCCTGAGCATGATTAACCCTGGCACATACATATACACTTGTCACCTCATATATGTATCACCCCCGCATGTGGCAAGCAATGACAAATAGGAGGAAAAATTTCCTCAACAAAGTTTGACAAAACACTTACCTCGATTCGGCTAACTCAACACTCAACTTAGCCTTTTCCTCTACAAATTCGCCTCTGCTCGACTCAATCAAGCCAATGGAGACTTGAATATATCACATAATGCAAGAGAAAATAATTTCAATAAATAAAGCTGTGATTTTTATTCAATTTCTAAAAAGTCAACAAAAGTCAAACCCTGAACCTGCCCGGTCAAAACCCGTGTCCAAGGGTAGGTCTTGACTAACCATAGCCTCACGAGTCCAAATATGTGTTATTTATTCAAATCCAAGTCCTATTTGACTCTCAAATCCTAAATTTTTATTTTTCAAAACTTTGACAACATCCCCATATTTTTCCATAGATTTCTCATGAATTTGATGTTAAATCTTGTATAAAATCATGAAATATAGTTGGAAATCGATTAAAGATACTTATCCAATGATTTGGTATGAAAATCCCCTCTCAAAATCACCTCACGTCGAAGCTACGATTAAAAATATATGAAAATGAATCAAAAACTCGAAATCCGCAACACTTAATAGGTTGCAAATGTCGCATTTATGACAGGGGGTTCGCAAATGCGAAAAACTTATCGCAACTGTGAACTTGGAGGATTCCTGTCAAGGTCGCATTTGCGACAAGAATTTTGCAAATGCGAAGTTTCACCTTTGCAAATGCGGCAGGGCTCATCGCAAATGCGAATACTACCCAGCTGCCCAGGCTTCGCAAATGCGAGGCTTCTTCGTAAATGCAATGGCCGCATTTGCGACCAGAACATCGCATATGCGAAGCAACCAGATCCAGCACACAAAATTTATGAAAAATCATTCCGAAACCAATCTGAAACTCACCCGAGCCCTCGGGGCTCCAAACCAAATATGCACACAAGTCTAAAAACATCATAAGAACTCGCTTGTACGATCAAAACATCATAATAACCTCTAAAACTATGAATCGGACGCCAAAAAGCATGAAGATCAAACTAAACTTCAAGAACTTCTAGAATACCCGAATTCTTCATACCCAATCTCAACACCGCTACTCAAATGGCTGACACATTACTCATACTCCATCATCTCACGGAAAAATACCCATAAATCGAAACACAATGTACCTACAAATAGGCGCTCCAGTTAAAACACATAGTGCCAGCAAAACCTTAAACACCCGAAATCGTCTGTGTCATAAAGAACTCATATCCTTCCCTCAAAAACTAACTGCAACGTTGTACATAGAACTTTTCAACCCCACACGACGCATCACCTCTAACATGCTAACTCGCAACACTACGATCGTCTCATAGTCAACTTTGAACCATAAGCAAATTGAACATCTGATTAACCGATAATCTTTCATTTAACTCAATCTAGGAGAATACCACCATACGCAATATAGCTTCATTACCTGTAGAAAACATCAACTCTGACCGTGGTCATAACCATGATAAATTCTTTGGAACTCAGTAAAACAGAATCAAGTAATCAGAACCAATCGCCTCTAATTCAACCGAGTCACGCAGACTACCAACCCGAATGTAACTCAATCCGATATGACCTCCCTGAGGGAACTTCCTGGGAATTCGAAGCCATTTCTTGCATCACCCCAACATTGTCATGTAGACACTAAAAATATAGGCAGTTCAAAACATAACAGATAAAAGTATCGTATAAAACTCTACGAGACAGTCAATAATTACTAGAAGGAAACACAGTAGAAGATTTACAATCTTTCTTGGTATGAGAAGTATATCCAAAATATCAAGTCAAATGCCACGGTAACACCCTTCATGCTTCTATCTTTTCCTTACCATATATAGATAATTTATGTGTCAAATCAATTAGCACGGCAACACCCTTCGTGTGTTCAACTCATCCTTCCAAATGTACACATAACAGAACCAACCAGATGACAGAATTACCGATAACAAAAATTTGAAAGTAGGAAATATGCAAGTGGCAACAATGGACTAGGATATACATGTGGGCAACAGTAAAAGACTACGTGGGAAGTACGTAAGTAATAACAACAATTGGAAAACGAGAAAAACTAACTTCAATTAACTAGCATAATGGAGGACTAAGTACAAATGTAACAAATAAGAAGGAAACACTTTATCTTTACAAGTTAACAAGTAAGGGCATGAATGACTAGCATGGTGGAAGGCTTATACTAAAGTACAACAAAATAGATAAGACATGAGTATGATTATAAAAGCAGGAAATAAGCATGGTAATTGCAAGTTAAGCAAGTAGAAGGTATGAGAAACACAACAACAATTGAGATAGAGATCAATGACAGAAAAATAGCAAAAATCCACCTCATCTATAATTATGACAATAACAGTTCAAGGTAAAGACATGGACGCATACACGGAAGACTGATATCAAATATAATGCATGTACCTCATCCTCGCCTGCACGAAAAACCCATCATGCCATGACCTCATGATAACGTACACGCATAACAATATAAATAAAATGGCACGACATCACCCTTCGTGCTTTTACTCTCAAATGATATGGAACGGTATCACCCTTTGTGCTTTTACTCTCAATATGTGGCACAGTATCACCCTTCGTGCTTTTACTCTCAATAATATGGCACGGCATCACCCTTCGTGCTTTATACTCTCCCTCACATGATAATGTATAAAAAATGGGGCGGCATCACCCTTCGTGCGTTAAACTCTTCCTTATCAAGCATATGAATATCAATGACAAACAAGGCAAGAAGCACAAATAACATCAAGGAGAGTGTTTTAACGGATATTCCAAAAAAATCCCAATCACAACTTTCCATGTCAACAATGGTTCAACAACCTTCAAGAACCGTGTTATTCAAATACTTCCACAAATCTCACAAATGATCCACAACACAAGCATAGAGTCTAGTACCTCAAGAATATCGGCCGTAGTAATGTAATAATAATTTCTCATAGAGATAACCGAATTGGACACATTAATGTATTCTCAGAATTTCTGTCAAGTTTGATCATGTTATAATAAGCTAAGTCTTGATTTCTATCATTTAATATTATGTTCTTAGATTCTAAGAGTCAAGTAAGGCATGAAGTAGGAGATCACGAAATTCTACAAACATAAATATAACATAATCCACCCCCTGAGCATGATTAATCCTGGCACATACATATACGCTCGTCACCTCATATATGTATCACCCCCGCATGTGGCAAACAATGACAAATAGGAGGAAAAATTCGCTCAACAAAATTAGGCAAAACACTTACCTCGATTCGGCTAACTCAACACTCAACTTAGCCTTTTCCTCTACAAATTCGCCTCTGCTCGACTCAAACTAGCCAATGGCGACTTGAATACATCACACAATGTAAGAGAAAACAATCTCAATTAATAAAGCTGTGATTTTTATTCAATTTCTGAAAAGTCTATATAAGTCAAACCCCGGTCCCACACGATGTCACGACCAAATCGATGGGCCTCGTTGGGCACCTGGTACCTTATTCAATCGAGTACCAACACAATGTATCTTTTCGTATCATACTATCATATATAACTGAGCCGGAGAGGCTGCCGTGAAATAGGTAGAATCTAACATGTAATACCAACTTATACATAAAACATCTGGGCCTCTAAGACCAAAATAACCACCTGTACACTGAACATAGGCCAAAAAGGTCATACAATCTTTTACGTACATGACATTTGTCTACAAGCCTCTAAGGATACATAATTGTCATAAAGGTCGAGACAGAGCCCTGTCATACCAAACAATACACATTTAAATCATTCTAACCAAACAAGCAACTCCAAGGCAAATGGAGTGCACCAACATCTTTCACTGAACTGATCGCCTACTTGAAGGACTCTCGACCTGTCTATTGGGACTTGCAGGCATGAAACACAGTGTCACCAGGAAAAAAGGACATCAGTACGAATAATATACGAGTATGTAAGGCACATAAATAAGTACATAAAAGATATGGAAGAAATATAGAGCAAATGACTCAACCTGTA
The DNA here is from genome assembly GCF_000393655.2 of Nicotiana sylvestris. Classification (NCBI taxonomy): domain Eukaryota; kingdom Viridiplantae; phylum Streptophyta; class Magnoliopsida; order Solanales; family Solanaceae; genus Nicotiana; species Nicotiana sylvestris. The sequence continues at coordinate 123,931,906 of NC_091065.1, forward strand.
AGTCTGGATAACTCTGTAAATCATGAAATACTTGTCATGCATATGCATGTGAATGTCATGTCATGCATAGGTACATGTGTTCATAACATCATCAAGCCTTCGAGGGCATCCCATCATATTATCTCGGCCATTGTGGGGAAAATCATCAACGTATACCAGCTAATCAGGTGGTGGTGCGTATATAACGCCGTAACCTTTTCCCATATCCTATATATATATATATATATATATATATATATATATATATATATATATACATGTATATTATGTCGTCTGGTCATGGGTCAATGTACATGTAAAAATGAATGCAATGCATGAGAAGTACACCAATAAAATCTCTCGGAACGTCATAAGACTCTGATTAATATCATGAAACAAACTTTATCAACTTATGTATTTTCTGAGACCCATGAACAGACGGTACAATAATATGACATATGGGAATTCAAGAACATAGACATCTCTAGTACTTTTATGAATAGAGTCATTTATGGAATTTGTGCATTCGCTCGTTTCGTTCGTGTTGTATGGATCATGCCAAAAGAAAGAAGGGATAGCCTTAACATTCATGAATCGATTCTCTTGACATTCCCTTTAAAACACATTGATTGCAACAACACGTAACGGTGGATCGAAGTAGAGAAAAATTCGTATGATATTCTTGAGAAAGATTATACCGTGCTCCCTTAGAATTGCAAAATTCCGTTGCTACTACACTAAGAAGTCTCGTATGAATTCTTGTTGAAGTGATTTACGTTACTAGTGAAATGTATGATCTTTATTGAAGTATTTGATAGAAGATCCTTATGGCACTTCCCAAACAATGAATAAATGGCTTTAGAAATGTCACTTTTTATAGTGGTGTGGGTCCCACTTAATAATTCTTACCTTAGCAACCCACATCTCTTAAACTGCCATCTAATAATATAAGTAAGAGTCATCAAACATGGCTTGAGTTGCTGCCACATTTGATTTATCAAGTTTATCCAATAAATCCCTAATTTCCATCATTAACTTATTAAATCCCTCATTAACTCAATAATTAACCAATTACCCACGTAATTAAGAATTGTCTTAAATTACTTAAAATACTACTCTTTTTTAATACACCTTATACATCATATTATCATGGCTATGTGGTACCTTGTATGGTACTATTCCATAAATACGGGGTATTATAGATTAGACCGTATTTTACCCCAAAATGTCAAATTTTGACGAAATTCATTTTCTTTGATTCGCTCACCCTCTCACCTCTACGAATTTACTTATCACTTGTTTGAAATAACTTAATACTTATAATCCTAAAATGATCTCATTCCCGAACTTATGTTGCTTAACTTACGACGAAACTTTAACGTACAAAAAATGTGGGATGTAACATCTCATTTTAGAGATTATATCAATTTACTTATGGCATACTTCCATGTACGAAAACATGGGGTATAACATTATTCCCCCCTTTGAAACATTCGTCCTTGAATGTTGAACGATGTACTTATCATTCTCATAACCCATAGCTCTTGCGAATACTTCAATACTCTTTTTTCCATTTAGGCAACCGTTCTTTGAATAAATTCAAAGGTCAGGGCATTCCCCTCTTTAGGCCTCTTTCTCACACCATGGTCTGTGGTCAGAATTCTTTCAATCTCGTAACTCTTGCTACCTTCTGTCATGCAGCCTGTACAACATTTTTCCTTGTATGAGCGCCTATGCGACTCTTCTCTCCTCTTTTCTCCAGCTTTTGGTCAATATCTAGGCCTCACTTTGTAAGTATATACAGATCTAGATAAAATGTCCTTCTGGGCATCTATAGATGTACTGAAGTCCTTCGCTCGGTACTTTGTTGAACTTACGAATATTGCTATATCTTATTTCATAGGCCCGATTGTCTATCTGCATGACTTTACTGTATCTAAGTAGGTCATAATATACCATAACTCCTCTTACTGAGGTCTGCTACCAAATTTTGGGTTACGTGTGTTGCTTATCCTATATGCATAAAGCTAAGTGTTTTAGTGCTTCTTCAATACTGTTCATCTTAAGACTGATGGCCTGATCTCATCTCGTACCTTGCAACTTTTACCCATCCATTGTTGATTCATCACAATGTTGATCTACAATCTTCCATTGACAACTTGAAACTCCTTACGTAATATATTGCCACTAGGGCTTACATTGCATCGTGGAACATTTGAAGTGATTTTCCTGATCTACCTAGGGCGATACTGTACTTTTATAACCCTATGTCACATCATAGTCATCCCAATGTGATTTGCCTTATGTTTGTATTTTAATCCTGTACAATTCATAAACTCATTACTCAATTGAAGGTCCAAATGTCATCCTTTATTTGTCACAATTACACCCTTATTCTACCACCAGGGCATCATTCTATCTCTTCTTAATGCTATTAATCTTAGATTCCTTTGAGTTCATTCAGGCTATACTGAACTTTCCATAACTTAGAGAAACCATTAGCTCTCTTTTTTCACGGGCTTTACCCTGATGACTTATCCATTTTCGCAATCTTCACACTTGCCTTTTCTTATTTTTACTCATGTCTTCCTAAAACCTTGTTACTTTACCATACTTTAGCTTGCGACCTACACATATCTATTTATACTACTCGCAATCTTCCTTTAACTAGCTTCCACCACAGATTTCCTTGCGTTATTCTGGAATATTAAGCTATCGATACTCCCCTAACTCCCCTTTACTTTCTTAGCTAGACCTATCGATACTTAGAAACCATAGGTTGGAAGATATGCCACTGACGATGCCGCTATCATTCCTGGATACCGAATCTCGGTGCTTCTAGCCTTCTATCTGAAGTATGAACCATTCACAACCTTCTGCACTTGAGTATCTCGTATCTTATTCACCTTTACCTTACTTGCCTTAAAATCTCGCATCACATCTTTTATTTCATTCATAACCTCCCTTCGACATAGGTATAATTCACATCCATAACTTGAAGCTTTATTATAATACTTGTACCTCTAGTTCATACACAATCCGGTGGGAGCTTCATACTGATTTCTTATAAGGCTGGTACTCTTCTAACAGGCTTTATCGTAGATCCATTATAAAATATGGCTAATGTACTATCTCTCTTGTACCACTAATAATAAGAGCGATTCTGCAATGTACTCGATCATGATGTCTATAATTTTTTGGGTCCAATAATTAGACTCCTGATTTACTTGGTCGACATAACTCTTTAGTTTCCTCTTCTCTCTGATTAACCTTTATGTAGGCTTAAGCTATCTCTCGATCTGCGGCTCATGGTATTAGTTATTACTTTATCCTTTGATGGATGCTATGGAATATCTGTGATACCATCATCTAACAATTCAATTCTTGGTTAATGACTTGGACTCAACTCTTTCCTTTTAACTTATACCGGAGTCTTCTACAGATGTATTTTTGTCAACATATATGCTACGTGGATAATACTCTGAAATCTTAAATGCGTTCATTATGTAACTAACTATGGATCATTGATCGAATAATTCCTTCCATTCCTTCTCAACTTCCTTTAAACGTAAGCTATTACTTTCCCTGGTCTTTCTGCCTCCTTGTGGCGTGCCTACTTAGCTTGTCGTAGTTCTTACGCATGCCGAATTTTTCATGCAACTTCATATGACCTCGAGTATTACTTTTGATTTTTCTTTCCGTCCATTAGCCATGGTAGGTGCCACTTTCTCATGGAGTGCATAAAATGTTGTTGTGAGACTATTGTTACAAGACCATTTCCTTCTTAGGTCACTGTGCTTAGGTTGCAGTCTTCTTCCTTATTTTCTCAGCTAGTCTTTCATTGTAGTACTTAGGGAGGACCTTCTGACTCTTGTAAAGCTGCGAGCTTATTATATTGTATATTCGGCAGACCTTTTGATGTCCTTCCTTGCCTATAACTATCCATAATTACTTACTTCCACGCCCTTTGTAATGACCCGACCGGTCATTTCATGAGTTACCATTCTATTTCCCCCATTTCTGCTTCTTTATGTGTTGTTCAGCTTCATTTCATCGTGTCGTGTTGGTTGGTTTGGGTTCAGAGTAGTTTTGGAGTGATATGAAACACTTAGTCTCTCAAGTTGGCCATTTAGTTGAAAAAGTTAACTAGAGGTTGACTTGTGAGTAAACAATCTTGGAATTTGGTTTTTATGGTTCGGATAGCTTCATTAGGTGATTTGGGATTTAGGGGTGTGATCGGAATGTATTTTGGAGGTCCGTGGTAGATTAATGCTTGAATTGGTGAAATTGGAATTTTGGCGCTTTCTGATTGGTAGTGGAAATTTTGATAGCGGGGTCAGAATGGAATTCTGGAAATTGGAGTAGGTCCGTTGTGTCTTTTGTGACGTGTGTGCAAAATTTCAGGTCATTCGGACGAGGTTTGATAGACTTTTTGATCGATTGCAGAATTTGGAAGCTTGGAAATCCTTAGGCTTGAATCCGATAGTGACTTGATGTTTTGATGTTGTTTTGAACGTTCCGAAGGTTGGAACAAGTTTGAATGATATTATGGGATATGTTGACATGTTTGGTTGAGGTCCCAGCAGCCTCGGGTGTGTTTCGGATGCTCAACGGGTTAATTTGGACTTGCGAAGTTAGCAGTTTTTGCTGGTATTCTGTTGCAGACAATTTGTTCTGCACGATCACGTAGAGGAGTTTGCGATGGCGTAAGGCCTAGTTGGGCAGAGGTGAGATTTGTTCTACGCGATCACAATTGGCTGTGAAGTTGTGGTTCGCGAACGCGTGGCCAGGGTCGCGTTCGCGTATAAGAAAGTGAGCTGAAGAGGGGCTAAGGTGATTGCTCTACGTGATCGCGTGAGGCAGGTTGCGATCGCATAGGTCTGTGTGGCATAGCTTCGTGATCATGTGAGGTTTACGCAATCGCGTAAGGTTAAATGAGGGCAGTCAGGTTTTGCTTCACGATCGTGAGGCAGTTCCCGCGATCGCGATTAAGGAATTAATGTCTGGGCAGAATGTTTAAATAGTTGCCTTCGCGAATTTTAGCCATTTTCCTCCATTGTTGAGCGGATTTGATGTTTTTTGAGAGGTATTGGAGAGGGATTCGAAGAGAAACACTTGGAGGTAAGATTTTTGAACTCAATACTCGATTCTATGGTAATTTCTAACTAATTAGACATGAAATTAATGGGATTTAAAGCCTTAAATTGGGAGATTAGGGATTGAAATTTGAGAGTGTAAATTGGGGATTTGAGGGACCACTTGATGTTCGATTTTGATGTTCTTGGTATGTATGGACTCGTGGGAGGATAAGGATTCTACTGATGTAAGTTTTATTGGATTCCGAGACGTGGGCTCGGGGGTCGGGTTTGACCAATTTCGGGATTGATGTAATTAGATTATTTTTGCATGTGCTTCTTTCCTATAGCATATATTGATGTTATGATTCTGATTTTGGATAGATTCGATGCGAGTTAAGGCCGAGTCAAGAGGCAAGGGCGTCGCGGAGTAGTATTTCATCCGGTTTGAGGTAAGTAATGATTGTAAATCTAGACTTGAGGGTATGAAACCCCGGAATTTTGTACTGTTTTGATAAATGAGGTGACACACATGCTAAGTGACGGGTGTGTGGGCGTGCACCCGTAGGGATTGTGACTTGGTATGTCCCGTGGAGACTGTAGTTGCATATTTTGATATACTGTATATGATATCTATGTGTTTGAGAAATGAATTTGTTAACTTGGGTTGAATGCCATGTTTGGGGCCTTGTGCCGAACTGTTTAAACACTTAGGGGTATTTTACTACTTTCCTCACCTTGTTTTGATTTGAAAGCATATCCTCATTCATGTTTTACATGTTTATTGTTTAATCCGGTTTCATCACTCTACTTCTTATAGAGAGGTTGTTACTGAGAGAGGTTGATGACCTAATGGTGAGGATTGCATACATACATACATATATACATACATACGTATAAACATACATACATACATACATATATATATATATATATATATATATATATATATATTATGGATCGGGCTGCATGCCGCAGCGATATTTATACAGATCGGGCTGCACGCCGCAACGATATATATTGGATCGGGCTGCGCGCCGCAGTGATATGACGCTTGGGCTGTAGGATCCTCTCCGGAGTCTGTACACCCCCAGTGAGCGTAGTCAACTATACATTATGGATCGGGTTGCACATCGTAGCGGTTATTATTATTATTATTATTATGAGATATCTATTGAGCTAGAGTGCTGAGTGTGAGTACTGATTGACGAGAGCTGAGTTACGAGTGACTGGGAGGCTTGCCCGAGAGGCTATACTTATGAGTGATACCTTGCCCGAGGGGCTTGGTTATGACATTGTTTTGCTTTCACTCTTCTTTCATACTGAGCCTCTGTTGAAAAATGTTGAATAAATGTTTTTAAAGGATTTTTAATTGAAACTGGAGTTTTACGAGATAACTGGCTATTATACTACAGATTTTGACTTGATATTTCTGTTGAGATTTCTTGATAAGTATGCATATGATTTTAAATGCTCGTCACTGCACTTAGACTTTATTTACTTTAGTTACTTACTGAGTTGGCGTACTCACGTTACTCCCTGCATCTTGTGTGCAGATCCAGGTGCCCAAGCATTAGAGTTAGAGCATCCAGCGCTCTCAGAGTCTTATCTGGAGATCACAAGATAGCTGCACGGCGTTCGCAACCCTGTCTTTCTCCTTCCTATTCTAGTATCTTATATTTCAAACTTGTTTTGTATTGAGCAGACAGTGTTGAGTGTATTTAGTGGCTCATGACTAGTAGCACCAGATTCGGGCTATGTTGATTGTAGTTTCGTACTTGTTTCTACGTATTGCTATTTTAAAATGAAAGAATTGAGATTTAATCTATTTAGAAAAGTAAGTTTTACAAAAGATCTTCCATATAGTTCGTGTGGTTTTGACTGGCCTAGTACTGTGATAGGCGCCATCACGATCGGGGTATTTGGGGTCGTGACACCCTTGTGCTTGTAGGGTTGCTTCTAAACTGTTATTTTGACCGTCTTCCCAGTGGAACTCTCTCTTATTCTCGTAATACTCATACGGTACCTTTAACTTAACTACCCCAACTCCTTTAAGAATATTTCTCAAGTATTACAATATCATAACTGTGGGGTTGAATTCACTATATTGGGGTTTTCTATGTTTATCTTGCATGATCTATTGATTTGTCTGCGTCTTCTTGTCTAGAAATTAAGTAGGCTCTTCCTAAATCAACTACTAACTACTCGTTGGCCCATTCTCATATCAATATTCTGCGTAATGTTTGTTGGATTATTTCCTTTCTCTTAACTTACGTCTCATACTGGCTCCTTATTTATCAATAACATCTCGGGCAGGAACCCTTACATCCTCTCCTTGACGTCATGTTTGCATAATATTCTGGAATCGTAGAATATCTGTAGGCTTTGAATAAGTGCAATTTCATCCCTTTCTCATTTTTTATCGCATTCCTCCTTTATTATTCCATAATTACTAGAAACACTTAATTCTGACTTAATGCCACATCACTCCATATTCCCCCCCTTTTAGGGAGTACTAACATTTAGTGATACGATGATCTACGTATAACTGTTTTACCTCTTCATCTTTGGCATCTTTTCACATCATCGATGACCCTCACTCGCCTTGCGGTAATCCTTCTGCACAAAGGATAACGAAATTCCTTACTTGCGAGGGTGCCAATTACTATAACTGTCACATACAATCCCTTAAGCTTAACTCCGCTCACATTGCTTGCTTTAGGGAAGTGTCTTCCTGAATAACCATTCTCTGAATTTCTCATGAATCTTCTTCTGTTGTCCCTTCTATTATCTCCGGAACGCAATATGAAATTCTCACGATACCGACCATTATCAAATCACCCAGTCCCTAATTTATGTTTAGTTTATATTGTTCATCAGTCCATACTAATTTCTATTATTCTGGGGTCTAACTTTTCCTTCTGGTAATCATGTTAGAGTCACGAACTCATTTCTCGAAATGAGGGTATGACTTTATGGCCTTTACTCTTTTGTGGTCTCAAGCCCTTCACCTTTCGTCTATTCCTTCACTTGACTATAGAATCTGTAATACTATCATTTTTTTGACCTACTGCTGTCATCCATGTATCACATCTTACTCATAATGCTTCATTAACTCTCTTCTTATTTTCCGCTAACATCTATGTTTATTACTTTATTCTGAAAAATCAAACAACACATTCTTATTTTAGCTCCCCTTTGCTCCGTCTAGTGGCTCTTCAGGTTGATTAACGTTCTTGCTCTACTAGGGACACGAGCCACACTAAGGTAATATTTATCCTTTCCAAGCTTTCAGTGCCTATCTTCTGAAAACAAATTTGATCATGCTAGTTAGTATTCACATCTAATTGTAATATTCTAGAGATCACCATCTAGTTGTCTCACTAGGAGATCTATTAGCACCTTTGTAATATCCTTCGGAAATGTCAACTAACACAAACAATCCATTTCCCATTTTGGGTTATTCTAACCCTAGTCGGATCCTGATATCCCGTCCTTTTCTTAAACTACACCTGTTAGCCCCCAATAGGGCATAACTGTGAAGGGTGTGGACAATTAGACATACCTCTATTACTGTTGAAGGTAACTCACAATGCTTATATTTTTCTGCCTGAGTTGAAAATACCGATAATCTTCATTAACTGGGTACCTTGTACCCTTCTCATCTTGCTCCTTTTACTTGTTGAAGCTTGTATCTATCTTCTGAATCTCTCATTGTCATTCACCATAGGGGTGGATAGATATCCTTTCCTTAAAGCTCTTTATCAAGAGTCTTACACGTCTTAGTACACACATGATCTACTGAAGACCTTACCTTTAGACATCATAAACATCATGAAAAATCGAGTCCCTCTGACCCAACACTTCCATAGCCACATTCAATCTCTTACTATCTTCCTGGATGTAGGCATTGTCGTATTATGAATAAGATAGATTTTAGGAAATTAAGTTCCTACAACTGAGCTCTACTAAACGATCTAGAGTAAGAAGAAAGAGTGATAGTCCTAAATTCCATGTCGCCTCCTACTATAAGTGTGGTGCACAACATACCCATAACCAAGACTCTACTAGACACAGCTTGTAAACTCCCTAGGAGAGAACTACTCTGGTACCATATTTGTCACGACCCAAATCGGTGGGCCGTGATGAGCACCCAGTACCTTATTCAACCGAGTACCAACACAACATATTTTTTCGTATCATACTATCATAGATAATTGAGCCGGAGAGGTTGCCGTGAAATAAGTAGAACCTAACATGTAATACCAACTTATACATAAGACATATGGGCCTCTAAGACCAAAATAACCACTCGTACACTGAACATAGGCCGACAAGGCCATACAATCCTTTACGTATATGACATTTATCTAATAGCCTCTAAGGATACATAATTGTCATAAAGGTCGGGACAGAACTCCGCCATATTAAACAATACACATCTAAATCATACCGACCAACACAAGCAACTTCGGAGCAAATGGAGTGCACCAGCATCTTCTGCTGAGTTGATCGCCACCTTAGAGGACTCTCGACCTGTCTATTAGGACCTGCGGGCATGAAATGCAGTGTCCCCAAGCAAAAGGGACGTCAGTACGTATAATGTACCGAGTATGTAAGGCACATAAATAAGTACATAAAAGACATGGAAGAAATATAGAGTAAATTATTCAACCTGTAAGTCTAGATAACTCTGTAAATCATGAAATACTTATAGTGTCATGCATATGCATATGAATGTCATATCGTGCATAGGTACATGTGTTCATAACATCATCAATCCTCTGAGGGCATCCTATCATATCATCTCGGCCACTGTGGGCAAAATCATCAACGTATACCAGCTGATCAGGTGGTGGTGCGTATATAACGCCATAACCTTTTCTCATATCCCATATATATATATATATATATATATATATATATATATATATATATATATATATATATATATATATATATATATATATACACGCGTATATAACGCCGTCTGATCATGGGTCAATGTACATGTATAAATGAATGCAATGCATGAGAAGTACATCAATAAAATCTTTCGTAATGTCATAGGCCCATTATGTCTCTAATTAATATCATGAAACAAACTTTATCAACTTACATATTTTCTGAGACCCATGAACATACGATAGAATAATTAGGCATATTGGAATTCAAGAACATAGACATCTCTAATACTTCTATGAATAGAGTCATTTATGGAATTTATGCATTTGCTCGTTTCGTTCGTGTCGTATAGATCATGCCAAAAGAAAGAAGGGATAGCCTTAACATACCTAAATTGATTCTCTTGACAATCCTTTTAACACTCGTTGATTGCAATAACACGTAACGGCGGATCGAAGTAGAGAAAAATTCGTATGATATTTTTTAGAAAAATTATACCGTGCTTTCTTAGAATCGCAAAATCCCGTTGCTACTATGCAAGAAGTCTCGTATGAATTCTTTTTGAAGTGATTTACGTTACTAGTGAAATATATGATCTTTGCTGAAGCATTTGATAGAAGATCCATATGAGACTTCCCAAACAATGAATAAATGGCTTTAGAAATGTCACTTTTTATAGTGGTGTGAGCCCCACTTAATAATTCTTACCTTAGCCACTCACATCTCTTAAATTGAAATATAATAATGTAAGTAAGAGTCAACAAACATGTCTTGAGTTGCTGCCACGTTTGATTTACCAAGTTTATCCAATAAATCCCTTATTTCCATCATTAACTTATTAAATCCCTCACTAATCCAATAATTAACTAATTACCCACATAATTAAGAATTGTCTCAAATTACTTAAAATACTACTCCTTTTTAATACACTTTATACATCATATTATCATGTCCATGTGGTACCTTATATGGCACTAGTCCATAAATACGAAGTATTATAGCTTAGATCGTATTTCACCCCAAAATGTCAAATTTCGACGAAATTTATTTTCTTTGATTCGCTCACCCTTTCACCTCCATGAATTTACTTAGTACTTGTTTGAAATAACATAATACTCATAATCCCAAAATGATCTCATTCCCGAACTTATGTTGCTTAACTTACGTCAAAACTTTAACGCACGAAAAATACGGGACGTAACATCTCATTTCCGAGCTTATGTCAATTTACTTATGGCATACTTCCATGTATGAAAACATGGGGTGTAACACACGGTTAAAACCCGAGGCCAAGGGTAGATCTTGACTACCCATAGCCGCACGAGTCCAAATATGTGTTTTTTTTCAAATCCGAGTCCTATTCGACTCTCAAATCCTAAATATCCATTTTTCAAAACTTTGACAAAATTCCCAAAATTTTCCATAGATTTCTCATGAATTTGATGTTATATCTTGTAATTAGCATATCTAAACAGTGAAGGTATGTTAAGAGGTTTGACGACTGAGTGTATGTATTGTGGATAGGCTATTGTGGACTTTTTGGGAGGATCAGAATTGACTTGGAGGCCACTGGTAGGCCTATAGAGGATATGTATTCTAAATTGAGTCAGATTGGTTTTCTCAACGCATTTATTTTTGAGTGGTGTGTCATCAACTAGGGTTTATCTATTCGTGTTCTGATATTTTACATGTTTGCACTTATTTATATACATGATGCGGTTCTATTTGGGTCTTATGGCGGAATTCGAGCCAAATGGCTCTTGGGGTGTTGAATGGTTGATTGTGCCTTGGTTATGGTCTTCCTATTTGTGGTATATTATGCTATCCGTTTCTCCATGGCTATGAGCATGCACTTCGCGTGTTTGTTGTTAATATGCATATGGTTGTTGATTGAGAGCATCATAACTCAATGTGTTCCATGCGGACCGGTGTGTTTGGATTGGGTCGCACATGCAGCGGGGTTATGTTGGGATATGATCATTGTGCTATTCCATGTGTTTTGTTTCTCCTTTATGTGATGGTTTCATAACATTATGCTTTGTGGGGGTATCTGTTGAGTTTGTAGGACGATTCTCTCATTGGATTCTCTTTCCATCATTGGGTATATTTGAGTTGTTGCTTGTTTGGTGCACAAATTGCATTCTATGTGGCTATAGATGGTATTGGTATGACAAGTCGGTTGAGCAGCTTGTATTGGATGAGGTGAGGTTATTAAACCTGTAATGAGTGCTATCAGATTTAATTAAGGTAGTTTAGAAGAATAACGTCACTAGTCATCTTAGAATTTGGCAATGTTCCTATCGGGCGAGGAATCCCCACACCTAGTTGATCTGATAGGTGGTTCAAAAGTTTGAAGATTTGGAATGTTCAAAAGTTTGACTGCAAGTTGACTTTGATGTTTTCTAGTTCAGATTGTTGTTCCAGAGTTTGAATAGGTTTGTTATATCATTTGAAAATTGTGTGCAAAATTTAAGGTCATTCCAAGTTGATTTAATGTGGTTCGACAAGAGTTTTGGAAGTTAAAAGTTCAAAAGTTCATTAAATTTGTTTTAAGGTACAATCCAAGGTTTTGATGTTGTTATGTGTGATATGAGGCATCGAGTTGGTCCGTGTTATATTTTGGGACTTGTTGGTGTGTTGGGATGGGGTCTCGCTGGGCTTGGGCGAGCTTCAGATGAGTTTCAGATCATTTCCATGTTATAAGGCAGACCTGGTTCTAGTATTTCGCATTTGCGCATGTTGGAGCGTAGATGCGGATCTGCTTATGTGATATTTGAGTCGCTTTTGATAGGTTGTGGCATAGTCAGGTGTTCCACTTCTGGGGGTAAGGGAATGCAGGTGCGAGGCCGCATCTGCAGATGTTTGATCGCGGATGCGGAATTAAGCCTCAAGGTGGGTGTCACTTCTGCGAGTGAGTATGCACTTATGTGTTATCGCAGATGCGGGCCGTGTGGCGTAGATGTGGTTTGTAGTAAGGTAAGTGATAGTCATAGATGCCAGCTTTGTCTCACAAATGCGGATGCGCATGTGCACGAGTCGGTCCGCAAATGCGGAAATACCTAGGCAGGTATTATTTATTTTGAGGGTTGAGTTGTTTTACCACTTTTGGAGATCTAGAGCTCGTTTTGGGCGATTTTGAAGGGGAATTTCAATACATAGATTGTGTTACACCCCATGTTTTTGTACATTAAAGTTTCATCGTAAGTTAATCGACGTAAGCTCGGGGATGAGATTATCTTGAGGTTATACATATTTATGCTATTTATAACAAGCAATAAGTAAGTGCCGTGAAGGATAAGATAAACAAATCAAAGAAAATGAGTTTCGTTGAAGGTTGTCGATTTGGGATAAAATATGGTCTGAGCCATAATACCCGATGCCATACAAGGTACCCCATGATCATGAGAGTAGGGTACATAAATTGCATTAAAAGTGAGTAGTATTTTAAGTAATTTGAGGTAATTGATTAATTATTGGATAATGGAAGATTGCCTAGTTAATTAAAATAATGGTAATTAATTAATAAGTTTGGGAAAAGATTTACCCTTCCCCAACGTGGCAACCATTTCTTATCTACCTAATGACTAATTAAATAAGGTGGAGAGGTGTCACATTTTGACCATGAAAAGTGACACTGTCACCAAGCTTGGAATGTGGGTCCCACCCAAATATTAAAGATAATGTTCATAATCAAACAATATTTTCTAGTGTCTTAGGCACAATTTCAGCCAAGATTTTCAATTCCAATCTCTTAAGAAGAGTTTTCAGTAAAGCTTACCATTCCATAACATAAATTCTAAATCCCTTGAAAAAGAGTTTCAACAAAGATAATTTTGCAATAGCAATGTTGTTGCTTTGAGCATTTTATACGGATTGTTCCTTATTTCGATCTAACTGCTACATGTTTCGTCGCAATTAATGTGTATTAGAGGGATTGTCAAGAGAATTGACTCAGGTATGTTAAGGCTATCCTTTCTTTCCTTTTGGCATGATCCATACGATATAAACGAAACGAAAAAATGCACAACTTCCATAAATGACTCTGTTCATAGAAGTATTAGAAGTGACTATGTTTTTGAATTCTCATTTATCTTGTTTTTCTATCATCTGTTCATAGGTCTCAGAAAAATACGTAAGTTGAAAAAGGTTCACTTCATAATATTACTCAAAGGCATAATGATCTTATGACATTCAAAGAAATTTTATTGACGTACTTCTCATGCATTGCATTCATGTACATTGACCCCGGACCAGATTGCGTTATAAACGCGTATATATGTGTATATATGTATATGAGATATGGGAAAAGGTTATGGCGTTATATACGCACCACCACCTGATCAGCTGGTATACATTGATGATTTCACCCACAGTGGCCGAGATGATATGATGGGATGCCCTCAAAGGCTTGATGATGTTATGAAACATGTACCTATGCACAACATGACATTCATACACATATGCATGACATTATAAGTATTTCATGATTCACAGAGTTATCCAGACTTACAGGTTGAGTCAATTACTCTATGTTTATTCCATGTTTTATATATTTATTTATGTTCCTTACATACTCAGTACATTATTCGTACTGACGTCCCTTTTGCCTGGGGACGCTGCATTTCATGCCCGCAGGTCCTGATAGACGGGATGCGAATCCTCCAAGTAGGCTATCAGCTCAGCGGAAGGTGTTGGTGCGCTCTATTTGCTCCGAAGTTGCTTATCTAGGTCGTATAATTAGGACATGTATTGATTAGTATGGAGGGGCCCTGTCCCGACCTTTATGATATTTATATACTCTTAGAGGCTTGTAGACATATGTTGTGTACGTGAAAAATTATATGGTCTTGTCAGCCTATGTTCAGTGTACGAGTGGTCAGTTTTGGTCTTATAGGCCAATATATCATATGTATAAGTTTGTATTTCTCCATGCTTTACCTCGATTTATTTGTCTATGATAAAATGATACGAAGGATATATTACATTGGTACTCGGTTGAGTAAGGTACCGGGTGCCCATCGCGGCCCATCGGTTTGGGTCGTGACAAAAGTGGTATCAGAGCAATTCTGTCCTAGGGAGTCTACAAGTCGTGTCTAGTAGAGTCTTGTTTATGGGTGTGTTGTGCACCACACTTATAAGCAGGAGGCTACAGAGCATTTAGGACTGTTACTCTGTTACGCCCTGCAATATTACGTCGATATTACGTCCCGCAGTATTATATTACGATGGTGTTACGCCTTGCAGTACTACATTACGATGATGTTACGTTTCGCAGTATTAAATTATGACGATGTTGCACCCTGTAGTATTGTACGGTGAATTTGTCGTAAGGTAATTGATATCAGTCCAAGGAAAAGATTATTTGGTGATTATAAGGATTATGCTATTTTAAACAAGTGATGAGTAAACTCGTGAAGCTAAGAGGGGAAGCAAGTCAAAGACAGTGAATTTTTGTCGAAGTTTGGCATATTGGGATAAAATACGGCCTGAGCTAAAATACTCGGTATTTATGGACTACTGTCATACAAGGTACCATATGGATGACCCCCGTTCTCCCTCCGTGAACCATCGTGACGACACCTAGTCTCTACGACTAGGTAAGCCTAAAATGAGGAAGATAAGCCAAATTTGCAGAAGAAAATAATTTAAAACAGAAATAGAGTAATAAAATAGCGTTTAAAAGTGCCGCTCGGCATACACAATATTAACTCTTAAAACCAATATATTTACCCAAAACCCGGAAACCCATGAATCACAAGCTAAAAGATACATAAGAAGCTCTAACTCCAGAAATGTCTAACCAAAAGGGGAATACTGAATGGCTATACTATTACAGAAAGATAGAAAGGGACTCCTCGGTCTGCGGACGTGGTAGGTATACCTCGAAGTCTCTACAGAAGCGCCTCGCCTCAAGGATGATAATACATAGTGAAAGTACCTGGATCTGCACATGAAAAACATGCGCAGAAGGGGCATGAGTACACCACAACGGTACTCAGTAAGTGCCAAGCCTAACCTCGGTCGGGTAGTGACGAGAAAGGTCAGGGCCCTACTGAGGTTAAATAAAATATAAAGTATAACAGTGTAGAATAAGACAATATAATTAAGTGCAACAGTAAGAAATAACATAGAATAGAAAGAACAACAACAACTAGAACAGAGACAAAATAATAACGGAATGGAAATACAACTCAACACAGAGATAACAACCGGGGTACCTTCCAGGATACCGTCCTATATTCCCAATTACATCTATCTAGTGGATCTCTCGGGATACCGTTCCGTAGTCCATCATATGTATCCGAAGGATCTCCCAAGATCCCGTCCCGTACTCTAACTATCAGTGCATAGCGATCTACCAGAATCTCGATCCGTAGTCCCAAATATAAATACATAGTACTGGGGGAATCTACCGGGTGCAGTCCCGTAGTTCCATATAACTGTGCAAGAGGATCTATCGGAATCACACATCCGTAGTCCCAATTAAACTGACAAGGGATCTACCAGAATCCCACATCCGTAGTCCCAAATAAACACACAAGGGGGATCTACCGGAATCCCACATCCGTAGTCCCAAATAAACAGACAAGGAGGATCTACCAGAATCCCACATCCGTAGTCCCAAATATAATTACACAGCAGCATCAGGAAAATATTCAGAAATGTCAATTTTATATCGAGGCAAACAAGTAATTCTAGCCTAGCATGCTGCACGGAATTCAGGTAAAGCAGTTTGAGCAAATAAGGCAATTAAAACATTTAGACATGCTTTCCTAAGCTAACAACATGCTTTAAATGCAAGTAATATGAACATGAAAAGAAACATACTAGTAATTACTTAATGAAAACCGGATTTTCAATAATTAGCACAAGTACGCACTCGTAACCTCACGTACAAGGCATTTCAATTACCAAATATATAAAATCCTAAGGGGAAAGTTCCCCCACACAAGGTTAGGCAAGCCACTTACCTCGAACTGACTCAATAATCAATTCGAAACCATGCTCTTGCCACAAGTACTTGACTCCAAATGACCCAAATCTATTCAATTCAATTTCATAACATAAATAACACTGCAAGCAACTGATTCTACAAATAAATTCTAAGCTAATACGCGAAATTAGGTAAAATGACCAAAATGCCCCTTAGGCCCACATCTCGGAATCATGTAAAATTTACATTTTCAGAATCCTTATACTCTCACGAGTTCATGCATACCAAAATTATCCAAATATAAGGTCAAATTCCCAATCAAAAGTCGAATTCTAGGTCTAAGAACTTTCTTCCATCTTTTCCCCAATTTTCATCTCCAATCCGAAATTAAATGATGAATTCATGTTTAGATTAATGGGTTACAAGCAAAAAGGAGTAAGGAATCGTTACCCAATTGATATCTCTGAAAATCCCTCAAAACCTCGCTCAAATCCGAGCTCCCAAGCTCTAGTTTTCACAAAAATGGCCAAACCCTCGATTTTGAACTTAAACATTCTGCCCAGCTAATTCCTTATTTGCGAACGCGGAAGGCCCTTCGCGTTCGCGAAGCACAATTACACTTGGACCCAGATTTCTTCATCGTGAATGCGATGCACGGGACGTGAACGCATTTCAAAACTTCCTCCTCCTACGCGAACGCAGAAAAGCCATCGCGAACGCGTAGGTATAGAAATCCCAACTTCGCAAACCCGGAAGATACTTCGCGAATGCAAAGCACAATTTCCTTGACAGCCCAAGCTCTTCTTTGCGAACACGAGAGCCCACTCGCGAATGCGGAGAAGGAAACCAGAACTGACTGCTGTAACATTTTCTGCAATTTTCTAAGTTCCAAATATGACCCGTTGGGCATCCGAAACACACCTGAGGCCCCCGGGACCACAACCAAACCTACCAACATCTCCCATAACAACATTCAAACTTGCTCCAACCTTTGAAATGCTCAAAACAACATCAAAGACACCTATTTGTTTCATCGGATTCAAGCCTAAGAATTCCAAAAACTCTAAAAATATGCTTTCAATCAAAAAGTCTATCAAACCTCGTCCGAATGACCTGAAATTTTGCAAACACGTCACATTAAACACTACGGAGCTACTCCAACTTCCGCAATTCCATTCCGACCCTTGGATCAAATCTCACTATCGAACCGTAAACTTCAAAAAATTCAACTTTCAGCATTTCACTAAATTAGCTACGGACCTCTAAAACACAATCCGAACACACCCCTAAGCCTGAAATCACCCTACGGAGCTAACGAAACTATCAGATTTCCATTCCGAGGCCGTCTTCGCACTGTTCTGACTACAGTCAACTTTCCAACACTTAAGCTCTCATTTAGGGACTAAGTGTCCAAAAACTCTCCGAAACTCAAAACCGGACATCTCGGCAAATCAAAATAGCAGAAATAAACTTAGGAAAAGCAGTTAATAGGGGATCGGGGTGTTAATTCTTAAGACGACTGGCCGGGTCGTCATACCACATGACCATGATAGTAAAGTGTATACGGTGTGTGAAAAGTGAGTAGTATTTTAAGTAAGTGAAAATAATTTTTAATTTTGTAAGTAATTGGTTAATTATTGGGTAATGGGACATTACCTAGTTAATTAATAACTAGTGGTGGATTAATTGGTGTTTTTGGATAAATACTAAACCCAAAAGCGTGGCAGCCCATTGAAATACACTAAATGACTCATGTCTTGGGATGAAAGGTGTCCATTTAAGTATAATACACATGACACTTAAGTATATTGGAAGCTTAGCCTTTAAATGATCAAAAGGTGATCATATAACTTTCTTTCAAAAGTCTAACATTTAAAACGGAAGTTGATCTCAAATCTAGCAATAGCATTTCCTACACCATTGAAAGAAAAGTGACAATGATCCAACAAGATCCAACGTGAAATTTCAGAGTGAAATCCAACATGTTATGCTAATTCAAAAAAAATGTGGTACAATCTTTGTCGATAATATCATACAAATTTTCCCTACTTCGATCCACCGTTACGTATTTCCGCAAGAGAGAATCAGTTCAGATATGATAAGGGTATCCCTTCTTTCTTTTTAGCATGATCTATACGACATGAACGAAATGAGAAAATGAACAACTTCTATAAATGACTCTATTCATAGAAATACTAGAGGTGTTGATGTTCTTGATTCCCCATATGTCATATTATTCTATTATCTGTTCGTGAGTCTCAAAAATACGTAAGTTGGTAAATTTCATTTCATAATATTAATTTGAGGCATAATGGTCTTATGACGTACCGAGAGATTTTAAGCATTTACATAGTCACATTGACCCATGATCAGATGGCACTATATACGCGTATATATATGTATATGAGATATGGAAAAGATTATCGCGTTATATACACACTACCACGGGATCAGCTGGTATACATTGACAATGTTGCCCATAGTGGCCTAGATGATATGATGGAATGCCCTCAGAGGCTTGATGATGTTATGAACACATGTACCTATACACGACATGACATTCATATGTATATGCATGACACTAAAAGTATTTCATGATTTACAGAGTTATCCAGACTTACAGGTTGAATCATTTACTCTAAATTTCTTCCATGTCTTTTATGTACTTATTTATGTGCCTAACATACTCGGTACATTATTCATACTGACATCCCTTTTGACTGGGACACTGCATTTCTTGCCCGCAGGTCCCAATAGACAGGTCAAGAGCCCTCTAATTAGGCTATCAATTCAGCGGAAGATATTGGTGCACTCCATTTGCTTCAGAGTTGCTTATTTGGTTAGTATGATTTAGACATGTATTGTTTGGTATGGCGGGACTCTGTCCCTTCCTGTTGGCCCAAGAACATGTTAAGTTTTGAAGAATAACAAAAAGAACTCAGTCATGGACTAGGTCCATCTTGTAAAGCACAGTCATGATAAACCTATACATGTGAGATGCAAGTGAAGGAGATAAGTCCTACTGATCAAGCAACAATATCTCCTGATCTGATCGAAAAGGTTGCATATTGGATAAGGGGATCTCCTTATATGAAGAGAACACAATCTAGGATGAAGATAGTGTTAGAGTTTTAGATCATCATGAATTCTACGATAGGAGAGCAGCAATTGAGTTCCAATCAAACTCTGATTACTAACCCATTAAATGTCAATGTTGTTCTCTTTTACAGGAAATGCATATACGCAGAAGTTAACTAAATTGAGAGCAAAATAGCAAGGCGATTTTGCAAGCAATTTATGTGTGATTTTAGTGTGCACTCCTGAAGCTACTTGAACGAGATAGAAGAACCAATTCCATTGTGTCTATCTTTTATTCTAGTACAATTGTAGTATGTGGTTTAAAGTTGTACCTTTAAGGTTTCATAGAAGCAATTGTATTAGGTACCTAGAATGTTAAAGTTATAGCTAACTTGAAGTTGTCACAACAGTTGAGGCTGTGTGCCACAACGAGATTAGAGTTAATCCTTAGGTTTACAAAGAGTTTTTGTAAATGCTGTTTTGGCTCAGTGATTTTAGTGGAAGTTTGGGAAAATCCTACTGAGTAGTAGGTCATGGTTTTTTCACCTTTTGAGCCAGGTGTTTTCCACGTAAAAATATCTGTGTTCTTTATTTTCTGTATTTATTATTCCGCAAATAGTAGTAGTTGGAACATGTAGAAGAACCAAGTTCTTCTATAGTTCAGTTAAGCAAAAATTGAGTACTACAAAAATCACCCCCTCTTGTGTAGTATTGACGCTTAAAACATCAGTTGGTATCCGAGCGGGTTATCCTTGAAGAGGCTAACACCTTAGGAAAAGATCAAAATGAGTGCACCACCTGGGAACTGGGAAGGGCAATCCACTGCTAGGCCTCCACTCTTTAATGGTCTACTATTCTTGGTGGAAGAACAAGATGAGAGATCACATCATAGAAGAAGACTATGAACTCTGGGACATAGTCACAGATGGTCCTATGGAAACTACAAAGAAGAATGCTGAAGGAGTTGATGTGCCAAAGACAAGAGCTGACTGCACTGCTGAAGATTTGAAGAAATGGGAGAAGAATGCTAAGGCCAAGAAATGGCTTGTGTGTGGAGTGGGTCCAGACGAGTACAACAGGATTCAAAGCTATACTACTGCAAAAGAAATATGGGACACTTTACAAGTGGCTCATGAAGGAACTTCTCAAGTAAAGAGATCAAGAGGAACACTGCTATATTCTCAATATGAGAATTTCAGTATGAAGGAAGAAGAATCTATTCAGGAGATGTACACAAGGTTCACAACACTAACAAATGAACTTAAATCTCTTGGGAGAATTATCCTTGAAGAAGACAAGTTGAGAAAATCTTGACAAGGGTTTTACTAGTGACTTTGGAAAGCAAAATCACTGCTATTCAGGAATCAAGAAATATTGCTACCCTTAAGCTGGATGAACTGATTGGAAACCTCACTGCCTATGAACTGAGAAGGCCAACCATGAAAATGGATGCACCCAAGAAGGAAAGAAGTCTGGCTCTTAGAATAGCTGAAGGTCCAGATCTGGAGTATGATGAAATGGCCATGATCACAAGAGATTTCAAAAAGTACCTGATGAGAGGAAAGGGTTCTTCAAGAGGTACAACCTTCAACAAACCAAGGGTTCCTGAGAAGCAGACCAACGAGGGTTGCTACGGATGTGGTAAGACTGACCACATAATCAAGAACTGTCCTCAATGGGAAATTGAGTGGAAGAAGGAAAGGGCGGAACGTAGGAACATGAAGAAGGAACATGTTCAACCAAAAAGGAACAAAGGATCAATAAAGGCTATGGTTGTTTCTTGGGGAGAAACATCAGATAAGGACTCAGAAGATGAAGTTGGAGATGAACAAGCACTTATGTCCATCGGAGAATCAGATGATGAACAAGAGGTAAGTATCCTTCATCTCAAAGACAAGATTAAATTCCTGTCTAAAGAAAGGTTGTCTGAGCTATCGTTAGACTTCATTGATGAGTCTAAAATAATTAACAGTGAGAAGGAAGATCTGTCTAGGTAATGTGTGCTCCTAAAAGCCAAGTGCAAAAATCTAGAGTCTATGGCTAATGAGAGTGATTGTAAAAATGCTGAGTTGAAGAACCAGGTCTTGAACTTGACACCAGTGTCCTAGAACTTAGGTGTGAGAACTTAAAACTGAAACTAGGAATAGGTAAGAAGAAAGCTGACCACACACATCTCACCCTAGAAGAAAACTTAGGAAAAATGAAGGATGAGTTGTACAGGAAGGATGAGTAGATAAAAGTCTTAAAAGAAGATCTAGGGAAGGTAAAACATGAACTAGACAAAACTTGCAAATGGAACAAGGCTTCTGATGCACTTTCCTGGCTACAAGAATATCACAGTAGCAACAAAAGAGGACTTGGCTATGGGACTGAAGCACCTAAGTGGGATCCTAAAAGTAAGTACCTCACTCTCCCTGAGAACAAAATCTACACACACTGTGGCAAGACTGGCCATTACAAAAATGAATGTAATGCAAAAGAAAAGGCCAGTCAAAAGAACAAAGCTTTTGTTCAAGAGAAAAATAGGCTGCCTGGGTGGGCTAAAAGGAATTTGATTTATCCCTTTGCATATAGAAAGGGACCCAAACTAGTTTGGGTTCCTAAGACTAACCCTTGATTTCTTTTTGCAGGTCCAAGTGAAAGGAAGTAGCCAAATAAGGTACATGGATAGTGGCTGCTCAAAACATATGACTGGAAGTAAGAACCGGTTTCTTTTCACTTGAGGACTTAAAGGGAGGTAATTTCTCCTTTGGAAATGGGAAGAAAGGTGATATTATTGGGGTTGGAAAGGTAGGTAAGATAGACTCTCACTCCATTGAGAATGTCTACTTGATAGATGGCTTGAAATACAGCCTGATTAGTGTGTCATAATTATGTGACAGAGGTAACCTTGTAGCATTCACCATTCCTAAATGCTTTGTGATTAACCTTACAACTGACAAGATTGTTTTGCAGGGAAAAAGAGTTAACAATATTTACATTGTAGATTTGTCTACTCTTTCAGAAAATGAACTCACCTGCCTAAGTGTGTTAGATAGTGATACCCTCTTGTGGCACAAAAGACTTGGGCATGCTAGTCTGAATCAGATAAACAAATTAGTCTCTAAGGACTTGGTGATAGGGTTACCTAACATCAAGTCCAAGGAAGACAAAGTCTGTGAGGCCTGTGCAAGGGAGAAGCATGTAAGATCATCCTTCAAAAACAAGAAAATGGTAAGCACAACCAAGATGTTGGAACTGGTCCATATGGATCTCCGTGGTCCAACGAAAACCATGAGCAGAGGTGGAAAGAAATATGTAATGGTACTTGTTGATGATTATTCTAGATTTACCTGGGTACTATTTTTAACATCTAAAGATGAAGAATTTGGCATGTTTACTATTTTTGTTAGAAAAACTCAGAAACAACTAGGTAATCAACTTGCATCAATTAGGTCTGATCATAAAACTGAATTTGAAAATGCTAAGTTTGCTGAATTCTGTGATGAGCATGGTATATATCATAACTTCTCTGCCCCTAGGACTGCTCAACAAAATGGAGTAGTTGAAAGAAAGAACAGGATTCTTGAAGACATGACTAGGACTATGCTTCTTTCTAGTAAACTGCCCTACAGTTTTTGGGTAGAGGCTGTAAACACTGCGTGTTACATTATCAATAGATGCATGAATAGACCTTGTAGAGAAGACTCCCTATGAGTGCTTTGTGCTTTGTGCATTTGGATGCAAGTGCTTTGTGCATAATAATGGAAAAGACTCCCTAGGTAAGTTTGATCCAGAAGTGATGAGGGAGTATTTTTGGGATATTTTTCATATTGCAAATCATATAAAGTGTTCAATAAAAGAACTTTATATGTAGTGTTTGATGAAACTAACATTCTTTATGAGAGACAGGAATATGAAGATGAAGCCATTAGATTGGTAAAGGATTTCACTAAAGTCTCAGCACAAGTTAAAGTGGTACCAAAAGAAGGAACAGGTGATGGAACAGGTCCTTCCATTTAGGGCAACCTGATAGGGGGAACTGATCAAAGAGGAATTGAAACAAATACCCTAAAAGAACCGGTTCATGACCCTATTCCTCAACAACAGAACATGGGAGAAACATCTAGTAGACATCAGTTGGTTGTGAAACCTCACAAGTATCAAATTTCTCATCCTATTGAGAACATAGTCACTGATCCAACATCCGGAATCAAAACTAGATCACAATTAAAGAATCTGTGTGCTTTGATGCTTTCTTATCTTTTATTGAACCTAAAAATGTTGTTGAGGCTTTACAGGATGCAGATTGGGTGAATGTAATGCAAGATGAACTCAATCAGCTCGACAGAAGTCAAGTTTGGAATCTAGTTCCAAGACCCAAGGACAGATCAGTTATTGGTACAAAATGGGTCTTCGGAAACAAACTTGATGAAGATGGAACAGTTACAAGAAACAAGGCAAGACTTGTGGTCCAAGGTTACATCCAAGAGGAGGGTATAGATTATGATGAGACTTTTGCTCCAGTTGCAAGACTAGAGGCAATAAGACTCCTCATAGCCTTTGCTGCACACATGGAATTCACTCTCCATCAGATGGATGTCAAAAGTGCCTTCCTGAATGGCTACCTGAAAGAAGAAGTGTTTGTGAAACAACCTCCAGGGTTTGAGAGCAAGGAATGTCCTGATCATGTGTACAAATTAGACAAGGCTCTCTATGGACTCAAGCAGGCTCCTAAAGCATGGTATGAACGATTGTCCAAATTTATACTTGAACATGACTACAAAAGAGGTAAAATTGACAGTACCCTATTCTTAAGGGAAAAACGCAAGGATCTCCTTATGGTACAAATATATGTTGATGAGATAATCTTTGGGGCCACCATTGATAAACTAAGTAAGGATTTTACCAAATTAATGGGGAGTGAGTTTCAAATGAGTATAATGGGTGAGCTTAACTTTTTCTAAGGCTTACAGATCAAACAAAGCCCAAATGGAACCATGATCCATCAGTAGAAGTATGCAAAAGAGCTGATCAAAAAGTTTAAAATGGATGAATCAAAGGAAATAAACACCCCCATTGCAACTGCCACTAAATTAGATATAGATGAACCTAGTTCATCATTTGATCAGAAGTTATACATGGGTGTGATTGGTTCACTCTTATATCTTACTGCCAACAGAGCTGGCATAGTTTTTAGTATAGGGATTTGTGCTCGCTTTCAGGCCAATCCAAAAGAGTCTCACTTGACTATTGTCAAGAGGATACTAAGATATTTGAAAGGCACCACTGATCTATGTCTTTAGTATCCTAAAGGTAGTAATTTCAATCTAGTAGGATATGCTGATGCTTATTATGCATGTTTCCTTGTGGATAGGAAAAGCACCTTAGGTATGGCTCACTTTCTTGGCTCATGTCTTTTGACACTAAAAAGCAAAATTCAGTGGCCTTATTCACTGCTAAGGCTGAATATGTTGCTGCTTCTTCTTGTTGTGCTCAATTATTATGGATCAAACAGCAACTGGTAGATTTTGGCATTAAAGTTAGTTGCATTCCTATATTCTGTGATAACACTAGTGCTATAAGTATGACAAAGAACCCTGTTCATCATAAGAGGACTAAGCACATAGATGTTAGACACCACTTCTTAAGAGATAACTATGAGAAAGGATTGATCTCCATAGAATTTTATGCTACTGATAAACAAATTGCTGACATCTTCACTAAAGCACTGAGTAGAGAAAACTTTGAGAGGAACAGGTTGGAATTAGGGATGATTAAGATCACCTAATAGGTCTAGCTCAGAATTCAATGAAAACAAAATAAAAAGAAATTGATAAAAAAAGGATTTTTTGGCTAGGAATTCTGAACTTGTGTAATTATCTAGATTAATTCTTACTCAGCTTCATACTTTAATTAGTATACTCATGTGACATGTGCTTATATGACTCACTGATCTCTTACAAAATTTTCTCTATTATGGCATTTGAGGCATGTTTAAGAGACTTCTAAATGAAGACCCTGGTTCATCAGTATGGGTTCATATGAAAGCTAAGGTATGTTTTTATACTCTGCACAATTAGAAAGATTAATAATTAAATCATGAGCAGAAGTCCTATACTTGTTAAATTCCTAGAAAATTCTATCTGTTAGCATTGAACCAGTTCTGTTTGCCTAGAACTCTAAACCGAAAATTTTGCCTAAAATCTAAGGAAGATAAACCGATCATTCAAAATTTGGAATTTTAGGTTGATTAGACCTCTATTTGACCACTGCAAAAGGCTGCAGTTACCTATTAAATGTGTATTTCACTTTAAATACACATCATTTCTCCTGCCATCTTTATAATTCCAAACTGTCAAAAAAATTTCTTCACTTTCACTTGCCCTCTTCTCCAGAACTCTAAATTCTCAAATTATCTCAAGAAATCAACGATCATGACTAACCCACAAGACAATGCTGGAACTCCTCCACCACCATCTCCCTCAAATTCATCCACACCTCCTCCACCCAGTACATTGCCAAAACCTAGACTGCGTAGGGTGAAAATTCTTGCTCAAAAGATTGTAGCGTCTAGGGCTCTGAGGAAGAAATTAAATGAAAAGTTGAAGGCAAGCCAGACCCAAAACTCCAGCTCCAGCTCTGATTCTGAATCATATCAATTCGCTACTGAGGGGGAAGGACCTGGGTCTTCTGACTCTGAAAAGACTCAAGAATCTCAATCTAAGGTAATTTCTTTTGAGAATCTAGAATCTAGGTTTATTCTGGTTGGGTTTGTTAAGGATGTAGAAGTATCAGGGTCACAAAGGAGTGGAGGTAAAAAGAATTCTGAAAAAGAGAGAGAGGGTGAATGTGGTGATGAGAGGGGAAATGGGAAGGGAACAGTTCTTGCTATCTGTGGGGTTGCACAAGAAATGGTAAAAGAGAGTGGCATGAAGTTAGGGGGAAGTCGTTCTGGGGAAGCTGCTGAGGGGTTGGTTCATCTGAGTACACAGAGAGATGAAACTGTTTCATCTACTAAAGAGACCCTAGCAGACCTACTGAAAAGTGTTGGGGTAAGTTATGACCCAAAGAAATGTAGAACTCCTACAACAAAAGTTCCCAATGTTCCTAAGCCTTCCAAGAAAAGAAAGGCTTCATCCCCAACACCTACTGCCTCTTTACTGCCAAGGGGTAGAGCCACAAGAAGCAGGGTGAAACAGAGTGAAGCTGATCTACAAAGGGCTTTAAAAGAGAGTAAGAAAAAGAAAATGGACAAAGGAAAGGAAAAGATTATAGAATCCTCAGAGGCTATTGAGGAAGAGGAGGTGGAACTGGTCCATTAAGAAAGGGGTACATCAATGGAGGTTCCTACCCCCAAGCCTAAAAAGCCCAAGACCTCTTCCAAGAAGTCTTCCTCTATGTCTGAGGCTGCTGAACCTACACTAGCCAAGAGGACAAGATCTGCAGTAAAAACAAATAATAAAAAATTTCTGAATATGATGACTGGAGTGGAGAAGAAGAAGAAAATGATTCTGTGAAGTAACAGGATAAGCTTGCCATGTTTGGCAAAAGAAAGATTTTAAAGGGTAGACTGCTGAAAGAGCTGGTGGAACCAGGAATAATGAGATTGGTAGATGCTTTAGCTTCTCAGGGATGGAAGGACATGGTCCTTCATAGGGATGGTAGGCTAGCCAGAAATGAGCTAATTGAATTTATGGCCAATGCTACGGTTAAGGATGGCATTGTTAGTAGCCTGGTGAAAGGAGTCCAAGTGCAGTTTGATGCAAAAAACTGGGAGAGATCCTAGACATACCCTCTGAAGGGTTTGATGACTATACAAGGAAAAGGTGGCGCTGCCTGGACTCCATCCCTACTGCTCTTGCAATCACCAGGAGGTTTTGTGATTCAGAAGAAGTGAATGAATCCAGTGCTGTGCAGAAAAGTGAAATGAGGCCTGAGCACAAGGTCTTGTTTAAATTTGTCAACAAGTGTTTATTGCCCAGACAAGAGAGAAGGCACATTGCTAATTACATGGATCTAGTTCTTATGGAGTTCCTGGAAAGAGGAAAGCAAATCAACTGGTCTGCCTTCATTATTAAGCTGCTAGACAGGGTCATAAACGGCTCCAAGGCCCATGCTAATCCCAATGGCTTTATTCTAACCATAGTTCTGGACAGGCTCAATTTGCCTCTGAAGAAATGGAAAATGGCCTCGAGCAAGGATCACTTTGGCATCAATACTCTTCTCTCTTGTGACTATGTAGTCACTGCCATCCCAAATGAACCTGGTTCATATTAGATGGCACCCATTAACAGCAAAGTTAGGACTCTAGTTCATGAATGTGCGGCCAAGGATGCTAAAATAGCTAGGCTCAAGGCTCGTCTAATTGAAGTGGAAACTGATAGGGATGGTCTCAGAACTGAGCTTGCCAAAGAAAAGGAGAAGAATGATGGAATTCTTCATAATATGCTGAGTCTTCTCCAAACGCAAACCCAACCCTCTAGTTCCTCCAAGCCTTAGGACTCCTGAACTTGTTTAGTACTTCAGTGACCCAGATTAGGGATGCTTCTATTTTGTTTTTTGCTCATAGTTTGAATGTTTTTCTTTATTTTTGTGGATTTTTTGTGGCAACATATCTCTGTCAATGATAACTACTATTTTGCTCTTGCTCAATGATTAATCTGTCCTTGATAATTTAGATTTGTTTGCTTGATTACTGATGATTGCACTATGATTACACTTGCAGTTGCCCCTGTGGCCATGAGTACTTATTAAAATCTGGGTATCACACTTTGTATGCAATGTTTCGATGATGCCAAAAGGGGGAAGAGACATTATGCTTTACACATTCTGAAAATAAGTGATATTTATAACCTAATTAACCTGGTCCTTGATGATAAGTGAATTCTCTAAGTTTAGTATTGATGGTTAAGCTGAGTTCTTAGAGGTTCCAAATAAGTAAAAAACACAGAGTTTGTCATCATCAAAAAGGGGGACTTTGTTAGCCCAAGAACAGGTGAAGTTTTGAAGAATGACAAAAAGAACTCAGTCATGGACCAGGTCCATCTTGTGAAGCAGAGTCATGATAAACCTATACATGTGAGATGCACGTGAAGGAGACAGGTCCTACTGATCAAGCAGCAATATCTCCTGATCTGATAGAAAAGGTTGCACATTGGATAATGGTAGAAAGTCTCCTTATATGAAGAGAACACAATCTAGGATGAAGATAGTGTTAGAGGTTGAGATCATCATGAACTCTTCTACGATAGGAGAGCAGCAATTAAGTTCCAATCAAACTCTGATTACTAACCCATTAAATGTCAGTGTTATTCTCTTTTATAGGAAATGCACATACGCAGAAGTTAACTAATTTGAGAGAAAAAGAGCAAGGTGATTTTGCAAGCAATTTATGTGTGATTTGAGTGTGCACTCCTGAAGCTACTTAAACGAGATAGAAGAACCAGTTCCATTGTGTCTATCTTTTATTCTAGTTCAATTGTAGTAGGTGGTTTAAAGTTGTACCTTTCAGCTTTCATAGAAGCAATTGTATTAGGTACCTAGAGTGTTCAAGTTATAGCTAACTTGAAGTTGTCGCAACAGTTGAGGCTGTGTGCCACAACGAGATTAGAGTTAATCCTTAGGTTTGCAAAGAGTTTTTGTAAATGCTGTTTTGGCTCAGTGATTTTAGTGGAAGTTTGGGAAAATCCTACTGAGTTGTAGGTCGTGGTTTTTTCACTTTTTGAGCCAGGTGTTTCCATGTAAAAATCTTTGTGTTCTTTATTTACTGTATTTATTATTCCGCGAACAGTAGTAATTGGAACATCTAGAAGAACCAGGTTCTTCTATAGTTCAGTTAAGCGAAAATTGAGTACTACACAAATCACCCCCTCTCTTGTGTAGTATTGATGCTTAAAACATCACGACCTTTATGACAATTATGTATCCTTAGAGGCTTTTCGACAAATGTCATGTACGTAGAAGATTGTATGGCCTTGTCGGCTTGTGTTCAGTGTACGAGTAGTTATTTTGGTCTTAGAGGCCTATATGTCTTATGTATAAGTTGGTATTACATGTTAGATTCTACCTATTTCACGACAGCCTCTCCGGCTCAGTTATCTATGATAGTATGATATGAAAAGATACGTTGTGTTGGTACGTTGAATAAGGTACTTGGTGCCAGTCGCGGCCCATCGATTTGTGTCGTGACAAAAATGGTATCAGAGTAGTTCTCTCCTCGGGAGTCTACAAGCCATGTCTAGTAGAGTCTTATTTATAGGTATGTTGTGCACCATACTTATAAACAGGAGGCGACAGGGCATTTAGGATTATCACTCTTTCTTCTTACTCTAGATCGTTTGGAAGAGATTAGTTGTAGGAACTCAATTTCCTAAACTCTATCTTAGTCATAATACGACAATGCCTACATCCAGGAAGACAGTTGGTAAGAGATTGAATGTGGCTATGGAAGTGTTGGGTCAGAGGGACTAGATTTTTCATGATGTTTGTGATGTGTAAAGGTAAGGTCTTCAGTAGATCATGTGTGTACTAAGATGTGTAAGCCTCTTGATGGAGAACTTTAAGGCAAGGATATCTATCCATCCCTATGGTAAATTGCAATGAGAGATTCAGAAGATAGATACAAGCTTCAACAAGTAAAAGGAGCAAGATGAGAAGGGTACGAGGTACCCAGTTAATGAAGATTATCGGTATTTTCAACTCAGGCAGAAAAATATAAGCATTGTGAGTTACCTTTAACAGTAACATATGTATGTCTAATTGGCCACACCAATCAAAGTTATGCCCTATTGGGGGCTAACAGGTGTAGTTTAAGAAAAGGACGGGATGTCAGGATCTGGCTAGGGTTAGAGTAACCCAAAATGGGGAATGGATTGTTTGTATTAGTTAACATTTCCGAAGGATATTACAAAGGTGCTAATAGATCTCCTAGTGAGACACCTAGATGGTGTCTTCTAGAATATTACAATTAGATGTGAATACTAACTAGCATGATAAATTTTTTTTCCAGAAGATAGGCACTGAAAGCCTGGAAGGGATAAATATTACCTTAGTGTGGCTCGTGTCCCTAGTAAAGCGAGAACGTTAAGCAAACCGAAGAGCCACTGGACGGAGCAAAGGGGAGCTAAAATCAAAAGAATGTCTTGTTCGAGTTTTCAGAATAAAGTAATAGACATAGATGTTAGCGGTAAATAAGAAGAGAGTTAATGAAGCATTATAAGTAAGATGTGATACATGGATGATAACGGTAGGTCAAAAAAATGACAGTATTACAGAGTCTATAGTCAAGTGAAGGAAAAGATAAAAGGTGACGGGCCTTGAGACCACAAACGAGTAAAGGCCATACAATCATAAACTCATTTTGAGAAATGAGTTCATGACTCTAACATACCAGAAGGAAAAGTTAGACCCCAGAATAATAGAAATAAGTATGGACTGATGAACAATATAAACTAAACATGAATTATGGACTGAGTGATTTAATAATAGTCGGTATCGTGAGAATTTCATATTGCGTTCCGGTGATAATAGAAGGGACAATAGAAGAAGATTCATGAGAAATTCAGAGAATGGTCATTCAGGAAGACGCTTCCCTAAAGCAAGAAATGTAAGCGAAGTTAAGCTTAAGGGATTGTATGTTCTAGTTATAGTAATTATTGTTTACCGTGAAAATGGTAACAACAATTAAATTTGCAGATGGGATTCTAAAAATACTTGATCTATTCTCAAGCTAGTTGTTTAGAGCAGTTGATAATATGAATATGAAGTTTATGGCAAAATATGGGCTAGAAAGAGAGTGATAACCAAACCTAAAGGCTTACCGTCCGGGCTTCTTTACCAAGGGGATACAGCCTAAAACATGGAGTTGAATAAATTGAGAAACCTTCTGCCCGAGTGTAGGATTAGTCAATGATGGGCCTCTGGGTCAATGTCCGGCTCAATCTTGAGTTATTGGGGTCGATATCTGGCTCGAGTTTGAGGTGTCGGGGGTAGTCGGGGATGGGATAATAGTTAAGATATGATCATACAAGGCTCTCTATGATTAATATCAGGCAATAAATGAAGAACAAATAAGAAAATGATAGAATACTAAAGTGGTCTCGAGCCAATAAGAACAAACGAGTTAGAGAGAAGAGAGATATAGAGATATATTATTGCACTTGAGTAGAATGGTTGGAGCTTTGGGTTACAGGGTGTTAGTGACTCCCCTTTTATAGGAGGGGGAGCCCAAACTTAGTACAAGATACATTGCATACAAAAGGAAATGTGATGGGACAACCGGCTAGCTTTATGACGTATGCATGGGCCGATGTCGAGCTGCTCAAATAGACCTGAATGACCCCAGATGAATTTCTCGGGAGATTCTTGCATTCGTTGGGACTTCAGTCGACATTATCCTCGGCTAGGCATCGACAGATATTGAGAGAAGTGACTAGCTCGAGATCCCGGGCCTCCGAGATCACCCTCCGAAGCATTTTGTCAATGAGAAATCAACCTCCTAGATTTCACCGCACACAAATAGTGATAAGAAATGATTTTGACACCTCACTTCTTGGTCCCCCATAGCGATGCCGTGCTGATGGTGCAGCCCCCCTTTTTACAAGTGCCGAGGCGTTTCGCCTTTCCGCTTCTTCACGATCATCCGAAATGTCGCAACTCTTCGTTCTTCGGAGTTGTGTTATTGCTATCAGCTCAGCCTTTATGAACGCATTGATTGTGACTGTTGTTACGCTTTACGAGGGCGGTAATGGCACCATCGGTTACTTTTCCCTCCCCTTATAAATAGGGCTTCTTGTGGTCGCCTTCTTATTCAAACTTCCTTTGATATCCATCTTTCCCCCTTTCCTGCTATCTTTAGTCTTTTCCATCTCGTTATGTTTGAGGTCTGTAGCCTTAAGATCTTTCGTCATGTGTGCCTTGGCCCAACTCTCGATCCCTTTTTGGTTGGACGAAGTTGGGCCGCTGTGATGATATTGTTGTTGTTGTTGTTGCAATCGTCGTTGGCTCAGGGCGATGAGGTAGAGGGCCAATTTCCTCCGACCCTAGGAGATACTTTGGGTTATGTACTGCTGCTCAAGAGGGGGCTCAGATTATACACCGCTGCTCACCCTCCTCTCACGGCTTGGTGCGTTACACCCCTTTTGGATTCCTAGGGGGTATGGCGAAAATCTTTGCTGGCTGTTACCTCTCGGGCCGAGGCAACGTATCAAGAAGTGGCTTCGAAATGGTAGTCCTGACGGAGTTCATACTACCAAAATTTTTCACCCAGCCACTTCTTGTCTTCTTCTGGACTCTGCTTCGTCATTTTGCTCTTCTCCCCCACCTTCCTCTTTTATATCCTTCCTTTTGAAGATGCCATTCCGGGAGGATTAGGATGAGGTCTCTGAGGGATTGGACTTGGAAGATATTGTCTTTGAGGTCATACGCCTGAGGGGATGATGACGGAGATGACGCATTTATGGAATAGGCCAGATTTTTAGGCTCTTATTGTATGCATATCCTTTGTACCTCTTTACTTTTACATAAGGATCCCCCTGCGGGCTTTTGTAATCATATGTAAAGACCCCCGGAGGGTCATTGTAAGCGAACTTTTTTATAAATACAAAGATATATCCTTGATTCATTCCTTCGATACTTGCGGTATTTCTTTATATTTTTGGCAGGTATGAATGCGTGATCTTGTTCTGTAGCTTATGATACTGACCTTGGACGCGAGTATTCTTACTGGAATTTGGTTGATAAAATAGCTTCATGCAAGGTCCTTCGTGGCTTCTCGAGCTGGACCCAAAATAAGGCCAATAACCTTGGGCCGTCGGGACCCTGTCTTTGCGTGAAGGGGTGGATAATGTTTTCAGGCCTCATAATAACCCTTTAGAATAAACTTGCCCGAGGACCTACGGACCAGGGACATTGGTGAACTCTTGAAGGCGGTCTCTGAATGGAGGCCTGCCCGTGCTCGGACCATCTTGGTCAGCAACCGGAGCCTGTTTCGTACAGGTGTTTGTTAAAAATGCCTATTTCTTCACAAGCTAGTTTACCTTGGCGGAGGCCTTTGAAGTTGTGTGCCAATCTTGTGTTGGTGAAGGTGTTGTTGGCCTTCTAGAGCGCTGTCTTACTACGATGGAGGTCTTCAGGGTTGGGCATTACCTCGAGATTGGAGGTGGCGCTGATGGTTGGTGTCT
The DNA here is from genome assembly GCF_000393655.2 of Nicotiana sylvestris. Taxonomy (NCBI): domain Eukaryota; kingdom Viridiplantae; phylum Streptophyta; class Magnoliopsida; order Solanales; family Solanaceae; genus Nicotiana; species Nicotiana sylvestris. The sequence continues at coordinate 123,966,039 of NC_091065.1, forward strand.
TTGGTTGGCTTTGAATCATTGCCTCTCCTCCCATATGTAATGTGAGGCTGCCTCTGCCTCCGGGGGTCATCGGGGTCTGCTTGACTCCATGGTGCCGGTGGATCATGCCCTTAACATCAGTTTACTTGGGGGATGGCAAAGACCGGGCACAAGTGAGTCGCTCCGCTTGGGTGTTAACTGCTGATACCACACCTTTGGAACCTGCATTATTTGTATGAAAAAATGGAACAATACGCTTTAGGTGGTGCGCCCCGTGCTTTGCCAGCTCTGCTTAAGGTGATAGCGCATTTGTACGAGCGTTGTTGGTACTGGACGGTCCCACAGGGGCGAGGCTGTGCCCCCTCCGAAGGGGAGGGGGTGGAGTTGTAGGCTTCCAAGCTAGGGGACAATGTCGATAAATGAGATATGCGCTCATAATGCGATGGAGCTTTATCGGGGCAAGATAGGCCCGTGCTTCTGAGGAGAGCGCATCATCCGAGCCTAGAGTCCTTAGTTCCTGAGCGGTGGTTCTTTCGAGTGATTATGCCCAGGCTAGGGTTGGTTCTTCCGGGCCGAAAGGATTAGGCCAATAGGAGTGTGCTTAGGCCTTCGTGGAGGTCCGCCGGTTTCATTTTGTGGCGAGTTTTAGCATGATTCCTCTGCAACTCGAATCTTCCTCTTCTTATCAGGTTTTCTCTTCGTAGGACTTCGATAGGCTCAGGTTTGAGCTACCCTGCCAAGGGGCTAGATTTAGGGGAGCCCTAGATGAGGGTAAGTCCCTTAGGATTCTTAACGAGAAGGGGTTGAGTCGGTGTATTGGCTATTCAAGACGAATCAAAGCTCGCATTATAGGAGCCTTTTGATGAGGTAGGTGCCTTTTTGTGGTAAGCGTTTCACTTTTTCAACCTTTGAAGTCAGGCTTTTGCTTATATAATAATAAAAAAAGACAAATGCTCAGGAGTACCTTAGGAGCGAAGTTGGCCGAGTCAGAAATGCATGTGGTGAACTGAAGGTTCAAGTGCAGGCTCGAGCTTCGATTTTTAAAAATAATCGAAGTCCGATTCCTCGGAAGTCCGGGTTTAAAAATAATCGGTGCCCGGACAGATGTAGCACTGAGTCGGACCGAGGACAATGAGGGAGTGGCGACCCATTTAAAGGACATCACTGATGTCCGAGTTGAGTCGGAGCGGGCCCTCGATTATGAGAAAAGGAATGAGGGATACGTTTATCGTAGATTTCGGGAGAGGCGCTTGAAGAGACCCGTGCCATGGATTCTGTCCTCCTGGAAGGGTTTGCTTGAGTGAAGGAGGTCGAGCGTGATGCTCGGTTGCTTTCTTGTCGATGCCATGGAGAGCGAGGTTAGGGCTGGTAGGCCGTAACCTTTTGGGGTGGAGCGTAGATTTTGCCATCTTGTATTTGCTGTTTACAGAGTATGTTTGTAGATGGAGAGCGCGCCTTTCGCGCATATATAAAATAAGAGAAAACTCAAAGTTTTATCTCCTTTGTACCTTTTTCTGCGCTGCCTTTGACTAGGTGGGCTGGTTTCGGCATTTGGCGGGAACCTCGTGGGTTTGGAGCTAATTACGCAGACCAGGAGGCTTTTGAGTGTGTCTTTTGTCATAAGTAGGTGTTGGGGCCTCTGTGCTTTGCCCAACTATTGAGGCTCAATCTTTGAGCCCGGCCTTGACTCGAGCTTACTGGACCTCCGGTCTCCTGTGCCTGCATGAGCGGATGATAATCGTTCTTATTTCTCACCCTTGGGTGTTTGTTGTTTACACTATTTTGGGTTTAGTCTCCGAGTCACGTTGCGACTCGAGCTTCAATTGATCCTCAAGTTTTTTTGTGCCTGCATGGGCAGAAGCGATGGTTTTTATCTCTCGCTTTTGGTCATTTGTTGTTTCAATTATTTTGGGTCCAGTCTTTGAGTCGCGTTGCGACTCGAGCTTAAATTGACCCTCAATTTTATTTTTATTTATTTATTTTTCTTGATTTTCTAGCTGGCGACAATGGCTCTTACGCTGTTTCTAGTCATTGAGACCTTTTGATATGTGGCCCGAAGGCTTGCATAGTTAACTATTTTGGATTCGGTCTCCGAATCGGGTTACGACTCGAGCTCGTTTTAATCCTCAAGTTGTCAATTTTCAAGCTGGCGACAATGGCTCTTACACTGTTTGGTCGTTGAGAACTTTTAGTGTGTGGCCCAAAGGCCTGTTTGGCTGGCGACAATGGCTCTTACGCTTTTTGCCCGTGGGCATTTTGTAGGCTTTGTTTTCCTCTCGTTAAGGTCTTATTGAAATGATTTTGCCTGACTCGTCATCGGTTCTGGAAGAACCTCGATTTTAAGTCGTTATCGGCGATGTTTAAGCACCTCGGAAGGTTCTTAGCTTCTAGGCTGAGTAGGTCAAAGCCTTGTGATTTGGAGACGACGTGGTCGAAGCTCGTTTGCCTATTGAGGGAAGCCTATTTTAACAGGTTCTTTCCAAAGTATATTCGAAGTAGTGGCCTGCGATTTTGTTTAAAGACGGTCGGGTGTCCCCGAGTCATGTTAATTTGGCTATATCAGTCATTTTAACCGTAGTCATGTGTGTTTGGTCGGAGCCATTTTTGATCCCGAGTGATAGTTTAGGCATCTACACTGAGGGTATGCCCTTTCGAGATTCTTACAAATGCGACGTATAGCCTAAACTTTGGGATTTTTGAGTTTCATGCCTATTGAGGTCTTACAGTTTGTCATGCCTATTGAGGTCTTACAGTTTTATCATGCCTTTTGAGGTCTTACAGTTTGTGTTGCTTTGTAGAATAGATCTGGTTATACCGAGTCTGCCCATTTGGCGTCTTACGGCCTCGGGTTTTACAGTGTAAGGCGATTGGCGATAGTCTCTGAGTCATCGAGTTTGCTTAAGCTCAAAGGTCGTTATTCGTGAGCTCGGATTTACCTTGCTGGGGCTTTATGAGCCCGGAGTTCTGACCCTAGGTCCGTGCGGGTGCCAAATTATTGACGCTAAGTCTCCGAGTATCTCGGGATGCATTCGGTGGAGGGGCCCTTGCCGTGAGCATGTTAAAATCCCCTTTTCCGGAGTACGAGATGTTGAAATATATTCTTTATTGCTTGGCGTAAATATATACTGTTGTGTTGGATTGATCTGTATTAGATCATATTTGATCGCTCGGCGATTTGTATGTTGCCTTGCCTGAAGTTTTTGTGGTTTTAGAGTTTCGACCCGGAGGTTTTCTGAGCATTTTGAACTGTTGGCATCCGTTCCTGATTTTTTGGGACATTTCTGGTGAAAGAATTTGTTACCTTACTTTGAGAAGGAGTCCCTTTTCTTTTGACATAAGGCATTCTTTGATTGCCCGATATAATAATATATGTGTCCATCGATGGGCTCTTGAATATATGAACATTGATCGTTCGACCGTTCGGTCCAATACATTGTTTTCCTACAGGAACCTTTCTTGGCGTTTCAAAACTCCTTCGAGCGAGTAGCTTTTTTGGGGGAATGCCCTTCGCTATCCAAAAGTCAGCCGCAAGGGAAGTTTGAACATTTTGCGGAGTTCCCCGTTAGGCAGTTCACAGACGTTGCCTAGTTAAAAACCCTGCCGGTAAAAACCCTTCTTTTGGGACAAACATTCGACCGAAGGAAAAGAGTGCAACAAATGCATTTTTAGAGCCTTGAGGTCTTCAGATAGTGCTATCGTTCTGGTAGCTCCAATCAGGCGCCTGCACAAGGGTTAGTTCCAAATTCGAAATAAAAAAGGGGGGATGGTCGTACCTTGAAGTGAGATATGATGGCGATGCCTTGGGATTGGTTCGTTACAATTGCTAGGGGCGGAGATGCGGCGTGGATATCTGTTTCGTCAAGCTCGACCAAGGTCGAGGCCCGATTCGCCCTTTGGCTTATCCGGGGGCAGAGGTATGAGCGTTGGCACCATGTCGTGTAGTGCAAACATTTCCCTTGCCGCGTGTTGTTCCCTGTAGACGATTTTGATTCTGTGTTTTATTGGAAATTTCATCATCTGGTGAAGGGTGGATGGTACCGCTCTCATGCAGTGTATCCAAGGCTGCCCAAATAAGGCGTTATACCTTATATCTCCCTTGATGACATGGAATTTGGTGTCTCGGGTCGTGCCGACCACGGTAACCGGAAAGATGATTTCTCCTTTCATCGTTTCGCTTGCCATGTTGAATTCATTGAGGACCCGAGTGGCGGGCACAATCTGGTCGAGCAGTCCGAGCTGTTCTATCACCCTTGACCTGATAATATTGGCTGAGTTACTTGGGTCCACAAGTACACGTTTTATCTGAAAAGAATTTACAAGGAAGGAAATTACCAGGGCATCGTTGTGGGGTTGAGACAGGACCTTGGTGTACTCTTCGCTGAACGTGAGGGCGTCTTCGGGAATATATCCTCGAGTCTATTTTTTTCTGGTGATGGATATTTTTTTCTCCTCATCACGGGTTCCTGCGGGGCATCGACGCCTCCCATGATCATGTGGATGACATATTGCAGCTCGTTTGCCTCGTATTTCTTGGTTGCCTCCGTTTCTCGGAACTGGTTTTGGCCCGATCGCTAAGGAATTCCCAGAGGTGTCCTTTGTTGAGCAGCCGAGCCACCTCCTCTCGTAGTTGATGGCAATCCTCGGTCCTGTGACCGTGCGTATTGTGGAACTCGCATACTAAGTTGTAATTCCTCTGTGAAGGATCCGGCTGTATTGGTTTGGGCCACTTGGCGTCTCTGATCTTACTAATAGCGAACACGATGTCTGACACATCAACACTGAAGCTGTATTCCGATAGGTGGGGTGCATTTGTTGGTACTATGTTTTGATCAAACCTGGTCCTGTTGACAAGACCTCGAGGGTCCTGTCCTCGATCCATCCTCCGATCATTGCGAGGTAGGTTGCACCTTGGGGCATTCCTCCTGTCTTCGAGGTACGGTTCGTACGTTTCTTTGTTTGGTTTTGATTCCTTTGCCAGGAGTCTGTTTGGGTAGACTGAGCCCGAAGGGGCTCCTAGCTTGTCATCCTCGGCTCTGATCTTTGATTGATACCGGTTGTGGACGTCCGACCAGGTCATGGCTGGATACTCAATCAGTTTCTACGTCAGCTATTTTGAAGCAACCGAGCTTTATTCGTTCAGGCCTTGGGTGAAGGCCTGTACTGACCAGTCGTCGGAGATTGGCGGTAGCTCCATCCGCTCTATCTGAAGTGGGACACGAATTCCCATAACATCGCGTTCTCTCTCTACTTGATTTTGAAAACGTCAGACTTCCTCATTGCTACCTTGATGGCTCCAGCATGTGCCTTTACGAAGGAGTCTGCTATGGCGAATGAATCTATGGAATTGGGAGCCAAGTTATGATACCACATCATGTCCCCCTTCGAGAGTGTTTCTTCAAATTTTTTCAGCAATACGAATTCGATCTCGTTATTCTTTATGTCGTTGCCTTTTACTGTGTAGGTGTAGGCGGTAACGTGTTCGTTAGGGTCGGTGGAACCGTTGTACTTAGGGAGTTCCGACATCCTGAACATCTTTGGAATGGGCTTCGGTCGCCTCCTAGGGGAACGACCTCTGTATGAACTTCGTCGAATCCAAGCCCTTGAGCATCGGTGGCGCACCCGAGATCTGATCGACCCTAGAGTTGTAGGTCTAGACCTTTTTATCATTGGCTGCAATCATTTTCTCACCCGATTCGATCCTTTTGGTGAGGTTCTCGAGCATTTTTACTATGGAAGGGCCGACTATAGACCCGTTAATGCTTGATCTAACGAGTACTTGCTCGGTGGGGGGAGCTGTTTCTGGTGCTGCTGTGCTGGGAGTCATCAAATGGCTTTGTAACTTAGCAATGGCCAACTGTTGTGCCTGCAACATTTCAAAAATAACATGAAGACAACTTTTTGTTCTTCCCGGGCTGGGGTCTTTTGGGCTTCTTGTCAGTCGTTGTGCCGTATGCTCCTATCCGTGTGGGAAGTTTCATCAACCTGTTGTGCATCCTTTGAATCCGCGTCCGCTATAATCGGTTCGGGCGCGTTATGGGGATTCTGTGGTGGTGCTCCACCGGTCTGGAAAGCCACGCCGTT